>NC_138994.1:35845247-36322936 GCF_964341445.2 Mesoplodon mirus | reverse complement strand
CTCAGTGTCTAGAACAACAGTTGCAGGGTGATTATTTACATCCAAGTATGGAGGCCTTTTATCCTGAGGAGAGCATACCTAGGGATTTTCTGGGGAGCCCAGATGAACCTCCAGAGCCCCATGAGGAAGCTGAAATGTCTGAATCCCAGCAGGAGGCCCAAACTCGTCATCCAGAGCTCACTGAGGAGGCTGAATCTTTACCTCATCAAGAGGCCCCTGCTCAGCATCCACAGACCCCTGAGGACGTTGAATCTTTTTCACCCCAGGCAGAGGCCCAGGCTCAGCATGCAGAGCCCACTGAAGAGGTAGAACCACCTCCACTTCCGCAGGAGGCTCCATCTCAGCCTTCAGAGGCCCCTGAGGAACTAGAAACTTCAAGTCCTCAGGAGGCCCTCGCCCGGCCCTTGGAGACACTTAAGGAGGTTGTAGTTTGACCATGTGTTCATCATGGGGTAAATGAAGCTCAGCAGTCACACTTGTACAATGTCACTGTTAAATCTCTGGCTCTGGCACTTCCCATAAATCCACAGGTCACTAAAGAGGTTGAACCTTCTCCAGTCCAGCAGAAGACCCCATCTCAGCCTCCAGAGCTCCGTAAGGAAGTTGTAGCTCAGTCTCCATTGTATCCCGAGGTGACAGTTCCAGCACAGAGCAGGATCATGCTGAGCATCCAACATCACCCAGTATCAAGAGCAGTGGTTCTCAACCAGGGTGATTTTGCACACAGGTGACATTTGGTAGTGTCTGGCGACAGTTTTGCTTGTCAGAACTGTATATGCTACTGGCATCTAGTGGACAGAGACCAGAGATGCTACTAAACATCCAACAGTGTACAGGAGAGCCTCCCACAGCAAAGAATTATCCAGCCCAAAGTGTCAATAGTGCTGCCTAGCTAGAGAAATAAAGATGACTTAACACAAGTATTTAATGAGCATTTAGTATTTTGTATCTACTGCACCACATATATAATCATGAAAGTATAAATCATAATATCTCCCACAGTGAGATTTCTTTAGTGTATGGAGGGAGTAGTGATGTTATGTTTCATCATATATAAATTAGAATTATTGCCAAAGGATAAATGTTCTGAAAGAGTATCTACTTTTCTAATTCTTTTGCTTGTGTCTTTTTTTGTAGAAATCTTGGTTGCAATTTACTCCCAGAACTGAGCTTTGGAACGTTTCAGGCCTGGCATGGAATGCAGTTTTTACACAAGTTGTAAGTGAAATAGAAGATGAATACATGTAAACAACTGTGTGTAAAAACAATCATGCAGTTATTGGTTAGCTGGGTGTAAGTAAGCCCAGTATGAATTCTGGAAAGTATGTCTTGAGAGCCATTTATTTTTTTTTTCAAATGAGGAAACTAAGGTACAAAGAGGCCAAGAGACTTGTTTAACTCATATATATGAAAGGCTCTGCTTTCCATAGTACTGATCTTTGGCATGGTCAATTAAAGGCCCCGAACCGAAACACTCAGATTAGCATTGTCATGGAATCCCACGGATGCCTCTCCAATATGTGAATGGTCCAGGCACTTCCACTTTTGAATTTCACTTTGATTCCTTTTCATGTGCAAAGTTCCTAACTGCTCAAAATGTATGCAACACAGAGCTGCAGAGAACTAAGTTTAGCAGGGTGTGGTTCAGTGGGTGTGGGTGCTTCCCCAACCATCATTAGCTCTTTTAAATGGTAAAGCAGAAAGAATTCCTGAACACCCACCACGGGGCTCTCCCCAGCCACCCAGAACATTATTTTTCAAAAAAGCATATATTGCTGAAGTGAATTATCTGTGGCCAATAGGAACCTTTGAGGTATGGAAAAAGACGTTGTTTGTGTTCAGCTGTAGTGTGAAAAATATAAAGAAAAGACTTTGCTGTGGCCTAATTCAATATATTTTCTTTGCTGACTACTCTTCAATAAGAAGTGTGGGTTTTACACCCCTTCAGCTCAAAATTTCTCTTATTTCTCATGACACAAGGAAATGATAGTGGGTACGTTCAATGGCCCGAAGGCGATTTTAGACTCAAGGTAAAGAGCTCTTCTACACCTGGCTTTGGAAAAGACTCTCCTACCTGTCTTGTGGTTCAGAAATCCAGTTTCACACAGTTCCCACATTTTGGGTTAATGAAGGTGTTGAGGCTGTGTCTGGAGCTGGATTAACAATTCCTGCAGATGCCTATCTCTAGCGGCCTCCTTCCTTTCCCTTGTTAGTTTGCTGACGCCTACCTTGGGGAGAGAGCACCAAGGGTCGGTTTTTCTTTTGTTAGCACACCGGAGAGCAGGCTCGTGAGGTCCCTTCACCAGGAGGTTTTAGTAGCGTCAGTACAACGTCTTAAACTCACCACTTTCCTAAACATCCTAGAACACCAAGAGTTCCTTATAAGAAGCAGAGTTTCACTAGAGTTATGTAGGCAACACAGGACAATACATTGTGGAAATAAATAAATAAATCACAGTTTAAAAATTAACGAATTCATTCCAAAACATTCACTGAGTGCCATGCCCACTGTCTGTGAACACTGTACTAAGTGCTGGGGATACAAAGACGCATAGGGCAGGGAGTTTGTCCCCAAGAAGCTTTCATACTGGAAGGAGAAATATGGATGTCGATGGGAAAACATATATGAGAGCCATTCTAGCATCTATGCAGCAGGGTAACAAGGTGAGGGAGGGGTGTGATGAAGTAGAAAACGGGTGGTAGGTTAGAAAAGATTTGTAATGGAAGAGGCACCAACATGTTCCTTTGGAATTTGTGCTCCTCTTAAATGACAGAAAAAGGTAGTGAAAGAATCAGAACTATCTGGTGTTGTAAATAAATTAGTACTGTACTCCGAAAACTCATTCACAGTTACTTTCAAAAGATTGTCACAGTATAGTAAGTCTTTGTTTTGGACTAAGTCTTTCTAATAGACAAAGCTAATTTGCTTCAGGATACATTTGCCATGGTGAGATATAAACTTTATTGCATCTCTTACCAAAGGCAAGCCACCAAGGGAAGATGCCACCCTCGAGTTAAATCATTTTACTACCTATAATGACATATTACTGGGGTGTTTATAAGTTGCCTGCATTAAATAAGTTTGGAAAAGGGCCCCAGCTGAGGTGGACTTATCATGAATTCAATGAACCTTAGGCTTCAGGGCTCCTCACTTGCATAGGTCCCTTCCAAGGTCTTGAGAGGGGTCCTAGCGATTTTTCTATTTATAACTTTGCATGTTTTTATTAGATAGGATTTCCCAAAGTAGATGAGGTTCAGGCCGCACAAATCCTTGATTCATCACCGGGTGTCAGGTAATTATAAGTCAGTAGGTTTCTTGAATGAAGCCTCTATGTTACTGAGAAATATCAGGTGAAGTAGTTAGCAGTGTGGTAGTCTATTTTAAATCCGAAATCTACCTCAAAGATGAGCCAAGAGCTTATTAATAAAGTACCACTTTTTCAATGGTGGTAGTAATCATATCTCTTTCAGATAAAATCAGGAATGAAATATACTATGGAAAACCGGCAGTGGTTGATAATCCTAAATGTTAAGTATGCTTTTTTTCTCTGACTGTAAAGTGTTTCTCCTTCATTCACCTATGCACGTCCAGACTGATGGCTTATTTTTAAAAATTCTTTTAGTCACTTCATTGGATCTAACAATACAAGCTCCATGATTTTAGAAACTGAAGGACTCTACAATGTAGAAAGGCTATATAACTTAAGCAGACAGAGCACATTCACATGCTGGCTTGTCCGTGGTACATCAATATTGTACCAAGAACATAAGCACGAAGAGAGAATAAGAGGAAAATCAAAGCCTTATCCCTATTGAATTATTTACCCCATTGTTGAGAATATCAGTGCGGGAGGTGTGTCCACACTATGAAAGCAAATTGAGCTGCGGTCACAGAGCCGCCCTAATGCTCCCCCAGTCAGCTAGCATTGGTTTCCTTTACATAGCTATGTACACACAAAAGCTTACACACTTGAGGGTGTTGTCCTCACTTTTTGCTATGTACTAGAATCCTGGCAGCTTCTCAGATTTAGAAAGGCATAAACACTAAAAGCAAAAATAACTTGGGTCTGCCCTTTGGGGTGGTTCAGGGTGGCTGTTTTATTTGTAATAGTTCAAAATTTTGAGATTGTCACACCTAGCAACTACTATACTTTTCTTCTCCCCACTGCATCTTATTCTTCCCACCTGTAGTATTTTCTCCCATTCCATAGGTTTATTCACTTTCTTGATAGTGTCCTTTGAAGCACAAACTTTTTAGTTTTTATAAAATCCAATTCATCTATTTTTCCTTTGGTTGTTTGTGCTTCTGGTATCATATCTAAGAAACTGTTGTCTAAAGCAAGGTCATAAAGATTTACTCCTGTGTTTTCTTCTAAGAGTTTTATAGCCTTAGCTCTGACATTTGGATATTTGATCCATTTGGAGTTAATTTTCATATACGGTGTGAAGCTTCATTATTTTGTGTGTGGATGTACAGTTGTCCCAGCATCACTTGAAAAGACTGTTCTTTCCACATAGAATTGTTTTGGCACCCTTGTTGAAAATCAATAGACCATAAATATGAGGGTTTATTTCTATATTGTCAATTCTGTTCCATTGATTTACATGTCTGTTCTTATTCCAGTACCACACTGTGATTGCAGTAGCTTTGAACTGAGTTTTGAAACCAGGATGTGTGAGTCCTCCCACTTTGTTCTTTACCGACATTGTTTTGGTTATTCTGTTTCCTTGAATTGCCATAGGAATTTTAGAAAGAGCTTGGCAATTTCTGGAAAGAAGTCAGCTGGGATTTTGATAGGAATTGCAATGGAACCATAGGTCGATTTGGGAAGTAGTGAAATTTTAATAAGATTATCTTCCAGTCCATGAATCCAGCATGTCTTTATATTTATTTAGATCTTCTTCAATTTCTTTCAACAGTTTTGTACTTTTCAGTGTGAATCTTGCACTTACTTGGTAAAATTTTCCCCTAAGTATTATATTTGTTTTGATGCTGTTCCACATGGAATTGTTTTCTAAATTCCATTTTTTGATTACTCATTGCTGGTGTGTAGAAATAATATTGATCTTATATCCTACAACCTTGCTGAAGTCATTTATTAATGCTAACAGTTATTCTCCTAGATGCCCAGGAATATGTCTTGTGGCCTTCCAGTTTCCCAGGAATACATTGGAATATTGCAAAGTGTCTGTGGACATCTCATTCCTCAGCTTTTCTTTTAAAGCTTTGCGGTTGGGTTGTTTTTTGCCCCAAACTGTTATCCATTGCCTCATGCCACCGCCATGTTAAAATATTTGCTTGAAAATGTTTTCCAGAAATGCCACCTGAGCAGAGGCTTTTCTCACTAGACAGCCCTCAGTCAGGTCAAAGGCAAGCCTTTCAAGTGAGGTCTTCCAGGGGACCACCAGACATGTACAACAATGACAGTTCTTTGGGGATGAGGCTTTGAAGGACCTCCCAGTCCATGCTGCTCGTTCTGGTACCAGGGATGTGGGCTGTTTTTCAAGGCTACCACTGGCATGGAGACCAAGGGTCAAGGGCAAGTTAAAGCAACACAGATCTCGTTGTTCTTACAGAAATTAATTTGTTTTCCTTGAATAAATTGCTCCCCCATTTGCTGCCAGCGTGTTGGTTAAATTCCCAGAGTTCAGAAGACGTTGATTCTGACCATTTTTGCCAGTTTTGTTGTTGCTGTTATTGTTGCTTCCATGCGGGGATGAATTTTCAGATGTCCTTCCTCCATCATTTTTACTGATTTTCCTGCAATTAAAAAAAAATCTATAAAGTCTCAATGGCCATAGGCTAATTAAATATTTATCACGAGAGATGATTAAGGAAAAAATAAATAAAAAGAGAAATAAATAAATAAATAAAAAGAGAAAATATAGTTCTCATAGAGGCTTTCCCAGATGGGTAGATGAAGTTTGAAAAGGTATTTCTATATTTAGTGCTGTCAAAATTAAGGTTAAAGTAACAGATGTTTCAAAAAAAAAAACAACCCTTTTTTTTCATTCAGGTTAAACACAGGCTTTAGAGTCAGAACTGAGTACCAACTCCAGCTCTGCTTCTTACGAGCTTGATGAGTTAAGACAAGTTATGTAACTTCTCTGTGCCTCAGTTTCCTCATTTGTACAATTGTGTAATATATATATCACATAAGGTTACTGTGAGGATGAAATGTTAAATGCTGATCACATATGCATGGCAACCCAAAAGATATTAGTTTTGATAATTATCTTTATAATATTCTGCAAAAGTACACTAATAATTCTTGAGTAGAGTTAACCTAAAGTCAGATATTCTCTTCTTTCTTCCTGTTTCTTTTTGTTTTTTTTTTCCCCCTTATTTGTTTTAAAGAACTAAGGGGAAAAGAAAGAAAGAAAGAAAGAACTATGAAGAAAATCTATTCCAACATTTTGGAGTAAAATTTTGTTCCTCAAAATTAATTTGTTTATTTTATTGATATATAAACAAAATGTTATTTATTTATTCAGCAAACATTTATTAAGTGCCTAGTAACTATTAGGCACTATGTCAGGCAGAGGAATAATAATGACAATAAAGTGTGGTCCCTGCTCTCAAGTTGCTGACAGTCTAGGAGAGTGACAAGTAAACAGTTGATTACATACACAGTAACAAAGGCTATGGCACCAGAATACACACGGGACTATGTGATGGGAGTATGGCTTTCACCAGTTCCTCTTGGATTTCTCTCTTCTTTGGCTCCAGAACCAAGGAATTAGCCTTATTTTTGTCTTTAGCTGGGTAGTTTAAATCATGAAATTTTTCAAACTTTGTAGAGATGAAAGAAAAACACCTTGAATTATGGAGGACACTAGAAATAGTACTTTTTTACAGAGCAAGGGCTTCCTACCAGCATAGTCACTTCGAGGGTTTTTAACGTGAAAAGTACTTTGGCATATTTTTTCTTTGCTAGCCACTTTTTTTCTATTTTATTGTTTGTTTGTTTGTTTCTCTTCTCCACTTTATCATCTAGAGACCTGGGTAGTTCCCAGTGAAAGAGTGTTTTACAGATTCTAAGGGAGATTTATAGGTAAAGACAGAAAATGATTTTTTTTAACCTTCAAGTTCCATACGCAAAAAAAATGACTATAAACTTTCATGGAAGTAATTGAAAATGCAGATAATTTTAATTCCATTCCATTTTTCAGAATTCTCAATCGTAATCCTTTGCCAACAGTGGAAGATTCTTGTCTTTTTACAGTGCCAGCATTAAACTATTTGTAAGTATTGTAACAGTTTCATGGCTCATGAGATAATTTCTGCTCCTTTTGACTTTCGTCAAAAATTGAGTACTTTGGCTAAACAGTCATAATTTAGATTTTAACTGGGTTATTGAAAATAAGAGTTATTGGCAAAGAAAAGGATTAAGAAAGAATATATATGGGTAAGAGAGCCAGCAGAGGATGAGAACAGTGTTGAAGAACACATATAGGTATGGAACATGAAGATGCATATAGGAATAGTATTTATCCAAGAAAGCAAAAAGGAATAAGGGGTACATTATTTTTTTAAAAAAGAGTGATCAAAAGAGGTAGATGCAATTGAAAATGAGAAGTGAGGCTAATAGAAAATGATTGTACTGTTCAGCACCAAGGTCATTAATTTGATGATGCAAATTTAAATTTCTTCCAAAAGAGCTCTTTGGAATTATCATCTATGGCAAGTAAGAAGCCAAAGTGGAAGTAATCCCATGTTACGTATCTTTTTCAGTTTAGAAATTTTGTCTTTGGGTTTTATATCATGCATGTTTGGGCTTCTCCTTCAGAGACATGGGAACAGCACAAGTGTCACTTACAGCAATTGAAAGCATCCTCATGATGACCCTTGAATTGGAAACACTGTAAGTTGATTTTTCTTACATTGATTTTCACTCAATTGTATTTTTAGGTTTGTTTGATTATCTTCTTAAGTCAGGTTTATTTATGTATAATTTTCATTTAACAAACTTCACTCTTTTTAAATATACAGTGTGATGTGTTTTGACAAACGTATAGTTCTGTAGCCACCACCACATTTGAGGTCAAGAAAACTTCTGCACTCCCAAGAGACCCCTCCTGTCCCTCTGTAGTCAATCCATCCTCCTGTCACTACCAGCCCCTGGCAACCACCAATCTGATTTTTGTCCGTATAATGTTGCCTTTTCCAGAATATTTGATAAATGAAATCATGTGGTATGTAGCTTTTTGTTTTTGGCTTCTTTCACTTAGCCAGTCTCTTTGGAGATTCATCTGTTTTGTTGCACCTGTCAGTAGCTCATTCCTTTTGAGCGCTGAGCAGTATTCTAGTTGTGTGGATACGCAGTCATCGTTTGATGCACATTTGAGTTTCTTCTTGTTTTTTGGCTATTATGAACAAAGCCTCTGAAAACACTCACATGTGTGTGTGAACATATGTCTTGTGTGAGCATATGTTTTCATTTCTTTGGGGTAAAATACCTCAGGGTGGGATTGCTTCATCATATGCTAAGTGCCTATTGAACTTTTTAAGAAACTGCTGAACTGTTTTCTAAAGTGCCTGTGCCATGTTGCTTTCCCACAAGCAGTCTATGAGAGTTGCAGATGCTCTACCTCTTCACCTGATCCTTATATTTGTTTTTAAAAAAATTTAGCCTTTCTAGTAGGTGTGTAGTTGAATCTCGTGGTTTTTGCCACATTTTGCATTTCTGTAATAGCTGATGATGTTGAGTGTCTATTCATGTGCAAATATCCTTTTAAATGAAGTGTCTGTTCAAATCCATTTTTTAATTGGATATTTGCATTGAGATTTAACAGTGCTTTATATAAAAAGCAATGGAAATAGTCCTTGCTCTCAGATATGTGTTTAGTAAATATCTTCTCCCAGATTGTGACTTATCTTCATTATATTAAAGTGTCTCTGAAAACTAGAAGTGTTAAATTTTTGATGAACTCTAATTTAGCAATTTTTCTTAATTTTTCATATTTATTTAATTTATTTATTTGGTTGTGCTGGGTCTTAGTTGCGGCAGATGGGCCCCTTAGTTGCGGCTCATGGGCTTCTTAGATCTGGCATGCGAACTCATAGTTGAGGCATGCATGTGGGACCTAGTTCCCTGACCAGGGATCGAACCCGGGCCCCCAGCATTGGGAACTTGGAGTCTTAACCACCACGGAAGTCCCTTAGCAATTTTTCTTAGATGGTTTTTGCTTTTTTGTGTCTTAATCTAAGAAATCTTTCTCTGAGACCCCACTGTCTAACCCCAAATCACAAAGATTTTCTCCTACGTATTCTTCCAGACGTTGTATAGCTCCATTTAGGTCTATGATTCATTTTGAGTTAATTTTCATATACGTTGTGAGGGAAGGGTCAAGTTTTATTTTTTTGCAGTTTAAAAAACTATTTCTGTAGGACCCTATTGTGACAGTTTATTACACAACGTACTGCACCTTAAACTGTGCCATCCCCCCTCCCATATGGCAAGCTAATAGAAACATTCTGTTACCACAAGGCTAGTTGAGGGGATTGCGTGAGATTAGTATGCAGAAACGGCCCTGCATTTAGCAGTCTGTTCCAACCGTCTTTGTCAGGTCACCTGACAAATGACTGTCTTCACCGTGCCGTCACGCATTGGTCACTGCTCTAGCCTCATCTTCCTCAGCGTCCCACAGCATCAGCCACAATTGCGATCCCTCTCTTGTCAGCTACATGCCCTCCTCTCTGGATATTAAAAATTATTTCCCTGTTTAACGACAATACTGTTAATACACAATATTGAAGACATTAAATTCTTACACAATAATATTACCTAATAAAGTGTTGCTATTCAAATTTCCCCCATTGTCTCTCTTATATAATATCATTTCTTTTAACAGCTTTTTGAGGTACAATTGACATGCAGTAATCTGTGTTCACACACTCACATACATACACACCATGAAGACATCACGAAAATCAAAATGTCCATCACCTCAGAAAGTTTCTTAATGTCTCTTTGTAATCCTTCCCATCGTTCCTTGCACTTCCCAATCGCCATGCAACCATTGATCTGCTTTCTGTTTGCATTTTCTAGAATTTTATATAAATGGAATCATACAGTGTATACTTTTTTCTAACTGGCTTCTAACTCAGCATAATTATTTTAATCTTCATCCATATTGTTGTATATATCAGTAATTCATTTCTGTTTATTGCTGAATAGCATTCCTTTATATGGATGTACCACCATTTATGTATTGACCATTGATGGACATTTGAGTTGTTTGAGTCTTTGTCTATTACAGATAAAGTTGCTATGACTATTTGTGTACAAGTCTTGTATGGATGTTTACTTCCATTTCTCCTGGGTAAATGCCTGCCTGTAGAATGGCTGCATCATTGGTAAGTGTATGTTTAAGTTTTTTAAAAATACCTATTTTCCATAGTGGTTTGATCATTTTACATCTCTACCAGCAGTGTATGCGAGCTGCATTTTCTTCACGTTGTGGCCAACATTTGCTATGCTCAGTATTTTTAATTTTAGATAGTTTAATAGGTGTGTAGTTGTATCTCACTGTAGCATCCCTAATGATTAATCATGTCAAACATCTTTTCATATGCTTATTTTCCATCTGTATATCTTTGAATCTTTTATTTATATTTTTCTGGAGTTCTGAGAGTTCTTTATATATTCTGGAAATTAGTCCTTTATCCAATAGGTAAGTTGCTAGGTATTTTCTCCCATTCTGTGACTCATCTTTTCGTTCTCTCAGGAGTGTCTTTTGCAGGGCAGAAATTCTGAATTTCGATGGTGTCTAATTTATCTGTTTTTTTCTTTTATGCATTATGCTTTTGGTGTTGTATCTAAGAAATCTTGCCGAACTCAAGGTCATAAAATTTTTCACCTGTTTTGTTCTAGATGTTTTATAGTTTTATGTTTTACATTTAGATCTTTGAACCAATTTGAGTTCATTTCTGTATATGGTTTAGATGGAAGTTCCTTTTTTTTTCCTTTTTGCACCTGGATATTCAGTTGTTCCAGCATCATTTGTTGAAAAGACTATCATTTCTCCACTGAAATGCCTTTGAACCTGACAGTCAGTTCTCCCCCTCTCTCTACTTCAGAACTTTGTATTCTGTTCCTTTGGTCTTTTTGTCTCTCTTTACACTACTATCACAATGTCTTGAAGGTGTAGCTTCATAATCCTTGAAATCAGTTACTGTTAGTTCTTCAACTTTGTTCTTTCTCAAAGTTGTTTTAGTGATTCTAAATTTTATTTCCATATGAATTTTAGAATTAGCTTGTCAATGTCTATAGAAAAGCCTACTGGGGTTTTGATGTATAAATCGATTTGGGGAGAATTGATGTCTCAACAATATTGAATCTTCTGATCCATGGATACTTTATATCTCTCCATTTATTTAGGTCTTTCTTAATTTCCCCCGGCAATATTTTACAGTTTTCAGGGTGCAAGTCTTTTGTCAGACTTATTCTAAGTATTTTATATGTTTGATTCTTTTATAAGTAGCATTTTAAAACTTTGATCTCTGATTGTTTGTTGAGACAAATTCATCTTTTTGTATGTGGATCTTGTACCCTGCAAACTTGATAAACTCATTTATTAGTTCCAGTAGCATTTTCGTAGCTTCTATCAGGTTTTCTACATAATCATGTTATCTGCAAATAAAGATAGTTTTACTTCTTCCTTTGCATTCTGAATATCTCTTTTCTTTTTGTTGCCCTATTGCACTGGCTAGAACCTTCAGTGCAAGGTCAAATAGAAGCAATGAGAGCAGATATCCTTGCCTTGTTCCTGATCCTGGTGAGAAAGTACTTTGTCCTTCACCATTAAGTATGATGTTAGGTTTTTTGTAGAAGTCATTTATCAAGTTGAGGAAGTCTCCTTCCATTCCTAGTCTACTGAGGGCTGTTTTTTTTTTCTTTAATCAGGAATGTATGTTAGATGTTTTCATTCTTTTCCTGCATCCATTGCAGTGATTATATGATTTTTCCCTTCTTTTCTTAATTTGTTTATTTATTTTTGGTTGAATTGGGTTTTCATTGTTGTATGTATCCAGTATTCTTAATCTTTTATGTAGATCCATATTCCAATCTGGTGTCATTTTCCTTCTGCTTAAAAATACTTCTTTTAACATTTCTTATTGTGAAAGTCTACTAGCAATGAATTCTTTCAGCTTCTGTATGTCTGAGATAGTCTTTATTTTGCTTTTGTTTTGACAGATGTGGGTATAAAATTCTAGCTTGATAGAATTCAATTCACTACTTTAAAGATGTTATTCCACTGAGTTCTCGTTTATGATTTTTCAAGCAAGAATTCTGCTGTCATTGTTATCTTTGTTCCTCTGTACGTAGTGTATAATTTTTTCCTCTGGCTCCTTTTAAATTCTTCTCTTTATTGCTGGTTTAGAGCAATTCGATTATTTTCTGTGCCTTGGTGTAGTTCTGTCCATGTTTCTTCTGCTTAAAGTTCATTGATCTTCTTGACTTTGTGGGTTTATAGTGTTTACCAAGTTGGAAAATCTTTGGCTATTATTTCTTCAAATTTTTATATTTCTCCTCTCCTTCATGGACTCTAAGTACACATGTATTAGGCCACTTGAAGTTGTTGCACAAGTCACTGAGGCTCTATTCATTTTGTTGTTGTTTTGTTACTCCTTTTGTTTCATTTTGGATAGTTTCTGTTGCTATGCCTTAATGTTCACTGACCTTCTGCCGTGTCTAATTAGCCTTTAACCTCCTGCAATATCTTTTTCATTTAGACATTGTTTTTAATCTCTAGAAGCTCAATTTAGGTCTGTTTTACATTTTGCATGCCTGTACTTAACATTTTCAGGGTTTAGTCTGGGTGTTTTAACATATGAAATACAGTTATAATAACTTTTCTTCATGTATAATAACTTTTTAAAAGTTCTTTCCTGCCCATTCTAACATCTGTATCGATTATGGGTTATTGTTGATTGATTGCCTTTTCTCCTCAGTATGGGTCATATTTTCCTACTTCTTTGCATGCTTGCATGCAATTTTTCATATGATCCCAGATATTGTGAGTTTTAGTTTATTGTGTGTTATGTATATTTTTATTCCTGTAAAATGCCTGGGCTTTGTTTTGGGTGAAATTAGGTTACTCAAAACACTTTTATTCTTTTAGGTCTAGCTTTTAAGGTTCGTTGGGTAGGAGTCCAAGTAGCCTTTAGTCTGGAGCTCATCATTTGCAACTACTGAGACAAGTCCTTTCTGCGTATCATGAGGTTTTCCAGTCTGACTTGTAGGAACAGGTACTATTCCTACAACCCTGTGTGATATCCAGTTGTTCTTCTTATTAATCCTTTCATGTGGTTCTTTTCCTGGCATCAAGTTATTCCTCACACAAATGTACTGACCCATACTTTGTTGAATTCTCAAGAGCTCCCTCTGCATATCTCCAGAGTTCTTTGTCTGTGCACTTCTTTTCTCTCTGATACTCTGCTTTGTGAACTCTAGTTACCTTGGTTTTCCCAGACTCTTCTCTCCATTTCGTCTGTCAGGGAGCCCACTAGTCTCTGTCTGGACTTCTCTTCCCTGTACCATGACGTGGATACTCTCTCAGAGAAGTAAGGGCAATTATAGGGATCACTTCATTTATTTCCCATCTCCTCGGGAATCACTGAAATGTATTGCCTGAGGTTCCGTTTCTTGAAGACTGTTGTTTCATAGGTTCCATCTGATTTTTTCCTTGTTTCAGCTGGGAGGTTAAGTTGGCCCTTGTACTTCATCTTGGCCAGAAGCCAATAACATTCTTTAAGTCTGTTTTGTTTTGATACAGGATCCAATTAAAGATGAGGCATTGCATGTCATGTCTGTGTTTCGGTTAACCTAGAATTTTTCCCTACTATCTTTTTTTGGTCTTTTATGACATTGGCTTTTTTGAAGAGTCTAAGCCAGTTGTCTTGTAAATTGCCCCACAATCTGTATTTGTCTGTTTCCTCATTAGATTCAAAGTAAACATTTTGGGGAAGAATACTATATAGGTGATGTATTCTTCATACTTCATCCCTTGAGGTGGCCCAGTGCTAAGTTTGATCACTTGATTAAGGTGGTCTATTCCATATCTCTCCATTGTAAAGTTATTTTTCCCCTTGGTAATTGATAAATAATATGTGGGGTGATCCTTGGGATCAGTGAAGATCCTACTTTCAAACAACTCTTCACCCAACTGTGCATCAATGATAATCCTTGTCTGAATCGGTTATTACATTGATAGTTGCAAAATAACACTTTCCTAATTCTATCCTTCCTTTTGCATTTATTAGCTGACATTATTCCATAAAGAAGAGCTCCCCCACTTTTCATTTGGAGTATCATTATGAACTCATGTGCTTTTTTTTCAATTAACTGTGTTATACCTTATTATAATGATAATGTTATTCTTTGGAATGTTCCTTTTGTCCAGATTTGGTCAATGCGATCTCTGTTATTGTTTAGCCACATGATGCTTTTTTATTACTAGAATAATTTCTAATATATTACTCCTCACAAATAGGAACTGAGAAAGTGACTCCAGAATGTGCGGTCTTATTCATACTCTTCTTAGAAGTCTGCCTTCTTCCTGTGTACTCTCAACCCAAAGTGAGGCTTTCGGGTCGGAAGGAGATACTTCTGAATTAAACTGCAGTTCAATGTCACCCAATTCTAATCCCTATTCCCTTTTTTCTAGGCATATCATACCTACTGCCATCCTAATCCTTCTGTTGGGCACCTCTCTCCTCCTCGATATTTATTTCCAACAGTCAAGGGCAGCAATTGGCCAACCGGCCCCTATCCAGTTCTATAGTCCATATGCCCCAAGAACTCCTTTTTGCACTGGTCTGTGGTGGCCTTGGCCTACCTCTTCTACCTACTCAGGTAACTCTTTTACCACGAATTTAATGACCTGTGTTTCCATTTATAGGATCTTACCCAGCCGGAGGGCCTGCTGCCTCTGCCAATTTAAAAATACTATTGAGGTCGTCTGTGAGACAGTCAAGCTGCGTTGTGACAGTGAACGCCTGAGGGACGTCACACGTTGTGGTGAGTCTCAATTGCGGGATAATACATTTTTAATTTTTAACTTAATTTTTTATTTTTAATCAAGGATGATACATTTTAAAACTAATGATGTAATTACATTATTTTAATACATTCATTCAGAGTTCCAGCTCCCTAAATTTCTAAGAATTACCCCCTTGCTAAAAATCAGATTCTTGGTTACATTATTAAGCTAAGAATAGCTCAGTTACATTATTAGCTTCATAATGTAACTGATCTGCATATGTAAAGGAACCAGAGAAAGGAATGGAAGGGGGAAGGGAATTCACATTAATGGCCACATATCCTATGCTGCCCTCTGTGCAAATGAGAACTTATTCACATAGTACATCACAGTTTGTAAACTGATTTTATATACATTAGGTCTCAAGTACCCTTTGTCTTATAAGACAGGTGTAAATATAGTTTTGTTTATTTTGTTTGTTTCTGCAATTTTATAAAGAGTACAAGTGATGCTGTTTTAGGTCCTATCTGGAGCCTGAGAGTTTCTGGTTCCATAAGCAGAAGCTGCTACCAAGCCCTTCTAATGCATGGGAGAGCTAGTTATTTCTTTGACTGTCCAGCTCTGAACTTGCTCTGAATCGCAAGTTTTTCTATCCACAAAACACTCAGGGGCTTTCAACTATTTTTCTATATATTAGATTTATGGGCACTAACTTGATGACTTCCAAAATGTGCTTTCATGCCCAGGTAGCTTGAATACAGGTCTCTTTCAGTGATCTAGAGCACATCATAAATAATAACACTTTGCCACTTATATAAAGACAAAATGGCTGATTTTTCAACACAGTTTTTTTTTTTTTTCCTTTGGCCACAAAGCTGGTGGGATCTTAGTTCCCCCACGAGGGATTGAACCCGGGCCACAGCAGGGAAAGTGCCGGGTCCTAACCACTAGACCACCTGGGAACTCCCCCAAACATTTTTTTTTACTAATTATATTACTCCCTTCTCCCCCAGAAGTGGGCAGAAAAGGCATTTTTACTCTCCTTTTACCGGTGAGGAAAAACAAGATCAGAGGTGTTAAGTGCTATGACCCTAGGGCCCCGATCTCCTGTCCCCAGTTTGGGGCTCTCAGCTAGCCTCTGCTCCTCCTTTCTCATGACCCTTCCCTCCTCCTTTGACCCTCACCAAAAATACTTTCAATCCTTTTGGAAGACAAGCCCAGCTACACAATGGTACACATTACCTTCACACAGTCAGAAGATTTGGATGGTTCCCCAAGTAGAGCTGGAAATATTAGAAGTAAAATGAATTGAAAGCAAAGTAGCCATCCGACAGAAGTTGCTTTTTCCCGTCTACATTTTAGGGCCTCAAGTATTATTCCATTGATTTGTTGAACATTCCACATGGGCATACAATCTGGCAAATCTCTTAACTTATACCCGAGATCCCTGCCCAAATTTTAGCAAAGAGCCAGGGCGGACATAGTGTTTTTTTTCTGTATAGAGCCTTCTGTTATGGGGACTGGGATATATAGAAGCAGGGACTAAACAAAGGACTCAGTGGGTAGTTGGAGAAGGACATGTCCAGATGACGACCTGTTAGCGGCGGTGGTTGTCGTGGAGATCTGTGATAGCAGCAAGAACACAAGCACACTGAAGAGGTGGAGAGAGGAAGCCTCACACTCCTGTGCCTCTGAGGCAGGACAGGATGGGGTATATGAATGTGAGGAGTCACAGTAGGTCTGCAGAGAGTCCAGCTGATTAGGGGAATATTTGTCTTCCAGCCTTGGCTTTTCTTGAGTACTGGCCCCTGGGAACCAGTGGAGTAATCCTGAATATAGTTCCTATGTTTCACGCTACAGAATTTTCTGAGTAGATAGCCCCTTTTTCAAGAGAGACCTTTTTCACATTTTGTTGTTGCCAGTCATAGGCTTAAGTGTGGGTTTCTTTTTCTCCTAAGTGGCACTCAAACTTTGACTGATTCCTCATTTCTTTGGCTGTGGACTGACAAAAGGCTGTCCCATCAGTCTTCAGTGATGAAAAACAGTCCCTTCTCTTTTGACAGATGAAGAAACATCTATAGAGAATGCAGGAGGATCGTTGATGCAGGTGTTACAAGCCCAGCAGAAGAACAACAGCACCGAGCTGACTATTGAGTCAGAGAGGATGTCCTCACATAACAGTGCTGTCAGCTTGTCAGGCTTCATGAATGAGCAGCTGGACTTTCATACTAAAAGTGATATTATCAGTACACTAAATTACATACTGCCTTATATCTCAGAGGGAAATCTAGGAGATGTGGAATCAACATTATTACCATTCATTCAACTTCTTTTTTCAAATAAACGAGATGGACATATGCCGCTGGGCCTTTTGAAAAACAATACAAGGAGCCTTTCTGTTAAACCTGTACCCAACAATTCAACTAATAAAAACAAATTGAGGGAACTCCATTTTGTGGAAAATTTGTTAGATGCAGAAACTCAAGAAAAAATTGATGAGGTTAAAAAGGAAGAAAAACCTGCCACGTGTATGCGTTCCAACCTTTTAAGTGCCATGTTTACACGCTACATCTTTCAAAAGAAATTAGAAACTGCCCAACCACAGAAAGACAGCCTAGCAAAGATTGAGAGTACAGAGGAAAAGCTGCTGAGAGTGAACAAGGTCCTCAAGGGGCATACAGAAAATGCACCTCAAAGCAGTGGGAGATGAGAGCGTCAGGAGGGAACAGAATGCCCAGCCATCTGTGGCGAGCACTGCCAAAGAACGAAAGCTCAGGAGGCCATCCCCAAGAAAGCTGAAACAGCTTCTCGTGGTGCAGAGGCCCAGGAAGCTGGTGGGAAAGTCCTCCAATGCAGAGTCTTCATTCCTAAAGGAACACAAGGCCGCAGGCTCCTCTTCCCTGAAACCGTACTTCAAGGGCAGGCCTTGTGCTTCCATCCCGCCAAAATCCCCATCTGAGGTTAAAAGCCAATCAAAAGACTTATCCAACGCTATTCATGTTTTCGAAGATGCAAAGGCAAGAGTTAGAAATATTAAGGACTTCGAATTAATCTCACATTCTGGAAAAAAAATACATCTTCCATAAAATTAGGTCTCATCGGGTCCACAGAAAACCCAAAGTTAAAAGGAGTCGAGGGGCTTCCCTGGTGGCACAGTGGTTGGGAGTCTGCCTGCCGATGCAGGAGACACGGGTTCGTGTCCTGGTCCGGGAAGATCCCACATGCCGTGGAGCGGCTGGGCCCATGAGCCATGGCCGCTGAGCCTGCGCGTCTGGAGCCTGTGCTCCGCGACGGGAGAGGCCACAACGGTGAGAGGCCTGTGTACCGCAAAAAAAAAAAAAAAAAAAAGGGAGTCGAAAGTTCAGAAAGAAAAGTTCACTTGATAGAATGATGCTTGCAAGCCCTCCGTTCTCTGTCGTGAGGAGTCTCATAAATTCCCCTCCACGAGAGGCTGTTTCGTCTTCAGGAGAAGTGACTTCTCAGGAAAATCCTTTTCCAGAATTATTTTCTCTTTCAGACCCTTCTGCAGAAAACACTACTTCAGAAAACAATACTGCACAAAATGTTTCTGAAGCAATTATTTCTACAGGAAACGCTACTCTGCCAGGAGGAACCGGCCCTGGAAACACTAGCCATAGGAACGTCTCCACTGCACATTCTACTGTTGCTGCAGACAACAGTATGCCAGCTGTTCAACACAGCAACAAAACACAATGGGAGCACCACAACATGGTCACTGAATTATCCTCTAAGCCCACAGGCTTCACTTTCCCAGGGCTCGCATCCCCGGGTGATCAAGTTGAAACTCAGCTAAACCAGCAGCTCTGGTCCCTCATCCCCAACACTGACGTGCAAAGGCTCATTTCTCATGTTATCCAGACTTTGAAAATAGACTGCTCGGACACCCACGTGCAGCTGGCCTGTGCCAACCCCATCTCTAGAACAGGCCTCCTGATGAAGCTTCTCAGCAAGCAGCAAGAAGTAAATGTGTCCAAAGTGGAATGGGATATGGACCAGTGGAAAGCTGACAACTATATCAGTGAGAGCACAGAAGCCCAGAGTGAGCAGAAAGAGCAGGAGTCAAGTGAGGTGAGGATAACCCCTGACACATGGGACTTGGACTTTTACTCAGTTTAGGACATGCCATTAACGTGCCCAAGCGGGAATACCACGGGCTCCTAGTCAGTATCTTATCTTCAGCCATGAAACGGGCTAAGACAGTGATCTCCAACTTTGCTCATTGAGAGAGTGTGTCACTATTCCTAGGGTAGACGCGAAAAGGACATAACACAAGATAAATAAATTGTAGATAAATTGTAGAAGAAAATGCTAATGATAAGACTAATAACATTCAATTTGACTTGTTCTTATAGAAGCTACTCGCCTGGAAGGATTGGGTTTCATAGTAGTTTAAGAAGAGTTAGCTATCGTTTAGAATAGGATTAAGAATCGTAAGTTTTCATCCCTTCTATCTCCTTGTTTTTAAAAATTGTTATATATTTTTTTAGCTCACAAAAGAAGTTCCAGGTTATGACTATAACAACAAACTCATCTTGGCAGTATCTGTACCTGTAGTAGTGACGATTTGTGTTAGAATTCTCTGTCTCATTGAGGTAAGGACAATAATTAATTCAGATTCAGAACCCAGAAACTGAGAATCAAATCCACCTTTCCTCCTGCTACTACTTGATTCTTCCCTTTAGCCATGAGGACTGACATACACTTTGTTCTTTTAATGAAAAGTATATTCCCAGGATGTTTTTTTTGTGTTTTGTTTTTTTTTTTTTTTTTTTTTTTTTTTGGCTGCGTTGGGTCTTCATTGCGGTGCGTGGGCTTCTTACTGAGGTGGCGTCTCTTGTTGTGGAGTACGGGCTGTAGATGCACGGGCTCAGGAGTTGTGGCACACTGACTTAGTTGCTCCGCAGCATGTGGGACCTCCCCAGACCAGGGATCGAACCTGTGTGCCCTGTGCTGGCAGGCGGATCCTTAACCATTGCACCACCAGGGAAGTCCCCACAGGATTTTTAAAAGGAACTTCACTCCCAGGAGATCCCTATGGAATTGGATCCCTGATAACAAGCTATTGGACTATTTTGACACGTGAAGTTTATAAGAAGGCCAGAGTTGACATGATAGTAAATTTTCTTCAACCCAACAAAGTATGCTGATTTGATGTACTCACCAGTCACTCTCATTCTACTGTTGATTTCTTTCCTTCTTGGCTGAAGTGATGAGAGATATAGGATCTCCATACTCAAGGAGCTATCAGTCACCCTGGGAGGGCTAAAAGGGCATGCCTAAAAGACAAAAGTGTGATCTCGTCAATTCCTCAGGTTTACTTAGCAGCTTTCTTCTCCGGTGTATTAGGAATTGTGTAGATAGGTTCCATTAAAACACTGCAAGTAAACTCTTGCAGCAGGCTACCCTCAAATATTTATAGTAGCCTATTCCTGGAGCTAGCCTGTTTACCTTTTGTTCAGTTACATAGTGGTTGATTACTTTTCCCAGCAGGCAGTTGCTAACATTAAAAGAGTGATTTTAATAGGCTGACAGTCTTGATTCTACCCTACCACTCCACATTACTTTAGTTATCTTTTCTCCTGTGATGGCAGCCCTCCATTCCAGCCAAAGCAGCTCCTCACTATACGCTAGTTACACCATAGCCATTCCTACTTTTGTCTGTGCCTTTGTCCATCGAAAATTCCTTTATTTTGCTTTGCCTGTGGAACTCCTATGAATCTCTGAAAAGCCAACTCAAGTTCAGATATCTTTCTCTGTAAAGCCTTCCCTGAATACTCCAGCCCTCCTGATCCTAGTCCTGTGAGGTTTGTCACCATTTCTTAGGGGCCATAGCAAAGTAGTCCCCCCTCCCCTCAGAACTCACAAAAGTGGTAAGCAGTTTTTTGAAAGGCAGCCCCCCAAGAGAGAACCACCAAGGTTAGCACATCATGGAGCTGAGCAGAGATGTGTAAGGACCAATGGCTTCCTGGCCTATCACACTTGAATCAAACCTGACATGATGTACTAACTTCTAAAGAGAAATGTGTCTATCTGCAGGAGGGTTGGTCACTAGTGAAAGCATAGAAAAGGTGAGGAGAGACCAACATGGGCAGTGCCCATCCTCACATTGCCCAAGAGTAGAGATGGCACCTTAGGCAGCATAACTGAGGAGTCAGGCCCACTAGCCAGGCTGCCTGTTGAGGAGATGGATGGATCCAGTTACCTCAGGCCTTCCCATTAAGTTCTGGATTCAGCTGATTCCTTTTCTAATTCTGATCTCACCAAGTAGCCTTCGATTCTGTGATTGTGCTTTAGTGTGCCACGGAGGCCTGTCCCCACAGAAGGTAATTCTCTGATTGTGTAGACACAGATGCCCCGTGTGTAGAACAGATGTATTTCTCATTGTCAAGTAATAATTTGGCATTCTGATGTTTGATCAATCCTGTGATATTGCTAAAGTGAGACTGCCACAACAGGAAGACGTGAGTTCTCTCTTGGTGAGGAAGAGTATGATTTCTGAGCCTAGGAGGCTGGGGACTAGCTTGCTAGTCATTGGCCATTGCCCAGACTGTACCCTCTACATCTCAGGTGGCATATGGCCTTTGGCATGTTTAGAATTTCTGTAAAGTCCCCTTTTTTATTGTTTTTAACTTCTTGCATTTGTTTTGTTTTGTTTTGTTTTGTTTGGGCCTGTGTGATCTTAGTTCCCCAAGCAGGGATTGGACCTGTACCCTCGGCAGTGAAAGCGAGGAGTCCTAACCTTTATTTCCTCTCCCCACATATACGATAAGCTTTTGGAGGACAGGGACCATGCAGTGTTCTTCCTATGGTAGACAATACTGGTGTTCAACGGAAGAGAGATGAGGCGTTATGTCAATTCCACAGTGAGGAATAATGCAACCGAATATTTATTTGAAGTAGGATAGAGTCCAGCAATAGACCCCTGTGTTCTTAAGACTTTTGAAATGTCATGTTTTAATATTGCAATCAGGGGAAGAAAATGAATAAATGGTGATAGAATAGCTGCCTAACTATTTGGGGGGTAAATAGCAGATCCCCATGTTTCATGTTAAATAAACATATATCCATAAATGTGAAAAAAGACCACATAAAGGTATTAGAAGAAAATAAAAGCAATATTTCTATAATCTTCTGGTGGGAAAGAGCCTTCAGAGCCTGATGCCACAAGCAGAGCCTTTGATATATTCCACCATCTTGTCTGTGACACCAGCTTAGCACTGATTCATGCCAAGCGTAAGATGAAGAGTTTTCCATATATTGTCTGATTTAAAGCCCACAGTCCTGTGAGGATGATATTACTATCCCTCCCTCATAGATGAAGGAGATCAGTGTAAGGCCCCAGCGGCCAAACCGAAAGCAGAAGGCAGTTTCACCCGACTGCAAAGCTGGTGCTCCCTCCTCCACTCTTTTGTCTTGTCTCCTTAGAGACAAAAACACTGGAAATATTCGAAACACTGAAATTCAATGAAAGCCAGTATTTCTTTACCATAAAGAGTTTTTGTTTGTTTGTTTCGAAGTGGTGGGGTTTGGCCATGCTGTGCAGCTTGCAGGATCTTAGTCCCTTGACAAGGGATTGAACCTCGGGCCACAGCAGTGAAAGAGCCACGCCCTAACCAGTGGACCACCAGGGAACTCCCAAGAGTTTTGTAAGTCAACAAGAGGAAGACAAACAGTCCAGGGGAAAAGGGGGCGAGGGCTGTGAAGAGTAGGAGGTGTGTTGACAGTCTGCCACCATATCTGCCTGTCGTCTCCTCATGGCTCATGTGGGGTGGGTTTTGTTAGCCAGGCCTTTGTCACCTCGTGACGTAAAAATCACCTCTAAGATTTTCTTCAAGTACTTTTATAATCTGTCCAGAATTTGTTGTATTTGTTTGTTCGTGTGGTTGAGGTAGGGGATCTAACTTTTTCCCCCTACATGAAGATCTGATTCTTTTCAAATCTTTCACTGAATGGTTTATTCTTTCTTCCCTGGTCTACTATGCTATCTTCATCTGGATGCTGTTCTGTGATCCAGTTATCTTGTCCTGTACCAGTACTGATATCACACTGCTTAATTCCAGTTGCTCTATAACATATTTTATATCTGGTAGGGCAAGGTCCTACTCTTTGACCTTCTTTGGCATACATCTCATAACTATTCTCACATATATTCTCTACCAAATGTCAGCTGGCCAGGTTTATTTAAAAATTATTTTGGTTATAAAATGGATTGCATTGAATTTTTAGTTTCATTTGAAGAGAATTGACCTCTTTACAACATTCTAGGAGGATGGTATCTCATGCCATGTAAGTACTTCTTAATGTCCTTCAAAAAAGGTTTAATATTTTCATCACATAGGTCTTACAAATTTGTGGCTAAATTTATTCCTAGGTACTTTATGCATTTTTATTGATATAGTAAATGGGATGTTTCTTCTGTTTTTTAGTTAGTTAGTTGTGTTATATGGGAAAGCTATTGAGGCTAATATATTGATCTCTTGATTTTGTATGGAGCCATCTTACTCATGTTACTTCCAATAAAATTTCAGTTGATTCTTTTGGACTTTTTAGGTCCCTTGTTTCATATGCAGATATGTTTGTCTCTTCTTTCCAATACTTCGTTTTTCTCATCGTACTGATTAAGACCTCCTCCACAATGCTCAATAGTAGCAGTAATGATTGGGCATCCTACTCTTGTTCCTGACTTTAAAACAATGCTTAGGTTTTTGCCAGATACTTTTATTTTCTTTTCCTACTTCTAAGAGTTTTTATTAGGAATTATCTGTTGAACGTTATCTAAAACAGTCAATAAAATATATCGCCAGCTGCATGCAAGACCCTAAGTTAGGTACTGTGGAAGAGTCAAAGGATTCTTAAACAGGGTAGAATTCCTTTCCTTGAAAGAGTTATCATCTTACTGGATAGATCAGATTTAAAGTAAAAAGGAATGAATAAGGATTTGGAAATAGTTGTAATGGATAATCATGATCCTGTTTTCTTTCAAAACAGATTTCTTCTCATAGAATTGCAAAAGAGGAAGATAGAAAAAGAAGCAGAAGGTAAATATTGGTCTTTGAAAGCAGAATTTTACAACTAGAGGAGAACTTAGAACTCATCTATTTCAGTTTCCTCACCAAAGGCAGGAAGAACGCTTAATCACCCTAATGGTTTACCCTAGTTTATTTATCAGCAGAATTAGCTCCCCAGCCCAAGCTGAGTTAGAACAGGACTGGCACACATTCATCTGCTCTCACTAGTCCTTTAAGGAAAGAGGGTGGACGGGGAGAGGTTTTGGTTGTACCTGTTCCTGCTGGGCTGATGCCTGGCTCCCAGGCATCAGGCCAGGCCAGAGGCCTTCTAGGAGGCTCGGGGGTAGGGAGGGCCACATGGTTGGGGATTTAGGGGCTGGCCTCACTCAAAGCTGACGAAAGGTAGAACATATGAGTCCCTCCTGGAAAGTGGCAAGAAAACTTCCCTTCTCATCCTACTGTTTTTCAGGCCCCTACTCTCTATTCCCTTTATCCAAACCTCATAGAATTTTAACCGGGAGAAACTTTAGACACTAGTTTGTCTCTTCCTTTTGTAATAAGGAACTGGAGAAAGAGAAAGGGAAACTATCTTGCCCCATGGTCATACTGCTAGTGATTACCGAGAAGAAGATGGTCCCTTTCCACTGAGGACTTCTCCACTGATCACACACTGTGCTTGGGCTGTGAGCTACGTTTTATGTCACAGTCGAGTAGACACATACTATATGGACATAAGTAGTTTCTGAAACAAACTTATTGTGCACTCTGATTTTTTTCTCTTCTATTTGTATTCGAAAAGAGTATTTTGTGCTTCCCTGCTGGTCGTGGCCTTTAAACGGATTCCACAATTCACTGACACCTGAGTGACAGCCTGCAGAGTGAAAGTCAGAGAGCTATAGATGACTTTGCTCGTTGGGTTCAGGTGTTTACTTGGTGTGATTCAACTTATAGGATAGAGCAGCCAGGAAAATAAAATCGCCTTCTCCCCACACCCACACCCCCAGCAAATGCTGCATGTGCGACTAAGTCCGAAGCGGACTGGTGTGAAGCGCGTCTAAGGGAGTAACAAGTTTCTGCCCAGTGCCGTTGTGCAGTGTTTTCACTGCACGAGGGCAGCTGGCCAAGGGCAAAGAAAGGTGAACGGGGCTGAAAATCCTGCCTATACTCCATGCTAAGCCACATACAAATGTCTCTCCAGAGACACTTGGGGTCCATTTTGGACAGACACAGAGAACTTCTGGAAGGCCAGCATGCATGCAATGATTTTCATGATCCCGGGTCTGTGGTGGTTTTGCTCATTGTGATTATGGACTGAGGTCCCCATTTAGTCCTAATGAAAGCAGAGATAGCACATTGTGAGAGCGATGAAAAGTGACATGCAACACTAACTGTGTGTGTTTTCCTCCAAGGGGCTTTTTTTTTATTTCTGCTGCGTAAGAGAAGCTCAGGGGAAAGTGAGAGTCAGGTAGATGTGAGGAGGATAAAGTACTGTGGCCAGAGAAAGCAGGGGAGATGCAGAATTAATATTTCCCTTTCTGTGTTCTAGGAGGGCTTTTTCGGGAGAAGGCGGCCACTTTGGCTTAGGGATATGTATAGGCCTCTCAGCGCCACACGCAAGGAAAACATGGCCCAAAAGCTACACGACAGGGAGTCTTCTGATGAGGATGAGATATTTCTGCATCCCAGCAGGAGGCCCAAACTCGTCATCCAGAGCTCACTGAGGAGGCTGAATCTTTACCTCATCAAGAGGCCCCTGCTCAGCATCCACAGACCCCTGAGGACGTTGAATCTTTTTCACCCCAGGCAGAGGCCCAGGCTCAGCATGCAGAGCCCACTGAAGAGGTAGAACCACCTCCACTTCCGCAGGAGGCTCCATCTCAGCCTTCAGAGGCCCCTGAGGAACTAGAAACTTCAAGTCCTCAGGAGGCCCGCGCCCGGCCCTTGGAGACACTTAAGGAGGTTGTAGTTTGACCATGTGTTCATCATGGGGTAAATGAAGCTCAGCAGTCACACTTGTACAATGGCACTGTTAAATCTCTGGCTCTGGCACTTCCCATAAGTCCACAGGTCACTAAAGAGGTTGAACCTTCTCCAGTCCAGCAGAAGACCCCATCTCAGCCTCCAGAGCTCCTTAAGGAAGTTGTAGCTCAGTCTCCATTGTATCCCGAGGTGACAGTTCCAGCACAGAGCAGGATCATGCTGAGCATCCAACATCACCCAGTATCAAGAGCAGTGGTTCTCAACCAGGGTGATTTTGCACACAGGTGACATTTGGTAGTGTCTGGCGACAGTTTTGCTTGTCAGAACTGTATATGCTACTGGCATCTAGTGGACAGAGACCAGAGATGCTACTAAACATCCAACAGTGTACAGGAGAGCCTCCCACAGCAAAGAATTATCCAGCCCAAAGTGTCAATAGTGCTGCCTAGCTAGAGAAATAAAGATGACTTAACACAAGTATTTAATGAGCATTTAGTATTTTGTATCTACTGCACCACATATATAATCATGAAAGTATAAATCATAATATCTCCCACAGTGAGATTTCTTTAGTGTATGGAGGGAGTAGTGATGTTATGTTTCATCATATATAAATTAGAATTATTGCCAAAGGATAAATGTTCTGAAAGAATATCTGTTTTTCTAATTCTTTTGCTTGTGTCTTTTTTTGTAGAAATCTTGGTTGCAATTTACTCCCAGAACTGAGCTTTGGAACGTTTCAGGCCTGGCATGGAATGCAGTTTTTACACAAGTTGTAAGTGAAATAGAAGATGAATACATGTAAACAACTGTGTGTAAAAACAATCATGCAGTTATTGGTTAGCTGGGTGTAAGTAAGCCCAGTATGAATTCTGGAAAGTATGTCTTGAGAGCCATTTATTTTTTTTTTCAAATGAGGAAACTAAGGTACAAAGAGGCCAAGAGACTTGTTTAACTCATATATATGAAAGGCTCTGCTTTCCATAGTACTGATCTTTGGCATGGTCAATTAAAGGCACCGAACAGAAACACTCAGATTAGCATTGTCATGGAATCCCACTCCATGGATGCCTCTCCAATATGCGAATGGTCCAGGCACTTCCACTTTTGAATTTCGCTTTGATTCCTTTTCATGTGCAAAGTTCCTAACTGCTTAAAATGTATGCAACACAGAGCTGCAGAGAACTAAGTTTAGCAGGGTGTGGTTCAGTGGGTGTGGGTGCTTCCCCAACCATCATTAGCTCTTTTAAATGGTAAAGCAGAAAGAATTCCTGAACACCCACCACAGGGCTCTCCCCAGCCACCCAGAACATTATTTTTCAAAAAAGCATATATTGCTGAAGTGAATTATCTGTGGCCAATAGGAACCTTTGAGGTATGGAAAAAGACGTTGTTTGTGTTCAGCTGTAGTGTGAAAAATATAAAGAAAAGACTTTGCTGCGGCCTAATTCAATATGTTTTCTTTGCTGACTACTCTTCAATAAGAAGTGTGGGTTTTACACCCCTTCAGCTCAAAACTTCTCTGATTTCTCATGGCACAAGGAAATGATAGTGGGTACGTTCAATGGCCCGAAGGCGATTTTAGACTCAAGGTAAAGAGCTCTTCTACACCTGGCTTTGGAAAAGACTCTCTTACCTGTCTTATGGTTCAGAAATCCAGTTTCACACAGTTCCCACATTTTGGGTTAATGAAGGTGTTGAGGCTGTGTCTGGAGCTGGATTAACAATTCCTGCAGATGCCTATCTTTAGCGGCCTCCTTCCTTTCCCTTGTTAGTTTGCTGACGCCTACCTTGGGGAGAGAGCACCAAGGGTCGGTTTTTCTTTTGTTAGCACACCGGAGAGCAGGCTCGTGAGGTCCCTTCACCAGGAGGTTTTAGTAGCGTCAGTACAACGTCTTAAACTCACCACTTTCCTAAACATCCTAGAACACCAAGAGTTCCTTATAAGAATCAGAGTTTCACTATAGTTAATGTAGGCAACACAGGAAAATACATTGTGGAAATAAATAAATAAATCACAGTTTAAAAATTAATGAATTCATTCCAAAACATTCACTGAGTGCCATGCCCACTGTCTGTGAACACTGTACTAAGTGCTTGGGATACAAAGACGCATAGGGCAGGGACTTTGTCCCCAAGAAGCTTTCATACTGGAAGGAGAAATATGGATGTCGATGGGAAAACATACATGAGAGCCATTCTAGCATCTATGCAGCAGGGTAACAAGGTGAGGGGGGGGGGGTGATGAAGTAGCAAATGGGTGGTAGGTTAGAAAAGATTTGTAATGGAAGAGGCACCAACTTGTTCCTTTGGAATTTGTGCTCCTCTTAAATGACAGAAAAAGGTAGTGAAAGAATCAGAACTACCTGGTGTTGTAAATAAATTAGTACTGTACTCCGAAAACTCATTCACAGTTACTTTCAAAAGATTGTCACAGTATAGTAAGTCTTTGTTTTGGACTAAGTCTTTCTAATAGACAAAGCTAATTTGCTTCAGGATACATTTGCCATGGTGAGATATAAACTTTATTGCATCTCTTACCAAAGGCAAGCCACCAAGGGAAGATGCCACCCTTGAGTTAAATCATTTTACTACCTATAATGACATATTACTGGGGTGTTTATAAGTTGCTTGCATTAAATAAGTTTGGAAAAGGGCCCCAGCTGAGGTGGATTTATCATGAATTCAATGAACCTTAGGCTTCAGGGCTCCTCACTTGCATAGGTCCCTTCCAAGGTCTTGAGAGGGGTCCTAGCGATTTTTCTATTTATAACTTTGCATGTTTTTATTAGATAGGATTTCCCAAAGTAGATGAGGTTCAGGCCGCACAAATCCTTGATTCATCACCGGGTGTCAGGTAATTATAAGTCAGTAGGTTTCTTGAATGAAGCCTCTATGTTATTGAGAAATATCAGGTGAAGTAGTTAGCAGTGTGGTAGTCTATTTTAAATCCGAAATCTACCTCAAAGATGAGCCAAGAGCTTATTAATAAAGTACCACTTTTTGAATGGTGGTAGTAATCATATCTCTTTCAGATAAAATCAGGAATGAAATATACTATGGAAAACCGGCAGTGGTTGATAATCCTAAATGTTAAGTATGCTTTTTTTCTCTGACTGTAAAGTGTTTCTCCTTCATTCACCTATGCACGTCCAGACTGATGGCTTATTTTTAAAAATTCTTTTAGTCACTTCATTGGATCTAACAATACAAGCTCCATGATTTTAGAAACTGAAGGACTCTACAATGTGGAAAGGCTATATAACTTAACCAGACAGAGCACATTCACATGCTGGCTTGTCC
Source organism: Mesoplodon mirus (assembly GCF_964341445.2). Classification (NCBI taxonomy): domain Eukaryota; kingdom Metazoa; phylum Chordata; class Mammalia; order Artiodactyla; family Ziphiidae; genus Mesoplodon; species Mesoplodon mirus. Next base: position 36,293,636 of record NC_138994.1, on the reverse strand, counting down.
GTGGTACATCAATATTGTACCAAGAACATAAGCACGAAGAGAGAATAAGAGGAAAATCAAAGCCTTATCCCTATTGAATTATTTACCCCATTGTTGAGAATATCAGTGCGGGAGGTGTGGCCACACTATGAAGGCAAATTGAGCTGCGGTCACAGAGCCGCCCTAATGCTCCCCCAGTCAGCTAGCATTGGTTTCCTTTACATAGCTATGTACACACAAAAGCTTACACACTTGAGGGTGTTGTCCTCACTTTTTGCTATGTACTAGAATCCTGGCAACTTCTCAGATTTAGAAAGGCATAAACACTAAAAGCAAAAATAACTTGGGTCTGCCCTTTGGGGTGGTTCAGGGTGGCTGTTTTATTTGTAATAGTTCAAAATTTTGAGATTGTCACACCTAGCAACTACTATACTTTTCTTCTCCCCACTGCATCTTATTCTTCCCACCTGTAGTATTTTCTCCCATTCTATATGTTTATTCACTTTCTTGATAGTGTCCTTTGAAGCACAAACTTTTTAGTTTTTATAAAATCCAATTCATCTATTTTTCCTTTGGTTGTTTGTGCTTCTGGTATCATATCTAAGAAACTGTTGTCTAAAGCAAGGTCATAAAGATTTACTCCTGTGTTTTCTTCTAAGAGTTTTATAGCCTTAGCTCTGACATTTGGATATTTGATCCATTTGGAGTTAATTTTCATATACGGTGTGAAGCTTCATTATTTTGTGTGTGGATGTACAGTTGTCCCAGCATCACTTGAAAAGACTGTTCTTTCCACATAGAATTGTTTTGGCACCCTTGTTGAAAATCAATAGACCATAAATATGAGGGTTTATTTCTATATTGTCAATTCTGTTCCATTGATTTACATGTCTGTTCTTATTCCAGTACCACACTGTGATTGCAGTAGCTTTGAACTGAGTTTTGAAACCAGGATGTGTGAGTCCTCCCACTTTGTTCTTTACCGACATTGTTTTGGTTATTCTGTTTCCTTGAATTGCCATAGGAATTTTAGAAAGAGCTTGGCAATTTCTGGAAAGAAGTCAGCTGGGATTTTGATAGGAATTGCAATGGAACCATAGGTCGATTTGGGAAGTAGTGAAATTTTAATAAGATTATCTTCCAGTCCATGAATCCAGCATGTCTTTATATTTATTTAGATCTTCTTCAATTTCTTTCAACAGTTTTGTACTTTTCAGTGTGAATCTTGCACTTACTTGGTAAAATTTTCCCCTAAGTATTATATTTGTTTTGATGCTGTTCCACATGGAATTGTTTTCTAAATTCCATTTTTTGATTACTCATTGCTGGTGTGTAGAAATAATATCGATCTTATATCCTACAACCTTGCTGAAGTCATTTATTAATGCTAACAGTTATTCTCCTAGATGCCCAGGAATATGTCTTGTGGCCTTCCAGTTTCCCAGGAATACATTGGAATATTGCAAAGTGTCTGTGGACATCTCATTCCTCAGCTTTTCTTTTAAAGCTTTGCGGTTGGGTTGTTTTTTGCCCCAAACTGTTATCCATTGCCTCATGCCACCGCCATGTTAAAATATTTGCTTGAAAATGTTTTCCAGAAATGCCACCTGAGCAGAGGCTTTTCTCACTAGACAGCCCTCAGTCAGGTCAAAGGCAAGCCTTTCAAGTGAGGTCTTCCAGGGGACCACCAGACATGTACAACAATGACAGTTCTTTGGGGATGAGGCTTTGAAGGACCTCCCAGTCCATGCTGCTCGTTCTGGTACCAGGGATGTGGGCTGTTTTTCAAGGCTACCACTGGCATGGAGACCAAGGGTCAAGGGCAAGTTAAAGCAACACAGATCTCGTTGTTCTTACAGAAATTAATTTGTTTTCCTTGAATAAATTGCTCCCCCATTTGCTGCCAGCGTGTTGGTTAAATTCCCAGAGTTCAGAAGACGTTGATTCTGACCATTTTTGCCAGTTTTGTTGTTGCTGTTATTGTTGCTTCCATGCGGGGATGAATTTTCAGATGTCCTTCCTCCATCATTTTTACTGATTTTCCTGCAATTAAAAAAAAATCTATAAAGTCTCAATGGCCATAGGCTAATTAAATATTTATCACGAGAGATGATTAAGGAAAAAATAAATAAAAAGAGAAATAAATAAATAAATAAAAAGAGAAAATATAGTTCTCATAGAGGCTTTCCCAGATGGGTAGATGAAGTTTGAAAAGGTATTTCTATATTTAGTGCTGTCAAAATTAAGGTTAAAGTAACAGATGTTTCAAAAAAAAAAACAACCCTTTTTTTTCATTCAGGTTAAACACAGGCTTTAGAGTCAGAACTGAGTACCAACTCCAGCTCTGCTTCTTACGAGCTTGATGACTTAAGACAAGTTATGTAACTTCTCTGTGCCTCAGTTTCCTCATTTGTACAATTGTGTAATATATATATCACATAAGGTTACTGTGAGGATGAAATGTTAAATGCTGATCACATATGCATGGCAACCCAAAAGATATTAGTTTTGATAATTATCTTTATAATATTCTGCAAAAGTACACTAATAATTCTTGAGTAGAGTTAACCTAAAGTCAGATATTCTCTTCTTTCTTCCTGTTTCTTTTTGTTTTTTTTTTCCCCCTTATTTGTTTTAAAGAACTAAGGGGAAAAGAAAGAAAGAAAGAAAGAACTATGAAGAAAATCTATTCCAACATTTTGGAGTAAAATTTTGTTCCTCAAAATTAATTTGTTTATTTTATTGATATATAAACAAAATGTTATTTATTTATTCAGCAAACATTTATTAAGTGCCTAGTAACTATTAGGCACTATGTCAGGCAGAGGAATAATAATGACAATAAAGTGTGGTCCCTGCTCTCAAGTTGCTGACAGTCTAGGAGAGTGACAAGTAAACAGTTGATTACATACACAGTAACAAAGGCTATGGCACCAGAATACACACGGGACTATGTGATGGGAGTATGGCTTTCACCAGTTCCTCTTGGATTTCTCTCTTCTTTGGCTCCAGAACCAAGGAATTAGCCTTATTTTTGTCTTTAGCTGGGTAGTTTAAATCATGAAATTTTTCAAACTTTGTAGAGATGAAAGAAAAACACCTTGAATTATGGAGGACACTAGAAATAGTACTTTTTTACAGAGCAAGGGCTTCCTACCAGCATAGTCACTTCGAGGGTTTTTAACGTGAAAAGTACTTTGGCATATTTTTTCTTTGCTAGCCACTTTTTTTCTATTTTATTGTTTGTTTGTTTGTTTCTCTTCTCCACTTTATCATCTAGAGACCTGGGTAGTTCCCAGTGAAAGAGTGTTTTACAGATTCTAAGGGAGATTTATAGGTAAAGACAGAAAATGATTTTTTTTAACCTTCAAGTTCCATACGCAAAAAAAAAATGACTATAAACTTTCATGGAAGTAATTGAAAATGCAGATAATTTTAATTCCATTCCATTTTTCAGAATTCTCAATCGTAATCCTTTGCCAACAGTGGAAGATTCTTGTCTTTTTACAGTGCCAGCATTAAACTATTTGTAAGTATTGTAACAGTTTCATGGCTCATGAGATAATTTCTGCTCCTTTTGACTTTCGTCAAAAATTGAGTACTTTGGCTAAACAGTCATAATTTAGATTTTAACTGGGTTATTGAAAATAAGAGTTATTGGCAAAGAAAAGGATTAAGAAAGAATATATATGGGTAAGAGAGCCAGCAGAGGATGAGAACAGTGTTGAAGAACACATATAGGTATGGAACATGAAGATGCATATAGGAATAGTATTTATCCAAGAAAGCAAAAAGGAATAAGGGGTACATTATTTTTTTAAAAAAGAGTGATCAAAAGAGGTAGATGCAATTGAAAATGAGAAGTGAGGCTAATAGAAAATGATTGTACTGTTCAGCACCAAGGTCATTAATTTGATGATGCAAATTTAAATTTCTTCCAAAAGAGCTCTTTGGAATTATCATCTATGGCAAGTAAGAAGCCAAAGTGGAAGTAATCCCATGTTACGTATCTTTTTCAGTTTAGAAATTTTGTCTTTGGGTTTTATATCATGCATGTTTGGGCTTCTCCTTCAGAGACATGGGAACAGCACAAGTGTCACTTACAGCAATTGAAAGCATCCTCATGATGACCCTTGAATTGGAAACACTGTAAGTTGATTTTTCTTACATTGATTTTCACTCAATTGTATTTTTAGGTTTGTTTGATTATCTTCTTAAGTCAGGTTTATTTATGTATAATTTTCATTTAACAAACTTCACTCTTTTTAAATATACAGTGTGATGTGTTTTGACAAACGTATAGTTCTGTAGCCACCACCACATTTGAGGTCAAGAAAACTTCTGCACTCCCAAGAGACCCCCCATGTCCCTCTGTAGTCAATCCATCCTCCTGTCACTACCAGCCCCTGGCAACCACCAATCTGATTTTTGTCCGTATAATGTTGCCTTTTCCAGAATATTTGATAAATGAAATCATGTGGTATGTAGCTTTTTGTTTTTGGCTTCTTTCACTTAGCCAGTCTCTTTGGAGATTCATCTGTTTTGTTGCACCTGTCAGTAGCTCATTCCTTTTGAGCGCTGAGCAGTATTCTAGTTGTGTGGATACGCAGTCATCGTTTGATGCACATTTGAGTTTCTTCTTGTTTTTTGGCTATTATGAACAAAGCCTCTGAAAACACTCACATGTGTGTGTGAACATATGTCTTGTGTGAGCATATGTTTTCATTTCTTTGGGGTAAAATACCTCAGGGTGGGATTGCTTCATCATATGCTAAGTGCCTATTGAACTTTTTAAGAAACTGCTGAACTGTTTTCTAAAGTGCCTGTGCCATGTTGCTTTCCCACAAGCAGTCTATGAGAGTTGCAGATGCTCTACCTCTTCACCTGATCCTTATATTTGTTTTTAAAAAAATTTAGCCTTTCTAGTAGGTGTGTAGTTGAATCTCGTGGTTTTTGCCACATTTTGCATTTCTGTAATAGCTGATGATGTTGAGTGTCTATTCATGTGCAAATATCCTTTTAAATGAAGTGTCTGTTCAAATCCATTTTTTAATTGGATATTTGCATTGAGATTTAACAGTGCTTTATATAAAAAGCAATGGAAATAGTCCTTGCTCTCAGGTATGTGTTTAGTAAATATCTTCTCCCAGATTGTGACTTATCTTCATTATATTAAAGTGTCTCTGAAAACTAGAAGTGTTAAATTTTTGATGAACTCTAATTTAGCAATTTTTCTTAATTTTTCATATTTATTTAATTTATTTATTTGGTTGTGCTGGGTCTTAGTTGCGGCAGATGGGCCCCTTAGTTGCGGCTCATGGGCTTCTTAGATCTGGCATGCGAACTCATAGTTGAGGCATGCATGTGGGACCTAGTTCCCTGACCAGGGATCGAACCCGGGCCCCCAGCATTGGGAACTTGGAGTCTTAACCACCACGGAAGTCCCTTAGCAATTTTTCTTAGATGGTTTTTGCTTTTTTGTGTCTTAATCTAAGAAATCTTTCTCTGAGACCCCACTGTCTAACCCCAAATCACAAAGATTTTCTCCTACGTATTCTTCCAGACGTTGTATAGCTCCATTTAGGTCTATGATTCATTTTGAGTTAATTTTCATATACGTTGTGAGGGAAGGGTCAAGTTTTATTTTTTTGCAGTTTAAAAAACTATTTCTGTAGGACCCTATTGTGACAGTTTATTACACAACGTACTGCACCTTAAACTGTGCCATCCCCCCTCCCATATGGCAAGCTAATAGAAACATTCTGTTACCACAAGGCTAGTTGAGGGGATTGCGTGAGATTAGTATGCGGAAACGGCCCTGCATTTAGCAGTCTGTTCCAACCGTCTTTGTCAGGTCACCTGACAAATGACTGTCTTCACCGTGCCGTCACGCATTGGTCACTGCTCTAGCCTCATCTTCCTCAGCGTCCCACAGCATCAGCCACAATTGCGATCCCTCTCTTGTCAGCTACATGCCCTCCTCTCTGGATATTAAAAATTATTTCCCTGTTTAACGACAATACTGTTAATACACAATATTGAAGACATTAAATTCTTACACAATAATATTACCTAATAAAGTGTTGCTATTCAAATTTCCCCCATTGTCTCTCTTATATAATATCATTTCTTTTAACAGCTTTTTGAGGTACAATTGACATGCAGTAATCTGTGTTCACACACTCACATACATACACACCATGAAGACATCACGAAAATCAAAATGTCCATCACCTCAGAAAGTTTCTTAATGTCTCTTTGTAATCCTTCCCATCGTTCCTTGCACTTCCCAATCGCCATGCAACCATTGATCTGCTTTCTGTTTGCATTTTCTAGAATTTTATATAAATGGAATCATACAGTGTATACTTTTTTCTAACTGGCTTCTAACTCAGCATAATTATTTTAATCTTCATCCATATTGTTGTATATATCAGTAATTCATTTCTGTTTATTGCTGAATAGCATTCCTTTATATGGATGTACCACCATTTATGTATTGACCATTGATGGGCATTTGAGTTGTTTGAGTCTTTGTCTATTACAGATAAAGTTGCTATGACTATTTGTGTACAAGTCTTGTATGGATGTTTACTTCCATTTCTCCTGGGTAAATGCCTGCCTGTAGAATGGCTGCATCATTGGTAAGTGTATGTTTAAGTTTTTTAAAAATACCTATTTTCCATAGTGGTTTGATCATTTTACATCTCTACCAGCAGTGTATGCGAGCTGCATTTTCTTCACGTTGTGGCCAACATTTGCTATGCTCAGTATTTTTAATTTTAGATAGTTTAATAGGTGTGTAGTTGTATCTCACTGTAGCATCCCTAATGATTAATCATGTCAAACATCTTTTCATATGCTTATTTTCCATCTGTATATCTTTGAATCTTTTATTTATATTTTTCTGGAGTTCTGAGAGTTCTTTATATATTCTGGAAATTAGTCCTTTATCCAATAGGTAAGTTGCTAGGTATTTTCTCCCATTCTGTGACTCATCTTTTCGTTCTCTCAGGAGTGTCTTTTGCAGGGCAGAAATTCTGAATTTCGATGGTGTCTAATTTATCTGTTTTTTTCTTTTATGCATTATGCTTTTGGTGTTGTATCTAAGAAATCTTGCCGAACTCAAGGTCATAAAATTTTTCACCTGTTTTGTTCTAGATGTTTTATAGTTTTATGTTTTACATTTAGATCTTTGAACCAATTTGAGTTCATTTCTGTATATGGTTTAGATGGAAGTTCCTTTTTTTTTCCTTTTTGCACCTGGATATTCAGTTGTTCCAGCATCATTTGTTGAAAAGACTATCATTTCTCCACTGAAATGCCTTTGAACCTGACAGTCAGTTCTCCCCCTCTCTCTACTTCAGAACTTTGTATTCTGTTCCTTTGGTCTTTTTGTCTCTCTTTACACTACTATCACAATGTCTTGAAGGTGTAGCTTCATAATCCTTGAAATCAGTTACTGTTAGTTCTTCAACTTTGTTCTTTCTCAAAGTTGTTTTAGTGATTCTAAATTTTATTTCCATATGAATTTTAGAATTAGCTTGTCAATGTCTATAGAAAAGCCTACTGGGGTTTTGATGTATAAATCGATTTGGGGAGAATTGATGTCTCAACAATATTGAATCTTCTGATCCATGGATACTTTATATCTCTCCATTTATTTAGGTCTTTCTTAATTTCCCCCGGCAATATTTTACAGTTTTCAGGGTGCAAGTCTTTTGTCAGACTTATTCTAAGTATTTTATATGTTTGATTCTTTTATAAGTAGCATTTTAAAACTTTGATCTCTGATTGTTTGTTGAGACAAATTCATCTTTTTGTATGTGGATCTTGTACCCTGCAAACTTGATAAACTCATTTATTAGTTCCAGTAGCATTTTCGTAGCTTCTATCAGGTTTTCTACATAATCATGTTATCTGCAAATAAAGATAGTTTTACTTCTTCCTTTGCATTCTGAATATCTCTTTTCTTTTTGTTGCCCTATTGCACTGGCTAGAACCTTCAGTGCAAGGTCAAATAGAAGCAATGAGAGCAGATATCCTTGCCTTGTTCCTGATCCTGGTGAGAAAGTACTTTGTCCTTCACCATTAAGTATGATGTTAGGTTTTTTGTAGAAGTCATTTATCAAGTTGAGGAAGTCTCCTTCCATTCCTAGTCTACTGAGGGCTGTTTTTTTTTTCTTTAATCAGGAATGTATGTTAGATGTTTTCATTCTTTTCCTGCATCCATTGCAGTGATTATATGATTTTTCCCTTCTTTTCTTAATTTGTTTATTTATTTTTGGTTGAATTGGGTTTTCATTGTTGTATGTATCCAGTATTCTTAATCTTTTATGTAGATCCATATTCCAATCTGGTGTCATTTTCCTTCTGCTTAAAAATACTTCTTTTAACATTTCTTATTGTGAAAGTCTACTAGCAATGAATTCTTTCAGCTTCTGTATGTCTGAGATAGTCTTTATTTTGCTTTTGTTTTGACAGATGTGGGTATAAAATTCTAGCTTGATAGAATTCAATTCACTACTTTAAAGATGTTATTCCACTGAGTTCTCGTTTATGATTTTTCAAGCAAGAATTCTGCTGTCATTGTTATCTTTGTTCCTCTGTACGTAGTGTATAATTTTTTCCTCTGGCTCCTTTTAAATTCTTCTCTTTATTGCTGGTTTAGAGCAATTCGATTATTTTCTGTGCCTTGGTGTAGTTCTGTCCATGTTTCTTCTGCTTAAAGTTCATTGATCTTCTTGACTTTGTGGGTTTATAGTGTTTACCAAGTTGGAAAATCTTTGGCTATTATTTCTTCAAATTTTTATATTTCTCCTCTCCTTCATGGACTCTAAGTACACATGTATTAGGCCACTTGAAGTTGTTGCACAAGTCACTGAGGCTCTATTCATTTTGTTGTTGTTTTGTTACTCCTTTTGTTTCATTTTGGATAGTTTCTGTTGCTATGCCTTAATGTTCACTGACCTTCTGCCGTGTCTAATTAGCCTTTAACCTCCTGCAATATCTTTTTCATTTAGACATTGTTTTTAATCTCTAGAAGCTCAATTTAGGTCTGTTTTACATTTTGCATGCCTGTACTTAACATTTTCAGGGTTTAGTCTGGGTGTTTTAACATATGAAATACAGTTATAATAACTTTTCTTCATGTATAATAACTTTTTAAAAGTTCTTTCCTGCCCATTCTAACATCTGTATCGATTATGGGTTATTGTTGATTGATTGCCTTTTCTCCTCAGTATGGGTCATATTTTCCTACTTCTTTGCATGCTTGCATGCAATTTTTCATATGATCCCAGATATTGTGAGTTTTAGTTTATTGTGTGTTATGTATATTTTTATTCCTGTAAAATGCCTGGGCTTTGTTTTGGGTGAAATTAGGTTACTCAAAACACTTTTATTCTTTTAGGTCTAGCTTTTAAGGTTCGTTGGGTAGGAGTCCAAGTAGCCTTTAGTCTGGAGCTCATCATTTGCAACTACTGAGACAAGTCCTTTCTGCGTATCATGAGGTTTTCCAGTCTGACTTGTAGGAACAGGTACTATTCCTACAACCCTGTGTGATATCCAGTTGTTCTTCTTATTAATCCTTTCATGTGGTTCTTTTCCTGGCATCAAGTTATTCCTCACACAAATGTACTGACCCATACTTTGTTGAATTCTCAAGAGCTCCCTCTGCATATCTCCAGAGTTCTTTGTCTGTGCACTTCTTTTCTCTCTGATACTCTGCTTTGTGAACTCTAGTTACCTTGGTTTTCCCAGACTCTTCTCTCCATTTCGTCTGTCAGGGAGCCCACTAGTCTCTGTCTGGACTTCTCTTCCCTGTACCATGACGTGGATACTCTCTCAGAGAAGTAAGGGCAATTATAGGGATCACTTCATTTATTTCCCATCTCCTCGGGAATCACTGAAATGTATTGCCTGAGGTTCCGTTTCTTGAAGACTGTTGTTTCATAGGTTCCATCTGATTTTTTCCTTGTTTCAGCTGGGAGGTTAAGTTGGCCCTTGTACTTCATCTTGGCCAGAAGCCAATAACATTCTTTAAGTCTGTTTTGTTTTGATACAGGATCCAATTAAAGATGAGGCATTGCATGTCATGTCTGTGTTTCGGTTAACCTAGAATTTTTCCCTACTATCTTTTTTTGGTCTTTTATGACATTGGCTTTTTTGAAGAGTCTAAGCCAGTTGTCTTGTAAATTGCCCCACAATCTGTATTTGTCTGTTTCCTCATTAGATTCAAAGTAAACATTTTGGGGAAGAATACTATATAGGTGATGTATTCTTCATACTTCATCCCTTGAGGTGGCCCAGTGCTAAGTTTGATCACTTGATTAAGGTGGTCTATTCCATATCTCTCCATTGTAAAGTTATTTTTCCCCTTGGTAATTGATAAATAATATGTGGGGTGATCCTTGGGATCCGTGAAGATCCTACTTTCAAACAACTCTTCACCCAACTGTGCATCAATGATAATCCTTGTCTGAATCGGTTATTACATTGATAGTTGCAAAATAACACTTTCCTAATTCTATCCTTCCTTTTGCATTTATTAGCTGACATTATTCCATAAAGAAGAGCTCCCCCACTTTTCATTTGGAGTATCATTATGAACTCATGTGCTTTTTTTTCAATTAACTGTGTTATACCTTATTATAATGATAATGTTATTCTTTGGAATGTTCCTTTTGTCCAGATTTGGTCAATGCGATCTCTGTTATTGTTTAGCCACATGATGCTTTTTTATTACTAGAATAATTTCTAATATATTACTCCTCACAAATAGGAACTGAGAAAGTGACTCCAGAATGTGCGGTCTTATTCATACTCTTCTTAGAAGTCTGCCTTCTTCCTGTGTACTCTCAACCCAAAGTGAGGCTTTCGGGTCGGAAGGAGATACTTCTGAATTAAACTGCAGTTCAATGTCACCCAATTCTAATCCCTATTCCCTTTTTTCTAGGCATATCATACCTACTGCCATCCTAATCCTTCTGTTGGGCACCTCTCTCCTCCTCGATATTTATTTCCAACAGTCAAGGGCAGCAATTGGCCAACCGGCCCCTATCCAGTTCTATAGTCCATATGCCCCAAGAACTCCTTTTTGCACTGGTCTGTGGTGGCCTTGGCCTACCTCTTCTACCTACTCAGGTAACTCTTTTACCACGAATTTAATGACCTGTGTTTCCATTTATAGGATCTTACCCAGCCGGAGGGCCTGCTGCCTCTGCCAATTTAAAAATACTATTGAGGTCGTCTGTGAGACAGTCAAGCTGCGTTGTGACAGTGAACGCCTGAGGGACGTCACACGTTGTGGTGAGTCTCAATTGCGGGATAATACATTTTTAATTTTTAACTTAATTTTTTATTTTTAATCAAGGATGATACATTTTAAAACTAATGATGTAATTACATTATTTTAATACATTCATTCAGAGTTCCAGCTCCCTAAATTTCTAAGAATTACCCCCTTGCTAAAAATCAGATTCTTGGTTACATTATTAAGCTAAGAATAGCTCAGTTACATTATTAGCTTCATAATGTAACTGATCTGCATATGTAAAGGAACCAGAGAAAGGAATGGAAGGGGGAAGGGAATTCACATTAATGGCCACATATCCTATGCTGCCCTCTGTGCAAATGAGAACTTATTCACATAGTACATCACAGTTTGTAAACTGATTTTATATACATTAGGTCTCAAGTACCCTTTGTCTTATAAGACAGGTGTAAATATAGTTTTGTTTATTTTGTTTGTTTCTGCAATTTTATAAAGAGTACAAGTGATGCTGTTTTAGGTCCTATCTGGAGCCTGAGAGTTTCTGGTTCCATAAGCAGAAGCTGCTACCAAGCCCTTCTAATGCATGGGAGAGCTAGTTATTTCTTTGACTGTCCAGCTCTGAACTTGCTCTGAATCGCAAGTTTTTCTATCCACAAAACACTCAGGGGCTTTCAACTATTTTTCTATATATTAGATTTATGGGCACTAACTTGATGACTTCCAAAATGTGCTTTCATGCCCAGGTAGCTTGAATACAGGTCTCTTTCAGTGATCTAGAGCACATCATAAATAATAACACTTTGCCACTTATATAAAGACAAAATGGCTGATTTTTCAACACAGTTTTTTTTTTTTTTCCTTTGGCCACAAAGCTGGTGGGATCTTAGTTCCCCCACGAGGGATTGAACCCGGGCCACAGCAGGGAAAGTGCCGGGTCCTAACCACTAGACCACCTGGGAACTCCCCCAAACATTTTTTTTTACTAATTATATTACTCCCTTCTCCCCCAGAAGTGGGCAGAAAAGGCATTTTTACTCTCCTTTTACCGGTGAGGAAAAACAAGATCAGAGGTGTTAAGTGCTATGACCCTAGGGCCCCGATCTCCTGTCCCCAGTTTGGGGCTCTCAGCTAGCCTCTGCTCCTCCTTTCTCATGACCCTTCCCTCCTCCTTTGACCCTCACCAAAAATACTTTCAATCCTTTTGGAAGACAAGCCCAGCTACACAATGGTACACATTACCTTCACACAGTCAGAAGATTTGGATGGTTCCCCAAGTAGAGCTGGAAATATTAGAAGTAAAATGAATTGAAAGCAAAGTAGCCATCCGACAGAAGTTGCTTTTTCCCGTCTACATTTTAGGGCCTCAAGTATTATTCCATTGATTTGTTGAACATTCCACATGGGCATACAATCTGGCAAATCTCTTAACTTATACCCGAGATCCCTGCCCAAATTTTAGCAAAGAGCCAGGGCGGACATAGTGTTTTTTTTCTGTATAGAGCCTTCTGTTATGGGGACTGGGATATATAGAAGCAGGGACTAAACAAAGGACTCAGTGGGTAGTTGGAGAAGGACATGTCCAGATGACGACCTGTTAGCGGCGGTGGTTGTCGTGGAGATCTGTGATAGCAGCAAGAACACAAGCACACTGAAGAGGTGGAGAGAGGAAGCCTCACACTCCTGTGCCTCTGAGGCAGGACAGGATGGGGTATATGAATGTGAGGAGTCACAGTAGGTCTGCAGAGAGTCCAGCTGATTAGGGGAATATTTGTCTTCCAGCCTTGGCTTTTCTTGAGTACTGGCCCCTGGGAACCAGTGGAGTAATCCTGAATATAGTTCCTATGTTTCACGCTACAGAATTTTCTGAGTAGATAGCCCCTTTTTCAAGAGAGACCTTTTTCACATTTTGTTGTTGCCAGTCATAGGCTTAAGTGTGGGTTTCTTTTTCTCCTAAGTGGCACTCAAACTTTGACTGATTCCTCATTTCTTTGGCTGTGGACTGACAAAAGGCTGTCCCATCAGTCTTCAGTGATGAAAAACAGTCCCTTCTCTTTTGACAGATGAAGAAACATCTATAGAGAATGCAGGAGGATCGTTGATGCAGGTGTTACAAGCCCAGCAGAAGAACAACAGCACCGAGCTGACTATTGAGTCAGAGAGGATGTCCTCACATAACAGTGCTGTCAGCTTGTCAGGCTTCATGAATGAGCAGCTGGACTTTCATAATAAAAGTGATATTATCAGTACACTAAATTACATACTGCCTTATATCTCAGAGGGAAATCTAGGAGATGTGGAATCAACATTATTACCATTCATTCAACTTCTTTTTTCAAATAAACGAGATGGACATATGCCGCTGGGCCTTTTGAAAAACAATACAAGGAGCCTTTCTGTTAAACCTGTACCCAACAATTCAACTAATAAAAACAAATTGAGGGAACTCCATTTTGTGGAAAATTTGTTAGATGCAGAAACTCAAGAAAAAATTGATGAGGTTAAAAAGGAAGAAAAACCTGCCACGTGTATGCGTTCCAACCTTTTAAGTGCCATGTTTACACGCTACATCTTTCAAAAGAAATTAGAAACTGCCCAACCACAGAAAGACAGCCTAGCAAAGATTGAGAGTACAGAGGAAAAGCTGCTGAGAGTGAACAAGGTCCTCAAGGGGCATACAGAAAATGCACCTCAAAGCAGTGGGAGATGAGAGCGTCAGGAGGGAACAGAATGCCCAGCCATCTGTGGCGAGCACTGCCAAAGAACGAAAGCTCAGGAGGCCATCCCCTAGAAAGCTGAAACAGCTTCTCGTGGTGCAGAGGCCCAGGAAGCTGGTGGGAAAGTCCTCCAATGCAGAGTCTTCATTCCTAAAGGAACACAAGGCCGCAGGCTCCTCTTCCCTGAAACCGTACTTCAAGGGCAGGCCTTGTGCCTCCATCCCGCCAAAATCCCCATCTGAGGTTAAAAGCCAATCAAAAGACTTATCCAACGCTATTCATGTTTTCGAAGATGCAAAGGCAAGAGTTAGAAATATTAAGGACTTCGAATTAATCTCACATTCTGGAAAAAAAATACATCTTCCATAAAATTAGGTCTCATCGGGTCCACAGAAAACCCAAAGTTAAAAGGAGTCGAGGGGCTTCCCTGGTGGCACAGTGGTTGGGAGTCTGCCTGCCGATGCAGGAGACACGGGTTCGTGTCCTGGTCCGGGAAGATCCCACATGCCGTGGAGCGGCTGGGCCCATGAGCCATGGCCGCTGAGCCTGCGCGTCTGGAGCCTGTGCTCCGCGACGGGAGAGGCCACAACGGTGAGAGGCCTGTGTACCGCAAAAAAAAAAAAAAAAAAAAGGGAGTCGAAAGTTCAGAAAGAAAAGTTCACTTGATAGAATGATGCTTGCAAGCCCTCCGTTCTCTGTCGTGAGGAGTCTCATAAATTCCCCTCCACGAGAGGCTGTTTCGTCTTCAGGAGAAGTGACTTCTCAGGAAAATCCTTTTCCAGAATTATTTTCTCTTTCAGACCCTTCTGCAGAAAACACTACTTCAGAAAACAATACTGCACAAAATGTTTCTGAAGCAATTATTTCTACAGGAAACGCTACTCTGCCAGGAGGAACCGGCCCTGGAAACACTAGCCATAGGAACGTCTCCACTGCACATTCTACTGTTGCTGCAGACAACAGTATGCCAGCTGTTCAACACAGCAACAAAACACAATGGGAGCACCACAACATGGTCACTGAATTATCCTCTAAGCCCACAGGCTTCACTTTCCCAGGGCTCGCATCCCCGGGTGATCAAGTTGAAACTCAGCTAAACCAGCAGCTCTGGTCCCTCATCCCCAACACTGACGTGCAAAGGCTCATTTCTCATGTTATCCAGACTTTGAAAATAGACTGCTCGGACACCCACGTGCAGCTGGCCTGTGCCAACCCCATCTCTAGAACAGGCCTCCTGATGAAGCTTCTCAGCAAGCAGCAAGAAGTAAATGTGTCCAAAGCGGAATGGGATATGGACCAGTGGAAAGCTGACAACTATATCAGTGAGAGCACAGAAGCCCAGAGTGAGCAGAAAGAGCAGGAGTCAAGTGAGGTGAGGATAACCCCTGACACATGGGACTTGGACTTTTACTCAGTTTAGGACATGCCATTAACGTGCCCAAGCGGGAATACCACGGGCTCCTAGTCAGTATCTTATCTTCAGCCATGAAACGGGCTAAGACAGTGATCTCCAACTTTGCTCATTGAGAGAGTGTGTCACTATTCCTAGGGTAGACGCGAAAAGGACATAACACAAGATAAATAAATTGTAGATAAATTGTAGAAGAAAATGCTAATGATAAGACTAATAACATTCAATTTGACTTGTTCTTATAGAAGCTACTCGCCTGGAAGGATTGGGTTTCATAGTAGTTTAAGAAGAGTTAGCTATCCTTTAGAATAGGATTAAGAATCGTAAGTTTTCATCCCTTCTATCTCCTTGTTTTTAAAAATTGTTATATATTTTTTTAGCTCACAAAAGAAGTTCCAGGTTATGACTATAACAACAAACTCATCTTGGCAGTATCTGTACCTGTAGTAGTGACGATTTGTGTTAGAATTCTCTGTCTCATTGAGGTAAGGACAATAATTAATTCAGATTCAGAACCCAGAAACTGAGAATCAAATCCACCTTTCCTCCTGCTACTACTTGATTCTTCCCTTTAGCCATGAGGACTGACATACACTTTGTTCTTTTAATGAAAAGTATATTCCCAGGATGTTTTTTTTGTGTTTTGTTTTTTTTTTTTTTTTTTTTTTTTTTTGGCTGCGTTGGGTCTTCATTGCGGTGCGTGGGCTTCTTACTGAGGTGGCGTCTCTTGTTGTGGAGTACGGGCTGTAGATGCACGGGCTCAGGAGTTGTGGCACACTGACTTAGTTGCTCCGCAGCATGTGGGACCTCCCCAGACCAGGGATCGAACCTGTGTGCCCTGTGCTGGCAGGCGGATCCTTAACCATTGCACCACCAGGGAAGTCCCCACAGGATTTTTAAAAGGAACTTCACTCCCAGGAGATCCCTATGGAATTGGATCCCTGATAACAAGCTATTGGACTATTTTGACACGTGAAGTTTATAAGAAGGCCAGAGTTGACATGATAGTAAATTTTCTTCAACCCAACAAAGTATGCTGATTTGATGTACTCACCAGTCACTCTCATTCTACTGTTGATTTCTTTCCTTCTTGGCTGAAGTGATGAGAGATATAGGATCTCCATACTCAAGGAGCTATCAGTCACCCTGGGAGGGCTAAAAGGGCATGCCTAAAAGACAAAAGTGTGATCTCGTCAATTCCTCAGGTTTACTTAGCAGCTTTCTTCTCCGGTGTATTAGGAATTGTGTAGATAGGTTCCATTAAAACACTGCAAGTAAACTCTTGCAGCAGGCTACCCTCAAATATTTATAGTAGCCTATTCCTGGAGCTAGCCTGTTTACCTTTTGTTCAGTTACATAGTGGTTGATTACTTTTCCCAGCAGGCAGTTGCTAACATTAAAAGAGTGATTTTAATAGGCTGACAGTCTTGATTCTACCCTACCACTCCACATTACTTTAGTTATCTTTTCTCCTGTGATGGCAGCCCTCCATTCCAGCCAAAGCAGCTCCTCACTATACGCTAGTTACACCATAGCCATTCCTACTTTTGTCT
The DNA here is from genome assembly GCF_964341445.2 of Mesoplodon mirus. NCBI lineage: Eukaryota > Metazoa > Chordata > Mammalia > Artiodactyla > Ziphiidae > Mesoplodon > Mesoplodon mirus. The sequence goes on along the minus strand of NC_138994.1, from coordinate 36,276,704 downwards.
GTGCCTTTGTCCATCGAAAATTCCTTTATTTTGCTTTGCCTGTGGAACTCCTATGAATCTCTGAAAAGCCAACTCAAGTTCAGATATCTTTCTCTGTAAAGCCTTCCCTGAATACTCCAGCCCTCCTGATCCTAGTCCTGTGAGGTTTGTCACCATTTCTTAGGGGCCATAGCAAAGTAGTCCCCCCTCCCCTCAGAACTCACAAAAGTGGTAAGCAGTTTTTTGAAAGGCAGCCCCCCAAGAGAGAACCACCAAGGTTAGCACATCATGGAGCTGAGCAGAGATGTGTAAGGACCAATGGCTTCCTGGCCTATCACACTTGAATCAAACCTGACATGATGTACTAACTTCTAAAGAGAAATGTGTCTATCTGCAGGAGGGTTGGTCACTAGTGAAAGCATAGAAAAGGTGAGGAGAGACCAACATGGGCAGTGCCCATCCTCACATTGCCCAAGAGTAGAGATGGCACCTTAGGCAGCATAACTGAGGAGTCAGGCCCACTAGCCAGGCTGCCTGTTGAGGAGATGGATGGATCCAGTTACCTCAGGCCTTCCCATTAAGTTCTGGATTCAGCTGATTCCTTTTCTAATTCTGATCTCACCAAGTAGCCTTCGATTCTGTGATTGTGCTTTAGTGTGCCACGGAGGCCTGTCCCCACAGAAGGTAATTCTCTGATTGTGTAGACACAGATGCCCCGTGTGTAGAACAGATGTATTTCTCATTGTCAAGTAATAATTTGGCATTCTGATGTTTGATCAATCCTGTGATATTGCTAAAGTGAGACTGCCACAACAGGAAGACGTGAGTTCTCTCTTGGTGAGGAAGAGTATGATTTCTGAGCCTAGGAGGCTGGGGACTAGCTTGCTAGTCATTGGCCATTGCCCAGACTGTACCCTCTACATCTCAGGTGGCATATGGCCTTTGGCATGTTTAGAATTTCTGTAAAGTCCCCTTTTTTATTGTTTTTAACTTCTTGCATTTGTTTTGTTTTGTTTTGTTTTGTTTGGGCCTGTGTGATCTTAGTTCCCCAAGCAGGGATTGGACCTGTACCCTCGGCAGTGAAAGCGAGGAGTCCTAACCTTTATTTCCTCTCCCCACATATACGATAAGCTTTTGGAGGACAGGGACCATGCAGTGTTCTTCCTATGGTAGACAATACTGGTGTTCAACGGAAGAGAGATGAGGCGTTATGTCAATTCCACAGTGAGGAATAATGCAACCGAATATTTATTTGAAGTAGGATAGAGTCCAGCAATAGACCCCTGTGTTCTTAAGACTTTTGAAATGTCATGTTTTAATATTGCAATCAGCGGAAGAAAATGAATAAATGGTGATAGAATAGCTGCCTAACTATTTGGGGGGTAAATAGCAGATCCCCATGTTTCATGTTAAATAAACATATATCCATAAATGTGAAAAAAGACCACATAAAGGTATTAGAAGAAAATAAAAGCAATATTTCTATAATCTTCTGGTGGGAAAGAGCCTTCAGAGCCTGATGCCACAAGCAGAGCCTTTGATATATTCCACCATCTTGTCTGTGACACCAGCTTAGCACTGATTCATGCCAAGCGTAAGATGAAGAGTTTTCCATATATTGTCTGATTTAAAGCCCACAGTCCTGTGAGGATGATATTACTATCCCTCCCTCATAGATGAAGGAGATCAGTGTAAGGCCCCAGCGGCCAAACCGAAAGCAGAAGGCAGTTTCACCCGACTGCAAAGCTGGTGCTCCCTCCTCCACTCTTTTGTCTTGTCTCCTTAGAGACAAAAACACTGGAAATATTCGAAACACTGAAATTCAATGAAAGCCAGTATTTCTTTACCATAAAGAGTTTTTGTTTGTTTGTTTCGAAGTGGTGGGGTTTGGCCATGCTGTGCAGCTTGCAGGATCTTAGTCCCTTGACAAGGGATTGAACCTCGGGCCACAGCAGTGAAAGAGCCACGCCCTAACCAGTGGACCACCAGGGAACTCCCAAGAGTTTTGTAAGTCAACAAGAAGAAGACAAACAGTCCAGGGGAAAAGGGGGCGAGGGCTGTGAAGAGTAGGAGGTGTGTTGACAGTCTGCCACCATATCTGCCTGTCGTCTCCTCATGGCTCATGTGGGGTGGGTTTTGTTAGCCAGGCCTTTGTCACCTCGTGACGTAAAAATCACCTCTAAGATTTTCTTCAAGTACTTTTATAATCTGTCCAGAATTTGTTGTATTTGTTTGTTCGTGTGGTTGAGGTAGGGGATCTAACTTTTTCCCCCTACATGAAGATCTGATTCTTTTCAAATCTTTCACTGAATGGTTTATTCTTTCTTCCCTGGTCTACTATGCTATCTTCATCTGGATGCTGTTCTGTGATCCAGTTATCTTGTCCTGTACCAGTACTGATATCACACTGCTTAATTCCAGTTGCTCTATAACATATTTTATATCTGGTAGGGCAAGGTCCTACTCTTTGACCTTCTTTGGCATACATCTCATAACTATTCTCACATATATTCTCTACCAAATGTCAGCTGGCCAGGTTTATTTAAAAATTATTTTGGTTATAAAATGGATTGCATTGAATTTTTAGTTTCATTTGAAGAGAATTGACCTCTTTACAACATTCTAGGAGGATGGTATCTCATGCCATGTAAGTACTTCTTAATGTGCTTCAAAAAAGGTTTAATATTTTCATCACATAGGTCTTACAAATTTGTGGCTAAATTTATTCCTAGGTACTTTATGCATTTTTATTGATATAGTAAATGGGATGTTTCTTCTGTTTTTTAGTTAGTTAGTTGTGTTATATGGGAAAGCTATTGAGGCTAATATGTTGATCTCTTGATTTTGTATGGAGCCATCTTACTCATGTTACTTCCAATAAAATTTCAGTTGATTCTTTTGGTCTTTTTGGGTCCCTTGTTTCATATGCAGATATGTTTGTCTCTTCTTTCCAATACTTCGTTTTTCTCATCGTACTGATTAAGACCTCCTCCACAATGCTCAATAGTAGCAGTAATGATTGGGCATCCTACTCTTGTTCCTGACTTTAAAACAATGCTTAGGTTTTTGCCAGATACTTTTATTTTCTTTTCCTACTTCTAAGAGTTTTTATTAGGAATTATCTGTTGAACGTTATCTAAAACAGTCAATAAAATATATCGCCAGCTGCATGCAAGACCCTAAGTTAGGTACTGTGGAAGAGTCAAAGGATTCTTAAACAGGGTAGAATTCCTTTCCTTGAAAGAGTTATCATCTTACTGGATAGATCAGATTTAAAGTAAAAAGGAATGAATAAGGATTTGGAAATAGTTGTAATGGATAATCATGATCCTGTTTTCTTTCAAAACAGATTTCTTCTCATAGAATTGCAAAAGAGGAAGATAGAAAAAGAAGCAGAAGGTAAATATTGGTCTTTGAAAGCAGAATTTTACAACTAGAGGAGAACTTAGAACTCATCTATTTCAGTTTCCTCACCAAAGGCAGGAAGAACGCTTAATCACCCTAATGGTTTACCCTAGTTTATTTATCAGCAGAATTAGCTCCCCAGCCCAAGCTGAGTTAGAACAGGACTGGCACACATTCATCTGCTCTCACTAGTCCTTTAAGGAAAGAGGGTGGACGGGGAGAGGTTTTGGTTGTACCTGTTCCTGCTGGGCTGATGCCTGGCTCCCAGGCATCAGGCCAGGCCAGAGGCCTTCTAGGAGGCTCGGGGGTAGGGAGGGCCACATGGTTGGGGATTTAGGGGCTGGCCTCACTCAAAGCTGACGAAAGGTAGAACATATGAGTCCCTCCTGGAAAGTGGCAAGAAAACTTCCCTTCTCATCCTACTGTTTTTCAGGCCCCTACTCTCTATTCCCTTTATCCAAACCTCATAGAATTTTAACCGGGAGAAACTTTAGACACTAGTTTGTCTCTTCCTTTTGTAATAAGGAACTGGAGAAAGAGAAAGGGAAACTATCTTGCCCCATGGTCATACTGCTAGTGATTACCGAGAAGAAGATGGTCCCTTTCCACTGAGGACTTCTCCACTGATCACACACTGTGCTTGGGCTGTGAGCTACGTTTTATGTCACAGTCGAGTAGACACATACTATATGGACATAAGTAGTTTCTGAAACAAACTTATTGTGCACTCTGATTTTTTTCTCTTCTATTTGTATTCGAAAAGAGTATTTTGTGCTTCCCTGCTGGTCGTGGCCTTTAAACGGATTCCACAATTCACTGACACCTGAGTGACAGCCTGCAGAGTGAAAGTCAGAGAGCTATAGATGACTTTGCTCGTTGGGTTCAGGTGTTTACTTGGTGTGATTCAACTTATAGGATAGAGCAGCCAGGAAAATAAAATCGCCTTCTCCCCACACCCACACCCCCAGCAAATGCTGCATGTGCGACTAAGTCCGAAGCGGACTGGTGTGAAGCGCGTCTAAGGGAGTAACAAGTTTCTGCCCAGTGCCGTTGTGCAGTGTTTTCACTGCACGAGGGCAGTTGGCCAAGGGCAAAGAAAGGTGAACGGGGCTGAAAATCCTGCCTATACTCCATGCTAAGCCACATACAAATGTCTCTCCAGAGACACTTGGGGTCCATTTTGGACAGACACAGAGAACTTCTGGAAGGCCAGCATGCATGCAATGATTTTCATGATCCCGGGTCTGTGGTGGTTTTGCTCATTGTGATTATGGACTGAGGTACCCATTTAGTCCTAATGAAAGCAGAGATAACACATTGTGAGAGCGATGAAAAGTGACATGCAACACTAACTGTGTGTGTTTTCCTCCAAGGGGCTTTTTTTTGATTTCTGCTGCGTAAGAGAAGCTCAGGGGAAAGTGAGAGTCAGGTAGATGTGAGGAGGATAAAGTACTGTGGCCAGAGAAAGCAGGGGAGATGCAGAATTAATATTTCCCTTTCTGTGTTCTAGGAGGGCTTTTTCGGGAGAAGGCGGCCACTTTGGCTTAGGGATATGTATAGGCCTCTCAGCGCCACACGCAAGGAAAACATGGCCCAAAAGCTACACGACAGGGAGTCTTCTGATGAGGATGAGATATTTCTGCATCCCAGCAGGAGGCCCAAACTCGTCATCCAGAGCTCACTGAGGAGGCTGAATCTTTACCTCATCAAGAGGCCCCTGCTCAGCATCCACAGACCCCTGAGGACGTTGAATCTTTTTCACCCCAGGCAGAGGCCCAGGCTCAGCATGCAGAGCCCACTGAAGAGGTAGAACCACCTCCACTTCCGCAGGAGGCTCCATCTCAGCCTTCAGAGGCCCCTGAGGAACTAGAAACTTCAAGTCCTCAGGAGGCCCGCGCCCGGCCCTTGGAGACACTTAAGGAGGTTGTAGTTTGACCATGTGTTCATCATGGGGTAAATGAAGCTCAGCAGTCACACTTGTACAATGGCACTGTTAAATCTCTGGCTCTGGCACTTCCCATAAGTCCACAGGTCACTAAAGAGGTTGAACCTTCTCCAGTCCAGCAGAAGACCCCATCTCAGCCTCCAGAGCTCCTTAAGGAAGTTGTAGCTCAGTCTCCATTGTATCCCGAGGTGACAGTTCCAGCACAGAGCAGGATCATGCTGAGCATCCAACATCACCCAGTATCAAGAGCAGTGGTTCTCAACCAGGGTGATTTTGCACACAGGTGACATTTGGTAGTGTCTGGCGACAGTTTTGCTTGTCAGAACTGTATATGCTACTGGCATCTAGTGGACAGAGACCAGAGATGCTACTAAACATCCAACAGTGTACAGGAGAGCCTCCCACAGCAAAGAATTATCCAGCCCAAAGTGTCAATAGTGCTGCCTAGCTAGAGAAATAAAGATGACTTAACACAAGTATTTAATGAGCATTTAGTATTTTGTATCTACTGCACCACATATATAATCATGAAAGTATAAATCATAATATCTCCCACAGTGAGATTTCTTTAGTGTATGGAGGGAGTAGTGATGTTATGTTTCATCATATATAAATTAGAATTATTGCCAAAGGATAAATGTTCTGAAAGAATATCTGTTTTTCTAATTCTTTTGCTTGTGTCTTTTTTTGTAGAAATCTTGGTTGCAATTTACTCCCAGAACTGAGCTTTGGAACGTTTCAGGCCTGGCATGGAATGCAGTTTTTACACAAGTTGTAAGTGAAATAGAAGATGAATACATGTAAACAACTGTGTGTAAAAACAATCATGCAGTTATTGGTTAGCTGGGTGTAAGTAAGCCCAGTATGAATTCTGGAAAGTATGTCTTGAGAGCCATTTATTTTTTTTTTCAAATGAGGAAACTAAGGTACAAAGAGGCCAAGAGACTTGTTTAACTCATATATATGAAAGGCTCTGCTTTCCATAGTACTGATCTTTGGCATGGTCAATTAAAGGCACCGAACAGAAACACTCAGATTAGCATTGTCATGGAATCCCACTCCATGGATGCCTCTCCAATATGCGAATGGTCCAGGCACTTCCACTTTTGAATTTCGCTTTGATTCCTTTTCATGTGCAAAGTTCCTAACTGCTTAAAATGTATGCAACACAGAGCTGCAGAGAACTAAGTTTAGCAGGGTGTGGTTCAGTGGGTGTGGGTGCTTCCCCAACCATCATTAGCTCTTTTAAATGGTAAAGCAGAAAGAATTCCTGAACACCCACCACAGGGCTCTCCCCAGCCACCCAGAACATTATTTTTCAAAAAAGCATATATTGCTGAAGTGAATTATCTGTGGCCAATAGGAACCTTTGAGGTATGGAAAAAGACGTTGTTTGTGTTCAGCTGTAGTGTGAAAAATATAAAGAAAAGACTTTGCTGCGGCCTAATTCAATATGTTTTCTTTGCTGACTACTCTTCAATAAGAAGTGTGGGTTTTACACCCCTTCAGCTCAAAACTTCTCTGATTTCTCATGGCACAAGGAAATGATAGTGGGTACGTTCAATGGCCCGAAGGCGATTTTAGACTCAAGGTAAAGAGCTCTTCTACACCTGGCTTTGGAAAAGACTCTCTTACCTGTCTTATGGTTCAGAAATCCAGTTTCACACAGTTCCCACATTTTGGGTTAATGAAGGTGTTGAGGCTGTGTCTGGAGCTGGATTAACAATTCCTGCAGATGCCTATCTTTAGCGGCCTCCTTCCTTTCCCTTGTTAGTTTGCTGACGCCTACCTTGGGGAGAGAGCACCAAGGGTCGGTTTTTCTTTTGTTAGCACACCGGAGAGCAGGCTCGTGAGGTCCCTTCACCAGGAGGTTTTAGTAGCGTCAGTACAACGTCTTAAACTCACCACTTTCCTAAACATCCTAGAACACCAAGAGTTCCTTATAAGAATCAGAGTTTCACTATAGTTAATGTAGGCAACACAGGAAAATACATTGTGGAAATAAATAAATAAATCACAGTTTAAAAATTAATGAATTCATTCCAAAACATTCACTGAGTGCCATGCCCACTGTCTGTGAACACTGTACTAAGTGCTTGGGATACAAAGACGCATAGGGCAGGGACTTTGTCCCCAAGAAGCTTTCATACTGGAAGGAGAAATATGGATGTCGATGGGAAAACATACATGAGAGCCATTCTAGCATCTATGCAGCAGGGTAACAAGGTGAGGGGGGGGGTGATGAAGTAGCAAATGGGTGGTAGGTTAGAAAAGATTTGTAATGGAAGAGGCACCAACTTGTTCCTTTGGAATTTGTGCTCCTCTTAAATGACAGAAAAAGGTAGTGAAAGAATCAGAACTACCTGGTGTTGTAAATAAATTAGTACTGTACTCCGAAAACTCATTCACAGTTACTTTCAAAAGATTGTCACAGTATAGTAAGTCTTTGTTTTGGACTAAGTCTTTCTAATAGACAAAGCTAATTTGCTTCAGGATACATTTGCCATGGTGAGATATAAACTTTATTGCATCTCTTACCAAAGGCAAGCCACCAAGGGAAGATGCCACCCTTGAGTTAAATCATTTTACTACCTATAATGACATATTACTGGGGTGTTTATAAGTTGCTTGCATTAAATAAGTTTGGAAAAGGGCCCCAGCTGAGGTGGATTTATCATGAATTCAATGAACCTTAGGCTTCAGGGCTCCTCACTTGCATAGGTCCCTTCCAAGGTCTTGAGAGGGGTCCTAGCGATTTTTCTATTTATAACTTTGCATGTTTTTATTAGATAGGATTTCCCAAAGTAGATGAGGTTCAGGCCGCACAAATCCTTGATTCATCACCGGGTGTCAGGTAATTATAAGTCAGTAGGTTTCTTGAATGAAGCCTCTATGTTATTGAGAAATATCAGGTGAAGTAGTTAGCAGTGTGGTAGTCTATTTTAAATCCGAAATCTACCTCAAAGATGAGCCAAGAGCTTATTAATAAAGTACCACTTTTTCAATGGTGGTAGTAATCATATCTCTTTCAGATAAAATCAGGAATGAAATATACTATGGAAAACCGGCAGTGGTTGATAATCCTAAATGTTAAGTATGCTTTTTTTCTCTGACTGTAAAGTGTTTCTCCTTCATTCACCTATGCACGTCCAGACTGATGGCTTATTTTTAAAAATTCTTTTAGTCACTTCATTGGATCTAACAATACAAGCTCCATGATTTTAGAAACTGAAGGACTCTACAATGTGGAAAGGCTATATAACTTAACCAGACAGAGCACATTCACATGCTGGCTTGTCCGTGGTACATCAATATTGTACCAAGAACATAAGCACGAAGAGAGAATAAGAGGAAAATCAAAGCCTTATCCCTATTGAATTATTTACCCCATTGTTGAGAATATCAGTGCGGGAGGTGTGGCCACACTATGAAGGCAAATTGAGCTGCGGTCACAGAGCCGCCCTAATGCTCCCCCAGTCAGCTAGCATTGGTTTCCTTTACATAGCTATGTACACACAAAAGCTTACACACTTGAGGGTGTTGTCCTCACTTTTTGCTATGTACTAGAATCCTGGCAACTTCTCAGATTTAGAAAGGCATAAACACTAAAAGCAAAAATAACTTGGGTCTGCCCTTTGGGGTGGTTCAGGGTGGCTGTTTTATTTGTAATAGTTCAAAATTTTGAGATTGTCACACCTAGCAACTACTATACTTTTCTTCTCCCCACTGCATCTTATTCTTCCCACCTGTAGTATTTTCTCCCATTCTATATGTTTATTCACTTTCTTGATAGTGTCCTTTGAAGCACAAACTTTTTAGTTTTTATAAAATCCAATTCATCTATTTTTCCTTTGGTTGTTTGTGCTTCTGGTATCATATCTAAGAAACTGTTGTCTAAAGCAAGGTCATAAAGATTTACTCCTGTGTTTTCTTCTAAGAGTTTTATAGCCTTAGCTCTGACATTTGGATATTTGATCCATTTGGAGTTAATTTTCATATACGGTGTGAAGCTTCATTATTTTGTGTGTGGATGTACAGTTGTCCCAGCATCACTTGAAAAGACTGTTCTTTCCACATAGAATTGTTTTGGCACCCTTGTTGAAAATCAATAGACCATAAATATGAGGGTTTATTTCTATATTGTCAATTCTGTTCCATTGATTTACATGTCTGTTCTTATTCCAGTACCACACTGTGATTGCAGTAGCTTTGAACTGAGTTTTGAAACCAGGATGTGTGAGTCCTCCCACTTTGTTCTTTACCGACATTGTTTTGGTTATTCTGTTTCCTTGAATTGCCATAGGAATTTTAGAAAGAGCTTGGCAATTTCTGGAAAGAAGTCAGCTGGGATTTTGATAGGAATTGCAATGGAACCATAGGTCGATTTGGGAAGTAGTGAAATTTTAATAAGATTATCTTCCAGTCCATGAATCCAGCATGTCTTTATATTTATTTAGATCTTCTTCAATTTCTTTCAACAGTTTTGTACTTTTCAGTGTGAATCTTGCACTTACTTGGTAAAATTTTCCCCTAAGTATTATATTTGTTTTGATGCTGTTCCACATGGAATTGTTTTCTAAATTCCATTTTTTGATTACTCATTGCTGGTGTGTAGAAATAATATCGATCTTATATCCTACAACCTTGCTGAAGTCATTTATTAATGCTAACAGTTATTCTCCTAGATGCCCAGGAATATGTCTTGTGGCCTTCCAGTTTCCCAGGAATACATTGGAATATTGCAAAGTGTCTGTGGACATCTCATTCCTCAGCTTTTCTTTTAAAGCTTTGCGGTTGGGTTGTTTTTTGCCCCAAACTGTTATCCATTGCCTCATGCCACCGCCATGTTAAAATATTTGCTTGAAAATGTTTTCCAGAAATGCCACCTGAGCAGAGGCTTTTCTCACTAGACAGCCCTCAGTCAGGTCAAAGGCAAGCCTTTCAAGTGAGGTCTTCCAGGGGACCACCAGACATGTACAACAATGACAGTTCTTTGGGGATGAGGCTTTGAAGGACCTCCCAGTCCATGCTGCTCGTTCTGGTACCAGGGATGTGGGCTGTTTTTCAAGGCTACCACTGGCATGGAGACCAAGGGTCAAGGGCAAGTTAAAGCAACACAGATCTCGTTGTTCTTACAGAAATTAATTTGTTTTCCTTGAATAAATTGCTCCCCCATTTGCTGCCAGCGTGTTGGTTAAATTCCCAGAGTTCAGAAGACGTTGATTCTGACCATTTTTGCCAGTTTTGTTGTTGCTGTTATTGTTGCTTCCATGCGGGGATGAATTTTCAGATGTCCTTCCTCCATCATTTTTACTGATTTTCCTGCAATTAAAAAAAAATCTATAAAGTCTCAATGGCCATAGGCTAATTAAATATTTATCACGAGAGATGATTAAGGAAAAAATAAATAAAAAGAGAAATAAATAAATAAATAAAAAGAGAAAATATAGTTCTCATAGAGGCTTTCCCAGATGGGTAGATGAAGTTTGAAAAGGTATTTCTATATTTAGTGCTGTCAAAATTAAGGTTAAAGTAACAGATGTTTCAAAAAAAAAAAAAACCCTTTTTTTTCATTCAGGTTAAACACAGGCTTTAGAGTCAGAACTGAGTACCAACTCCAGCTCTGCTTCTTACGAGCTTGATGAGTTAAGACAAGTTATGTAACTTCTCTGTGCCTCAGTTTCCTCATTTGTACAATTGTGTAATATATATATCACATAAGGTTACTGTGAGGATGAAATGTTAAATGCTGATCACATATGCATGGCAACCCAAAAGATATTAGTTTTGATAATTATCTTTATAATATTCTGCAAAAGTACACTAATAATTCTTGAGTAGAGTTAACCTAAAGTCAGATATTCTCTTCTTTCTTCCTGTTTCTTTTTGTTTTTTTTTTCCCCCTTATTTGTTTTAAAGAACTAAGGGGAAAAGAAAGAAAGAAAGAAAGAACTATGAAGAAAATCTATTCCAACATTTTGGAGTAAAATTTTGTTCCTCAAAATTAATTTGTTTATTTTATTGATATATAAACAAAATGTTATTTATTTATTCAGCAAACATTTATTAAGTGCCTAGTAACTATTAGGCACTATGTCAGGCAGAGGAATAATAATGACAATAAAGTGTGGTCCCTGCTCTCAAGTTGCTGACAGTCTAGGAGAGTGACAAGTAAACAGTTGATTACATACACAGTAACAAAGGCTATGGCACCAGAATACACACGGGACTATGTGATGGGAGTATGGCTTTCACCAGTTCCTCTTGGATTTCTCTCTTCTTTGGCTCCAGAACCAAGGAATTAGCCTTATTTTTGTCTTTAGCTGGGTAGTTTAAATCATGAAATTTTTCAAACTTTGTAGAGATGAAAGAAAAACACCTTGAATTATGGAGGACACTAGAAATAGTACTTTTTTACAGAGCAAGGGCTTCCTACCAGCATAGTCACTTCGAGGGTTTTTAACGTGAAAAGTACTTTGGCATATTTTTTCTTTGCTAGCCACTTTTTTTCTATTTTATTGTTTGTTTGTTTGTTTCTCTTCTCCACTTTATCATCTAGAGACCTGGGTAGTTCCCAGTGAAAGAGTGTTTTACAGATTCTAAGGGAGATTTATAGGTAAAGACAGAAAATGATTTTTTTTAACCTTCAAGTTCCATACGCAAAAAAAAATGACTATAAACTTTCATGGAAGTAATTGAAAATGCAGATAATTTTAATTCCATTCCATTTTTCAGAATTCTCAATCGTAATCCTTTGCCAACAGTGGAAGATTCTTGTCTTTTTACAGTGCCAGCATTAAACTATTTGTAAGTATTGTAACAGTTTCATGGCTCATGAGATAATTTCTGCTCCTTTTGACTTTCGTCAAAAATTGAGTACTTTGGCTAAACAGTCATAATTTAGATTTTAACTGGGTTATTGAAAATAAGAGTTATTGGCAAAGAAAAGGATTAAGAAAGAATATATATGGGTAAGAGAGCCAGCAGAGGATGAGAACAGTGTTGAAGAACACATATAGGTATGGAACATGAAGATGCATATAGGAATAGTATTTATCCAAGAAAGCAAAAAGGAATAAGGGGTACATTATTTTTTTAAAAAAGAGTGATCAAAAGAGGTAGATGCAATTGAAAATGAGAAGTGAGGCTAATAGAAAATGATTGTACTGTTCAGCACCAAGGTCATTAATTTGATGATGCAAATTTAAATTTCTTCCAAAAGAGCTCTTTGGAATTATCATCTATGGCAAGTAAGAAGCCAAAGTGGAAGTAATCCCATGTTACGTATCTTTTTCAGTTTAGAAATTTTGTCTTTGGGTTTTATATCATGCATGTTTGGGCTTCTCCTTCAGAGACATGGGAACAGCACAAGTGTCACTTACAGCAATTGAAAGCATCCTCATGATGACCCTTGAATTGGAAACACTGTAAGTTGATTTTTCTTACATTGATTTTCACTCAATTGTATTTTTAGGTTTGTTTGATTATCTTCTTAAGTCAGGTTTATTTATGTATAATTTTCATTTAACAAACTTCACTCTTTTTAAATATACAGTGTGATGTGTTTTGACAAACGTATAGTTCTGTAGCCACCACCACATTTGAGGTCAAGAAAACTTCTGCACTCCCAAGAGACCCCCCATGTCCCTCTGTAGTCAATCCATCCTCCTGTCACTACCAGCCCCTGGCAACCACCAATCTGATTTTTGTCCGTATAATGTTGCCTTTTCCAGAATATTTGATAAATGAAATCATGTGGTATGTAGCTTTTTGTTTTTGGCTTCTTTCACTTAGCCAGTCTCTTTGGAGATTCATCTGTTTTGTTGCACCTGTCAGTAGCTCATTCCTTTTGAGCGCTGAGCAGTATTCTAGTTGTGTGGATACGCAGTCATCGTTTGATGCACATTTGAGTTTCTTCTTGTTTTTTGGCTATTATGAACAAAGCCTCTGAAAACACTCACATGTGTGTGTGAACATATGTCTTGTGTGAGCATATGTTTTCATTTCTTTGGGGTAAAATACCTCAGGGTGGGATTGCTTCATCATATGCTAAGTGCCTATTGAACTTTTTAAGAAACTGCTGAACTGTTTTCTAAAGTGCCTGTGCCATGTTGCTTTCCCACAAGCAGTCTATGAGAGTTGCAGATGCTCTACCTCTTCACCTGATCCTTATATTTGTTTTTAAAAAAATTTAGCCTTTCTAGTAGGTGTGTAGTTGAATCTCGTGGTTTTTGCCACATTTTGCATTTCTGTAATAGCTGATGATGTTGAGTGTCTATTCATGTGCAAATATCCTTTTAAATGAAGTGTCTGTTCAAATCCATTTTTTAATTGGATATTTGCATTGAGATTTAACAGTGCTTTATATAAAAAGCAATGGAAATAGTCCTTGCTCTCAGGTATGTGTTTAGTAAATATCTTCTCCCAGATTGTGACTTATCTTCATTATATTAAAGTGTCTCTGAAAACTAGAAGTGTTAAATTTTTGATGAACTCTAATTTAGCAATTTTTCTTAATTTTTCATATTTATTTAATTTATTTATTTGGTTGTGCTGGGTCTTAGTTGCGGCAGATGGGCCCCTTAGTTGCGGCTCATGGGCTTCTTAGATCTGGCATGCGAACTCATAGTTGAGGCATGCATGTGGGACCTAGTTCCCTGACCAGGGATCGAACCCGGGCCCCCAGCATTGGGAACTTGGAGTCTTAACCACCACGGAAGTCCCTTAGCAATTTTTCTTAGATGGTTTTTGCTTTTTTGTGTCTTAATCTAAGAAATCTTTCTCTGAGACCCCACTGTCTAACCCCAAATCACAAAGATTTTCTCCTACGTATTCTTCCAGACGTTGTATAGCTCCATTTAGGTCTATGATTCATTTTGAGTTAATTTTCATATACGTTGTGAGGGAAGGGTCAAGTTTTATTTTTTTGCAGTTTAAAAAACTATTTCTGTAGGACCCTATTGTGACAGTTTATTACACAACGTACTGCACCTTAAACTGTGCCATCCCCCCTCCCATATGGCAAGCTAATAGAAACATTCTGTTACCACAAGGCTAGTTGAGGGGATTGCGTGAGATTAGTATGCGGAAACGGCCCTGCATTTAGCAGTCTGTTCCAACCGTCTTTGTCAGGTCACCTGACAAATGACTGTCTTCACCGTGCCGTCACGCATTGGTCACTGCTCTAGCCTCATCTTCCTCAGCGTCCCACAGCATCAGCCACAATTGCGATCCCTCTCTTGTCAGCTACATGCCCTCCTCTCTGGATATTAAAAATTATTTCCCTGTTTAACGACAATACTGTTAATACACAATATTGAAGACATTAAATTCTTACACAATAATATTACCTAATAAAGTGTTGCTATTCAAATTTCCCCCATTGTCTCTCTTATATAATATCATTTCTTTTAACAGCTTTTTGAGGTACAATTGACATGCAGTAATCTGTGTTCACACACTCACATACATACACACCATGAAGACATCACGAAAATCAAAATGTCCATCACCTCAGAAAGTTTCTTAATGTCTCTTTGTAATCCTTCCCATCGTTCCTTGCACTTCCCAATCGCCATGCAACCATTGATCTGCTTTCTGTTTGCATTTTCTAGAATTTTATATAAATGGAATCATACAGTGTATACTTTTTTCTAACTGGCTTCTAACTCAGCATAATTATTTTAATCTTCATCCATATTGTTGTATATATCAGTAATTCATTTCTGTTTATTGCTGAATAGCATTCCTTTATATGGATGTACCACCATTTATGTATTGACCATTGATGGGCATTTGAGTTGTTTGAGTCTTTGTCTATTACAGATAAAGTTGCTATGACTATTTGTGTACAAGTCTTGTATGGATGTTTACTTCCATTTCTCCTGGGTAAATGCCTGCCTGTAGAATGGCTGCATCATTGGTAAGTGTATGTTTAAGTTTTTTAAAAATACCTATTTTCCATAGTGGTTTGATCATTTTACATCTCTACCAGCAGTGTATGCGAGCTGCATTTTCTTCACGTTGTGGCCAACATTTGCTATGCTCAGTATTTTTAATTTTAGATAGTTTAATAGGTGTGTAGTTGTATCTCACTGTAGCATCCCTAATGATTAATCATGTCAAACATCTTTTCATATGCTTATTTTCCATCTGTATATCTTTGAATCTTTTATTTATATTTTTCTGGAGTTCTGAGAGTTCTTTATATATTCTGGAAATTAGTCCTTTATCCAATAGGTAAGTTGCTAGGTATTTTCTCCCATTCTGTGACTCATCTTTTCGTTCTCTCAGGAGTGTCTTTTGCAGGGCAGAAATTCTGAATTTCGATGGTGTCTAATTTATCTGTTTTTTTCTTTTATGCATTATGCTTTTGGTGTTGTATCTAAGAAATCTTGCCGAACTCAAGGTCATAAAATTTTTCACCTGTTTTGTTCTAGATGTTTTATAGTTTTATGTTTTACATTTAGATCTTTGAACCAATTTGAGTTCATTTCTGTATATGGTTTAGATGGAAGTTCCTTTTTTTTTCCTTTTTGCACCTGGATATTCAGTTGTTCCAGCATCATTTGTTGAAAAGACTATCATTTCTCCACTGAAATGCCTTTGAACCTGACAGTCAGTTCTCCCCCTCTCTCTACTTCAGAACTTTGTATTCTGTTCCTTTGGTCTTTTTGTCTCTCTTTACACTACTATCACAATGTCTTGAAGGTGTAGCTTCATAATCCTTGAAATCAGTTACTGTTAGTTCTTCAACTTTGTTCTTTCTCAAAGTTGTTTTAGTGATTCTAAATTTTATTTCCATATGAATTTTAGAATTAGCTTGTCAATGTCTATAGAAAAGCCTACTGGGGTTTTGATGTATAAATCGATTTGGGGAGAATTGATGT
The DNA here is from genome assembly GCF_964341445.2 of Mesoplodon mirus. Taxonomy (NCBI): domain Eukaryota; kingdom Metazoa; phylum Chordata; class Mammalia; order Artiodactyla; family Ziphiidae; genus Mesoplodon; species Mesoplodon mirus. The sequence goes on along the minus strand of NC_138994.1, from coordinate 36,260,486 downwards.
CTCAACAATATTGAATCTTCTGATCCATGGATACTTTATATCTCTCCATTTATTTAGGTCTTTCTTAATTTCCCCCGGCAATATTTTACAGTTTTCAGGGTGCAAGTCTTTTGTCAGACTTATTCTAAGTATTTTATATGTTTGATTCTTTTATAAGTAGCATTTTAAAACTTTGATCTCTGATTGTTTGTTGAGACAAATTCATCTTTTTGTATGTGGATCTTGTACCCTGCAAACTTGATAAACTCATTTATTAGTTCCAGTAGCATTTTCGTAGCTTCTATCAGGTTTTCTACATAATCATGTTATCTGCAAATAAAGATAGTTTTACTTCTTCCTTTGCATTCTGAATATCTCTTTTCTTTTTGTTGCCCTATTGCACTGGCTAGAACCTTCAGTGCAAGGTCAAATAGAAGCAATGAGAGCAGATATCCTTGCCTTGTTCCTGATCCTGGTGAGAAAGTACTTTGTCCTTCACCATTAAGTATGATGTTAGGTTTTTTGTAGAAGTCATTTATCAAGTTGAGGAAGTCTCCTTCCATTCCTAGTCTACTGAGGGCTGTTTTTTTTTTCTTTAATCAGGAATGTATGTTAGATGTTTTCATTCTTTTCCTGCATCCATTGCAGTGATTATATGATTTTTCCCTTCTTTTCTTAATTTGTTTATTTATTTTTGGTTGAATTGGGTTTTCATTGTTGTATGTATCCAGTATTCTTAATCTTTTATGTAGATCCATATTCCAATCTGGTGTCATTTTCCTTCTGCTTAAAAATACTTCTTTTAACATTTCTTATTGTGAAAGTCTACTAGCAATGAATTCTTTCAGCTTCTGTATGTCTGAGATAGTCTTTATTTTGCTTTTGTTTTGACAGATGTGGGTATAAAATTCTAGCTTGATAGAATTCAATTCACTACTTTAAAGATGTTATTCCACTGAGTTCTCGTTTATGATTTTTCAAGCAAGAATTCTGCTGTCATTGTTATCTTTGTTCCTCTGTATGTAGTGTATAATTTTTTCCTCTGGCTCCTTTTAAATTCTTCTCTTTATTGCTGGTTTAGAGCAATTCGATTATTTTCTGTGCCTTGGTGTAGTTCTGTCCATGTTTCTTCTGCTTAAAGTTCATTGATCTTCTTGACTTTGTGGGTTTATAGTGTTTACCAAGTTGGAAAATCTTTGGCTATTATTTCTTCAAATTTTTATATTTCTCCTCTCCTTCATGGACTCTAAGTACACATGTATTAGGCCACTTGAAGTTGTTGCACAAGTCACTGAGGCTCTATTCATTTTGTTGTTGTTTTGTTACTCCTTTTGTTTCATTTTGGATAGTTTCTGTTGCTATGCCTTAATGTTCACTGACCTTCTGCCGTGTCTAATTAGCCTTTAACCTCCTGCAATATCTTTTTCATTTAGACATTGTTTTTAATCTCTAGAAGCTCAATTTAGGTCTGTTTTACATTTTGCATGCCTGTACTTAACATTTTCAGGGTTTAGTCTGGGTGTTTTAACATATGAAATACAGTTATAATAACTTTTCTTCATGTATAATAACTTTTTAAAAGTTCTTTCCTGCCCATTCTAACATCTGTATCGATTATGGGTTATTGTTGATTGATTGCCTTTTCTCCTCAGTATGGGTCATATTTTCCTACTTCTTTGCATGCTTGCATGCAATTTTTCATATGATCCCAGATATTGTGAGTTTTAGTTTATTGTGTGTTATGTATATTTTTATTCCTGTAAAATGCCTGGGCTTTGTTTTGGGTGAAATTAGGTTACTCAAAACACTTTTATTCTTTTAGGTCTAGCTTTTAAGGTTCGTTGGGTAGGAGTCCAAGTAGCCTTTAGTCTGGAGCTCATCATTTGCAACTACTGAGACAAGTCCTTTCTGCGTATCATGAGGTTTTCCAGTCTGACTTGTAGGAACAGGTACTATTCCTACAACCCTGTGTGATATCCAGTTGTTCTTCTTATTAATCCTTTCATGTGGTTCTTTTCCTGGCATCAAGTTATTCCTCACACAAATGTACTGACCCATACTTTGTTGAATTCTCAAGAGCTCCCTCTGCATATCTCCAGAGTTCTTTGTCTGTGCACTTCTTTTCTCTCTGATACTCTGCTTTGTGAACTCTAGTTACCTTGGTTTTCCCAGACTCTTCTCTCCATTTCGTCTGTCAGGGAGCCCACTAGTCTCTGTCTGGACTTCTCTTCCCTGTACCATGACGTGGATACTCTCTCAGAGAAGTAAGGGCAATTATAGGGATCACTTCATTTATTTCCCATCTCCTCGGGAATCACTGAAATGTATTGCCTGAGGTTCCGTTTCTTGAAGACTGTTGTTTCATAGGTTCCATCTGATTTTTTCCTTGTTTCAGCTGGGAGGTTAAGTTGGCCCTTGTACTTCATCTTGGCCAGAAGCCAATAACATTCTTTAAGTCTGTTTTGTTTTGATACAGGATCCAATTAAAGATGAGGCATTGCATGTCATGTCTGTGTTTCGGTTAACCTAGAATTTTTCCCTACTATCTTTTTTTGGTCTTTTATGACATTGGCTTTTTTGAAGAGTCTAAGCCAGTTGTCTTGTAAATTGCCCCACAATCTGTATTTGTCTGTTTCCTCATTAGATTCAAAGTAAACATTTTGGGGAAGAATACTATATAGGTGATGTATTCTTCATACTTCATCCCTTGAGGTGGCCCAGTGCTAAGTTTGATCACTTGATTAAGGTGGTCTATTCCATATCTCTCCATTGTAAAGTTATTTTTCCCCTTGGTAATTGATAAATAATATGTGGGGTGATCCTTGGGATCCGTGAAGATCCTACTTTCAAACAACTCTTCACCCAACTGTGCATCAATGATAATCCTTGTCTGAATCGGTTATTACATTGATAGTTGCAAAATAACACTTTCCTAATTCTATCCTTCCTTTTGCATTTATTAGCTGACATTATTCCATAAAGAAGAGCTCCCCCACTTTTCATTTGGAGTATCATTATGAACTCATGTGCTTTTTTTTCAATTAACTGTGTTATACCTTATTATAATGATAATGTTATTCTTTGGAATGTTCCTTTTGTCCAGATTTGGTCAATGCGATCTCTGTTATTGTTTAGCCACATGATGCTTTTTTATTACTAGAATAATTTCTAATATATTACTCCTCACAAATAGGAACTGAGAAAGTGACTCCAGAATGTGCGGTCTTATTCATACTCTTCTTAGAAGTCTGCCTTCTTCCTGTGTACTCTCAACCCAAAGTGAGGCTTTCGGGTCGGAAGGAGATACTTCTGAATTAAACTGCAGTTCAATGTCACCCAATTCTAATCCCTATTCCCTTTTTTCTAGGCATATCATACCTACTGCCATCCTAATCCTTCTGTTGGGCACCTCTCTCCTCCTCGATATTTATTTCCAACAGTCAAGGGCAGCAATTGGCCAACCGGCCCCTATCCAGTTCTATAGTCCATATGCCCCAAGAACTCCTTTTTGCACTGGTCTGTGGTGGCCTTGGCCTACCTCTTCTACCTACTCAGGTAACTCTTTTACCACGAATTTAATGACCTGTGTTTCCATTTATAGGATCTTACCCAGCCGGAGGGCCTGCTGCCTCTGCCAATTTAAAAATACTATTGAGGTCGTCTGTGAGACAGTCAAGCTGCGTTGTGACAGTGAACGCCTGAGGGACGTCACACGTTGTGGTGAGTCTCAATTGCGGGATAATACATTTTTAATTTTTAACTTAATTTTTTATTTTTAATCAAGGATGATACATTTTAAAACTAATGATGTAATTACATTATTTTAATACATTCATTCAGAGTTCCAGCTCCCTAAATTTCTAAGAATTACCCCCTTGCTAAAAATCAGATTCTTGGTTACATTATTAAGCTAAGAATAGCTCAGTTACATTATTAGCTTCATAATGTAACTGATCTGCATATGTAAAGGAACCAGAGAAAGGAATGGAAGGGGGAAGGGAATTCACATTAATGGCCACATATCCTATGCTGCCCTCTGTGCAAATGAGAACTTATTCACATAGTACATCACAGTTTGTAAACTGATTTTATATACATTAGGTCTCAAGTACCCTTTGTCTTATAAGACAGGTGTAAATATAGTTTTGTTTATTTTGTTTGTTTCTGCAATTTTATAAAGAGTACAAGTGATGCTGTTTTAGGTCCTATCTGGAGCCTGAGAGTTTCTGGTTCCATAAGCAGAAGCTGCTACCAAGCCCTTCTAATGCATGGGAGAGCTAGTTATTTCTTTGACTGTCCAGCTCTGAACTTGCTCTGAATCGCAAGTTTTTCTATCCACAAAACACTCAGGGGCTTTCAACTATTTTTCTATATATTAGATTTATGGGCACTAACTTGATGACTTCCAAAATGTGCTTTCATGCCCAGGTAGCTTGAATACAGGTCTCTTTCAGTGATCTAGAGCACATCATAAATAATAACACTTTGCCACTTATATAAAGACAAAATGGCTGATTTTTCAACACAGTTTTTTTTTTTTTCCTTTGGCCACAAAGCTGGTGGGATCTTAGTTCCCCCACGAGGGATTGAACCCGGGCCACAGCAGGGAAAGTGCCGGGTCCTAACCACTAGACCACCTGGGAACTCCCCCAAACATTTTTTTTTACTAATTATATTACTCCCTTCTCCCCCAGAAGTGGGCAGAAAAGGCATTTTTACTCTCCTTTTACCGGTGAGGAAAAACAAGATCAGAGGTGTTAAGTGCTATGACCCTAGGGCCCCGATCTCCTGTCCCCAGTTTGGGGCTCTCAGCTAGCCTCTGCTCCTCCTTTCTCATGACCCTTCCCTCCTCCTTTGACCCTCACCAAAAATACTTTCAATCCTTTTGGAAGACAAGCCCAGCTACACAATGGTACACATTACCTTCACACAGTCAGAAGATTTGGATGGTTCCCCAAGTAGAGCTGGAAATATTAGAAGTAAAATGAATTGAAAGCAAAGTAGCCATCCGACAGAAGTTGCTTTTTCCCGTCTACATTTTAGGGCCTCAAGTATTATTCCATTGATTTGTTGAACATTCCACATGGGCATACAATCTGGCAAATCTCTTAACTTATACCCGAGATCCCTGCCCAAATTTTAGCAAAGAGCCAGGGCGGACATAGTGTTTTTTTTCTGTATAGAGCCTTCTGTTATGGGGACTGGGATATATAGAAGCAGGGACTAAACAAAGGACTCAGTGGGTAGTTGGAGAAGGACATGTCCAGATGACGACCTGTTAGCGGCGGTGGTTGTCGTGGAGATCTGTGATAGCAGCAAGAACACAAGCACACTGAAGAGGTGGAGAGAGGAAGCCTCACACTCCTGTGCCTCTGAGGCAGGACAGGATGGGGTATATGAATGTGAGGAGTCACAGTAGGTCTGCAGAGAGTCCAGCTGATTAGGGGAATATTTGTCTTCCAGCCTTGGCTTTTCTTGAGTACTGGCCCCTGGGAACCAGTGGAGTAATCCTGAATATAGTTCCTATGTTTCACGCTACAGAATTTTCTGAGTAGATAGCCCCTTTTTCAAGAGAGACCTTTTTCACATTTTGTTGTTGCCAGTCATAGGCTTAAGTGTGGGTTTCTTTTTCTCCTAAGTGGCACTCAAACTTTGACTGATTCCTCATTTCTTTGGCTGTGGACTGACAAAAGGCTGTCCCATCAGTCTTCAGTGATGAAAAACAGTCCCTTCTCTTTTGACAGATGAAGAAACATCTATAGAGAATGCAGGAGGATCGTTGATGCAGGTGTTACAAGCCCAGCAGAAGAACAACAGCACCGAGCTGACTATTGAGTCAGAGAGGATGTCCTCACATAACAGTGCTGTCAGCTTGTCAGGCTTCATGAATGAGCAGCTGGACTTTCATAATAAAAGTGATATTATCAGTACACTAAATTACATACTGCCTTATATCTCAGAGGGAAATCTAGGAGATGTGGAATCAACATTATTACCATTCATTCAACTTCTTTTTTCAAATAAACGAGATGGACATATGCCGCTGGGCCTTTTGAAAAACAATACAAGGAGCCTTTCTGTTAAACCTGTACCCAACAATTCAACTAATAAAAACAAATTGAGGGAACTCCATTTTGTGGAAAATTTGTTAGATGCAGAAACTCAAGAAAAAATTGATGAGGTTAAAAAGGAAGAAAAACCTGCCACGTGTATGCGTTCCAACCTTTTAAGTGCCATGTTTACACGCTACATCTTTCAAAAGAAATTAGAAACTGCCCAACCACAGAAAGACAGCCTAGCAAAGATTGAGAGTACAGAGGAAAAGCTGCTGAGAGTGAACAAGGTCCTCAAGGGGCATACAGAAAATGCACCTCAAAGCAGTGGGAGATGAGAGCGTCAGGAGGGAACAGAATGCCCAGCCATCTGTGGCGAGCACTGCCAAAGAACGAAAGCTCAGGAGGCCATCCCCTAGAAAGCTGAAACAGCTTCTCGTGGTGCAGAGGCCCAGGAAGCTGGTGGGAAAGTCCTCCAATGCAGAGTCTTCATTCCTAAAGGAACACAAGGCCGCAGGCTCCTCTTCCCTGAAACCGTACTTCAAGGGCAGGCCTTGTGCCTCCATCCCGCCAAAATCCCCATCTGAGGTTAAAAGCCAATCAAAAGACTTATCCAACGCTATTCATGTTTTCGAAGATGCAAAGGCAAGAGTTAGAAATATTAAGGACTTCGAATTAATCTCACATTCTGGAAAAAAAATACATCTTCCATAAAATTAGGTCTCATCGGGTCCACAGAAAACCCAAAGTTAAAAGGAGTCGAGGGGCTTCCCTGGTGGCACAGTGGTTGGGAGTCTGCCTGCCGATGCAGGAGACACGGGTTCGTGTCCTGGTCCGGGAAGATCCCACATGCCGTGGAGCGGCTGGGCCCATGAGCCATGGCCGCTGAGCCTGCGCGTCTGGAGCCTGTGCTCCGCGACGGGAGAGGCCACAACGGTGAGAGGCCTGTGTACCGCAAAAAAAAAAAAAAAAAAAAGGGAGTCGAAAGTTCAGAAAGAAAAGTTCACTTGATAGAATGATGCTTGCAAGCCCTCCGTTCTCTGTCGTGAGGAGTCTCATAAATTCCCCTCCACGAGAGGCTGTTTCGTCTTCAGGAGAAGTGACTTCTCAGGAAAATCCTTTTCCAGAATTATTTTCTCTTTCAGACCCTTCTGCAGAAAACACTACTTCAGAAAACAATACTGCACAAAATGTTTCTGAAGCAATTATTTCTACAGGAAACGCTACTCTGCCAGGAGGAACCGGCCCTGGAAACACTAGCCATAGGAACGTCTCCACTGCACATTCTACTGTTGCTGCAGACAACAGTATGCCAGCTGTTCAACACAGCAACAAAACACAATGGGAGCACCACAACATGGTCACTGAATTATCCTCTAAGCCCACAGGCTTCACTTTCCCAGGGCTCGCATCCCCGGGTGATCAAGTTGAAACTCAGCTAAACCAGCAGCTCTGGTCCCTCATCCCCAACACTGACGTGCAAAGGCTCATTTCTCATGTTATCCAGACTTTGAAAATAGACTGCTCGGACACCCACGTGCAGCTGGCCTGTGCCAACCCCATCTCTAGAACAGGCCTCCTGATGAAGCTTCTCAGCAAGCAGCAAGAAGTAAATGTGTCCAAAGCGGAATGGGATATGGACCAGTGGAAAGCTGACAACTATATCAGTGAGAGCACAGAAGCCCAGAGTGAGCAGAAAGAGCAGGAGTCAAGTGAGGTGAGGATAACCCCTGACACATGGGACTTGGACTTTTACTCAGTTTAGGACATGCCATTAACGTGCCCAAGCGGGAATACCACGGGCTCCTAGTCAGTATCTTATCTTCAGCCATGAAACGGGCTAAGACAGTGATCTCCAACTTTGCTCATTGAGAGAGTGTGTCACTATTCCTAGGGTAGACGCGAAAAGGACATAACACAAGATAAATAAATTGTAGATAAATTGTAGAAGAAAATGCTAATGATAAGACTAATAACATTCAATTTGACTTGTTCTTATAGAAGCTACTCGCCTGGAAGGATTGGGTTTCATAGTAGTTTAAGAAGAGTTAGCTATCCTTTAGAATAGGATTAAGAATCGTAAGTTTTCATCCCTTCTATCTCCTTGTTTTTAAAAATTGTTATATATTTTTTTAGCTCACAAAAGAAGTTCCAGGTTATGACTATAACAACAAACTCATCTTGGCAGTATCTGTACCTGTAGTAGTGACGATTTGTGTTAGAATTCTCTGTCTCATTGAGGTAAGGACAATAATTAATTCAGATTCAGAACCCAGAAACTGAGAATCAAATCCACCTTTCCTCCTGCTACTACTTGATTCTTCCCTTTAGCCATGAGGACTGACATACACTTTGTTCTTTTAATGAAAAGTATATTCCCAGGATGTTTTTTTTGTGTTTTGTTTTTTTTTTTTTTTTTTTTTTTTTTTTGGCTGCGTTGGGTCTTCATTGCGGTGCGTGGGCTTCTTACTGAGGTGGCGTCTCTTGTTGTGGAGTACGGGCTGTAGATGCACGGGCTCAGGAGTTGTGGCACACTGACTTAGTTGCTCCGCAGCATGTGGGACCTCCCCAGACCAGGGATCGAACCTGTGTGCCCTGTGCTGGCAGGCGGATCCTTAACCATTGCACCACCAGGGAAGTCCCCACAGGATTTTTAAAAGGAACTTCACTCCCAGGAGATCCCTATGGAATTGGATCCCTGATAACAAGCTATTGGACTATTTTGACACGTGAAGTTTATAAGAAGGCCAGAGTTGACATGATAGTAAATTTTCTTCAGCTCAAGAAAGTATGCTGACTTGATGTACTCACCAGTCACTCTCATTCTACTGTTGATTTCTTTCCTTCTTGGCTGAAGTGATGAGAGATATAGGATCTCCATACTCAAGGAGCTATCAGTCACCCTGGGAGGGCTAAAAGGGCATGCCTAAAAGACAAAAGTGTGATCTCGTCAATTCCTCAGGTTTACTTAGCAGCTTTCTTCTCCGGTGTATTAGGAATTGTGTAGATAGGTTCCATTAAAACACTGCAAGTAAACTCTTGCAGCAGGCTACCCTCAAATATTTATAGTAGCCTATTCCTGGAGCTAGCCTGTTTACCTTTTGTTCAGTTACATAGTGGTTGATTACTTTTCCCAGCAGGCAGTTGCTAACATTAAAAGAGTGATTTTAATAGGCTGACAGTCTTGATTCTACCCTACCACTCCACATTACTTTAGTTATCTTTTCTCCTGTGATGGCAGCCCTCCATTCCAGCCAAAGCAGCTCCTCACTATACGCTAGTTACACCATAGCCATTCCTACTTTTGTCTGTGCCTTTGTCCATCGAAAATTCCTTTATTTTGCTTTGCCTGTGGAACTCCTATGAATCTCTGAAAAGCCAACTCAAGTTCAGATATCTTTCTCTGTAAAGCCTTCCCTGAATACTCCAGCCCTCCTGATCCTAGTCCTGTGAGGTTTGTCACCATTTCTTAGGGGCCATAGCAAAGTAGTCCCCCCTCCCCTCAGAACTCACAAAAGTGGTAAGCAGTTTTTTGAAAGGCAGCCCCCCAAGAGAGAACCACCAAGGTTAGCACATCATGGAGCTGAGCAGAGATGTGTAAGGACCAATGGCTTCCTGGCCTATCACACTTGAATCAAACCTGACATGATGTACTAACTTCTAAAGAGAAATGTGTCTATCTGCAGGAGGGTTGGTCACTAGTGAAAGCATAGAAAAGGTGAGGAGAGACCAACATGGGCAGTGCCCATCCTCACATTGCCCAAGAGTAGAGATGGCACCTTAGGCAGCATAACTGAGGAGTCAGGCCCACTAGCCAGGCTGCCTGTTGAGGAGATGGATGGATCCAGTTACCTCAGGCCTTCCCATTAAGTTCTGGATTCAGCTGATTCCTTTTCTAATTCTGATCTCACCAAGTAGCCTTCGATTCTGTGATTGTGCTTTAGTGTGCCACGGAGGCCTGTCCCCACAGAAGGTAATTCTCTGATTGTGTAGACACAGATGCCCCGTGTGTAGAACAGATGTATTTCTCATTGTCAAGTAATAATTTGGCATTCTGATGTTTGATCAATCCTGTGATATTGCTAAAGTGAGACTGCCACAACAGGAAGACGTGAGTTCTCTCTTGGTGAGGAAGAGTATGATTTCTGAGCCTAGGAGGCTGGGGACTAGCTTGCTAGTCATTGGCCATTGCCCAGACTGTACCCTCTACATCTCAGGTGGCATATGGCCTTTGGCATGTTTAGAATTTCTGTAAAGTCCCCTTTTTTATTGTTTTTAACTTCTTGCATTTGTTTTGTTTTGTTTTGTTTTGTTTGGGCCTGTGTGATCTTAGTTCCCCAAGCAGGGATTGGACCTGTACCCTCGGCAGTGAAAGCGAGGAGTCCTAACCTTTATTTCCTCTCCCCACATATACGATAAGCTTTTGGAGGACAGGGACCATGCAGTGTTCTTCCTATGGTAGACAATACTGGTGTTCAACGGAAGAGAGATGAGGCGTTATGTCAATTCCACAGTGAGGAATAATGCAACCGAATATTTATTTGAAGTAGGATAGAGTCCAGCAATAGACCCCTGTGTTCTTAAGACTTTTGAAATGTCATGTTTTAATATTGCAATCAGCGGAAGAAAATGAATAAATGGTGATAGAATAGCTGCCTAACTATTTGGGGGGTAAATAGCAGATCCCCATGTTTCATGTTAAATAAACATATATCCATAAATGTGAAAAAAGACCACATAAAGGTATTAGAAGAAAATAAAAGCAATATTTCTATAATCTTCTGGTGGGAAAGAGCCTTCAGAGCCTGATGCCACAAGCAGAGCCTTTGATATATTCCACCATCTTGTCTGTGACACCAGCTTAGCACTGATTCATGCCAAGCGTAAGATGAAGAGTTTTCCATATATTGTCTGATTTAAAGCCCACAGTCCTGTGAGGATGATATTACTATCCCTCCCTCATAGATGAAGGAGATCAGTGTAAGGCCCCAGCGGCCAAACCGAAAGCAGAAGGCAGTTTCACCCGACTGCAAAGCTGGTGCTCCCTCCTCCACTCTTTTGTCTTGTCTCCTTAGAGACAAAAACACTGGAAATATTCGAAACACTGAAATTCAATGAAAGCCAGTATTTCTTTACCATAAAGAGTTTTTGTTTGTTTGTTTCGAAGTGGTGGGGTTTGGCCATGCTGTGCAGCTTGCAGGATCTTAGTCCCTTGACAAGGGATTGAACCTCGGGCCACAGCAGTGAAAGAGCCACGCCCTAACCAGTGGACCACCAGGGAACTCCCAAGAGTTTTGTAAGTCAACAAGAAGAAGACAAACAGTCCAGGGGAAAAGGGGGCGAGGGCTGTGAAGAGTAGGAGGTGTGTTGACAGTCTGCCACCATATCTGCCTGTCGTCTCCTCATGGCTCATGTGGGGTGGGTTTTGTTAGCCAGGCCTTTGTCACCTCGTGACGTAAAAATCACCTCTAAGATTTTCTTCAAGTACTTTTATAATCTGTCCAGAATTTGTTGTATTTGTTTGTTCGTGTGGTTGAGGTAGGGGATCTAACTTTTTCCCCCTACATGAAGATCTGATTCTTTTCAAATCTTTCACTGAATGGTTTATTCTTTCTTCCCTGGTCTACTATGCTATCTTCATCTGGATGCTGTTCTGTGATCCAGTTATCTTGTCCTGTACCAGTACTGATATCACACTGCTTAATTCCAGTTGCTCTATAACATATTTTATATCTGGTAGGGCAAGGTCCTACTCTTTGACCTTCTTTGGCATACATCTCATAACTATTCTCACATATATTCTCTACCAAATGTCAGCTGGCCAGGTTTATTTAAAAATTATTTTGGTTATAAAATGGATTGCATTGAATTTTTAGTTTCATTTGAAGAGAATTGACCTCTTTACAACATTCTAGGAGGATGGTATCTCATGCCATGTAAGTACTTCTTAATGTGCTTCAAAAAAGGTTTAATATTTTCATCACATAGGTCTTACAAATTTGTGGCTAAATTTATTCCTAGGTACTTTATGCATTTTTATTGATATAGTAAATGGGATGTTTCTTCTGTTTTTTAGTTAGTTAGTTGTGTTATATGGGAAAGCTATTGAGGCTAATATGTTGATCTCTTGATTTTGTATGGAGCCATCTTACTCATGTTACTTCCAATAAAATTTCAGTTGATTCTTTTGGTCTTTTTGGGTCCCTTGTTTCATATGCAGATATGTTTGTCTCTTCTTTCCAATACTTCGTTTTTCTCATCGTACTGATTAAGACCTCCTCCACAATGCTCAATAGTAGCAGTAATGATTGGGCATCCTACTCTTGTTCCTGACTTTAAAACAATGCTTAGGTTTTTGCCAGATACTTTTATTTTCTTTTCCTACTTCTAAGAGTTTTTATTAGGAATTATCTGTTGAACGTTATCTAAAACAGTCAATAAAATATATCGCCAGCTGCATGCAAGACCCTAAGTTAGGTACTGTGGAAGAGTCAAAGGATTCTTAAACAGGGTAGAATTCCTTTCCTTGAAAGAGTTATCATCTTACTGGATAGATCAGATTTAAAGTAAAAAGGAATGAATAAGGATTTGGAAATAGTTGTAATGGATAATCATGATCCTGTTTTCTTTCAAAACAGATTTCTTCTCATAGAATTGCAAAAGAGGAAGATAGAAAAAGAAGCAGAAGGTAAATATTGGTCTTTGAAAGCAGAATTTTACAACTAGAGGAGAACTTAGAACTCATCTATTTCAGTTTCCTCACCAAAGGCAGGAAGAACGCTTAATCACCCTAATGGTTTACCCTAGTTTATTTATCAGCAGAATTAGCTCCCCAGCCCAAGCTGAGTTAGAACAGGACTGGCACACATTCATCTGCTCTCACTAGTCCTTTAAGGAAAGAGGGTGGACGGGGAGAGGTTTTGGTTGTACCTGTTCCTGCTGGGCTGATGCCTGGCTCCCAGGCATCAGGCCAGGCCAGAGGCCTTCTAGGAGGCTCGGGGGTAGGGAGGGCCACATGGTTGGGGATTTAGGGGCTGGCCTCACTCAAAGCTGACGAAAGGTAGAACATATGAGTCCCTCCTGGAAAGTGGCAAGAAAACTTCCCTTCTCATCCTACTGTTTTTCAGGCCCCTACTCTCTATTCCCTTTATCCAAACCTCATAGAATTTTAACCGGGAGAAACTTTAGACACTAGTTTGTCTCTTCCTTTTGTAATAAGGAACTGGAGAAAGAGAAAGGGAAACTATCTTGCCCCATGGTCATACTGCTAGTGATTACCGAGAAGAAGATGGTCCCTTTCCACTGAGGACTTCTCCACTGATCACACACTGTGCTTGGGCTGTGAGCTACGTTTTATGTCACAGTCGAGTAGACACATACTATATGGACATAAGTAGTTTCTGAAACAAACTTATTGTGCACTCTGATTTTTTTCTCTTCTATTTGTATTCGAAAAGAGTATTTTGTGCTTCCCTGCTGGTCGTGGCCTTTAAACGGATTCCACAATTCACTGACACCTGAGTGACAGCCTGCAGAGTGAAAGTCAGAGAGCTATAGATGACTTTGCTCGTTGGGTTCAGGTGTTTACTTGGTGTGATTCAACTTATAGGATAGAGCAGCCAGGAAAATAAAATCGCCTTCTCCCCACACCCACACCCCCAGCAAATGCTGCATGTGCGACTAAGTCCGAAGCGGACTGGTGTGAAGCGCGTCTAAGGGAGTAACAAGTTTCTGCCCAGTGCCGTTGTGCAGTGTTTTCACTGCACGAGGGCAGCTGGCCAAGGGCAAAGAAAGGTGAACGGGGCTGAAAATCCTGCCTATACTCCATGCTAAGCCACATACAAATGTCTCTCCAGAGACACTTGGGGTCCATTTTGGACAGACACAGAGAACTTCTGGAAGGCCAGCATGCATGCAATGATTTTCATGATCCCGGGTCTGTGGTGGTTTTGCTCATTGTGATTATGGACTGAGGTACCCATTTAGTCCTAATGAAAGCAGAGATAGCACATTGTGAGAGCGATGAAAAGTGACATGCAACACTAACTGTGTGTGTTTTCCTCCAAGGGGCTTTTTTTTTATTTCTGCTGCGTAAGAGAAGCTCAGGGGAAAGTGAGAGTCAGGTAGATGTGAGGAGGATAAAGTACTGTGGCCAGAGAAAGCAGGGGAGATGCAGAATTAATATTTCCCTTTCTGTGTTCTAGGAGGGCTTTTTCGGGAGAAGGCGGCCACTTTGGCTTAGGGATATGTATAGGCCTCTCAGCGCCACACGCAAGGAAAACATGGCCCAAAAGCTACACGACAGGGAGTCTTCTGATGAGGATGAGATATTTCTGCATCCCAGCAGGAGGCCCAAACTCGTCATCCAGAGCTCACTGAGGAGGCTGAATCTTTACCTCATCAAGAGGCCCCTGCTCAGCATCCACAGACCCCTGAGGACGTTGAATCTTTTTCACCCCAGGCAGAGGCCCAGGCTCAGCATGCAGAGCCCACTGAAGAGGTAGAACCACCTCCACTTCCGCAGGAGGCTCCATCTCAGCCTTCAGAGGCCCCTGAGGAACTAGAAACTTCAAGTCCTCAGGAGGCCCGCGCCCGGCCCTTGGAGACACTTAAGGAGGTTGTAGTTTGACCATGTGTTCATCATGGGGTAAATGAAGCTCAGCAGTCACACTTGTACAATGGCACTGTTAAATCTCTGGCTCTGGCACTTCCCATAAGTCCACAGGTCACTAAAGAGGTTGAACCTTCTCCAGTCCAGCAGAAGACCCCATCTCAGCCTCCAGAGCTCCTTAAGGAAGTTGTAGCTCAGTCTCCATTGTATCCCGAGGTGACAGTTCCAGCACAGAGCAGGATCATGCTGAGCATCCAACATCACCCAGTATCAAGAGCAGTGGTTCTCAACCAGGGTGATTTTGCACACAGGTGACATTTGGTAGTGTCTGGCGACAGTTTTGCTTGTCAGAACTGTATATGCTACTGGCATCTAGTGGACAGAGACCAGAGATGCTACTAAACATCCAACAGTGTACAGGAGAGCCTCCCACAGCAAAGAATTATCCAGCCCGAAGTGTCAATAGTGCTGCCTAGCTAGAGAAATAAAGATGACTTAACACAAGTATTTAATGAGCATTTAGTATTTTGTATCTACTGCACCACATATATAATCATGAAAGTATAAATCATAATATCTCCCACAGTGAGATTTCTTTAGTGTATGGAGGGAGTAGTGATGTTATGTTTCATCATATATAAATTAGAATTATTGCCAAAGGATAAATGTTCTGAAAGAATATCTGTTTTTCTAATTCTTTTGCTTGTGTCTTTTTTTGTAGAAATCTTGGTTGCAATTTACTCCCAGAACTGAGCTTTGGAACGTTTCAGGCCTGGCATGGAATGCAGTTTTTACACAAGTTGTAAGTGAAATAGAAGATGAATACATGTAAACAACTGTGTGTAAAAACAATCATGCAGTTATTGGTTAGCTGGGTGTAAGTAAGCCCAGTATGAATTCTGGAAAGTATGTCTTGAGAGCCATTTATTTTTTTTTTCAAATGAGGAAACTAAGGTACAAAGAGGCCAAGAGACTTGTTTAACTCATATATATGAAAGGCTCTGCTTTCCATAGTACTGATCTTTGGCATGGTCAATTAAAGGCACCGAACAGAAACACTCAGATTAGCATTGTCATGGAATCCCACTCCATGGATGCCTCTCCAATATGCGAATGGTCCAGGCACTTCCACTTTTGAATTTCGCTTTGATTCCTTTTCATGTGCAAAGTTCCTAACTGCTTAAAATGTATGCAACACAGAGCTGCAGAGAACTAAGTTTAGCAGGGTGTGGTTCAGTGGGTGTGGGTGCTTCCCCAACCATCATTAGCTCTTTTAAATGGTAAAGCAGAAAGAATTCCTGAACACCCACCACAGGGCTCTCCCCAGCCACCCAGAACATTATTTTTCAAAAAAGCATATATTGCTGAAGTGAATTATCTGTGGCCAATAGGAACCTTTGAGGTATGGAAAAAGACGTTGTTTGTGTTCAGCTGTAGTGTGAAAAATATAAAGAAAAGACTTTGCTGCGGCCTAATTCAATATGTTTTCTTTGCTGACTACTCTTCAATAAGAAGTGTGGGTTTTACACCCCTTCAGCTCAAAACTTCTCTGATTTCTCATGGCACAAGGAAATGATAGTGGGTACGTTCAATGGCCCGAAGGCGATTTTAGACTCAAGGTAAAGAGCTCTTCTACACCTGGCTTTGGAAAAGACTCTCTTACCTGTCTTATGGTTCAGAAATCCAGTTTCACACAGTTCCCACATTTTGGGTTAATGAAGGTGTTGAGGCTGTGTCTGGAGCTGGATTAACAATTCCTGCAGATGCCTATCTTTAGCGGCCTCCTTCCTTTCCCTTGTTAGTTTGCTGACGCCTACCTTGGGGAGAGAGCACCAAGGGTCGGTTTTTCTTTTGTTAGCACACCGGAGAGCAGGCTCGTGAGGTCCCTTCACCAGGAGGTTTTAGTAGCGTCAGTACAACGTCTTAAACTCACCACTTTCCTAAACATCCTAGAACACCAAGAGTTCCTTATAAGAATCAGAGTTTCACTATAGTTAATGTAGGCAACACAGGAAAATACATTGTGGAAATAAATAAATAAATCACAGTTTAAAAATTAATGAATTCATTCCAAAACATTCACTGAGTGCCATGCCCACTGTCTGTGAACACTGTACTAAGTGCTTGGGATACAAAGACGCATAGGGCAGGGACTTTGTCCCCAAGAAGCTTTCATACTGGAAGGAGAAATATGGATGTCGATGGGAAAACATACATGAGAGCCATTCTAGCATCTATGCAGCAGGGTAACAAGGTGAGGGGGGGGGGGTGATGAAGTAGCAAATGGGTGGTAGGTTAGAAAAGATTTGTAATGGAAGAGGCACCAACTTGTTCCTTTGGAATTTGTGCTCCTCTTAAATGACAGAAAAAGGTAGTGAAAGAATCAGAACTACCTGGTGTTGTAAATAAATTAGTACTGTACTCCGAAAACTCATTCACAGTTACTTTCAAAAGATTGTCACAGTATAGTAAGTCTTTGTTTTGGACTAAGTCTTTCTAATAGACAAAGCTAATTTGCTTCAGGATACATTTGCCATGGTGAGATATAAACTTTATTGCATCTCTTACCAAAGGCAAGCCACCAAGGGAAGATGCCACCCTTGAGTTAAATCATTTTACTACCTATAATGACATATTACTGGGGTGTTTATAAGTTGCTTGCATTAAATAAGTTTGGAAAAGGGCCCCAGCTGAGGTGGATTTATCATGAATTCAATGAACCTTAGGCTTCAGGGCTCCTCACTTGCATAGGTCCCTTCCAAGGTCTTGAGAGGGGTCCTAGCGATTTTTCTATTTATAACTTTGCATGTTTTTATTAGATAGGATTTCCCAAAGTAGATGAGGTTCAGGCCGCACAAATCCTTGATTCATCACCGGGTGTCAGGTAATTATAAGTCAGTAGGTTTCTTGAATGAAGCCTCTATGTTATTGAGAAATATCAGGTGAAGTAGTTAGCAGTGTGGTAGTCTATTTTAAATCCGAAATCTACCTCAAAGATGAGCCAAGAGCTTATTAATAAAGTACCACTTTTTCAATGGTGGTAGTAATCATATCTCTTTCAGATAAAATCAGGAATGAAATATACTATGGAAAACCGGCAGTGGTTGATAATCCTAAATGTTAAGTATGCTTTTTTTCTCTGACTGTAAAGTGTTTCTCCTTCATTCACCTATGCACGTCCAGACTGATGGCTTATTTTTAAAAATTCTTTTAGTCACTTCATTGGATCTAACAATACAAGCTCCATGATTTTAGAAACTGAAGGACTCTACAATGTGGAAAGGCTATATAACTTAACCAGACAGAGCACATTCACATGCTGGCTTGTCCGTGGTACATCAATATTGTACCAAGAACATAAGCACGAAGAGAGAATAAGAGGAAAATCAAAGCCTTATCCCTATTGAATTATTTACCCCATTGTTGAGAATATCAGTGCGGGAGGTGTGGCCACACTATGAAGGCAAATTGAGCTGCGGTCACAGAGCCGCCCTAATGCTCCCCCAGTCAGCTAGCATTGGTTTCCTTTACATAGCTATGTACACACAAAAGCTTACACACTTGAGGGTGTTGTCCTCACTTTTTGCTATGTACTAGAATCCTGGCAACTTCTCAGATTTAGAAAGGCATAAACACTAAAAGCAAAAATAACTTGGGTCTGCCCTTTGGGGTGGTTCAGGGTGGCTGTTTTATTTGTAATAGTTCAAAATTTTGAGATTGTCACACCTAGCAACTACTATACTTTTCTTCTCCCCACTGCATCTTATTCTTCCCACCTGTAGTATTTTCTCCCATTCTATATGTTTATTCACTTTCTTGATAGTGTCCTTTGAAGCACAAACTTTTTAGTTTTTATAAAATCCAATTCATCTATTTTTCCTTTGGTTGTTTGTGCTTCTGGTATCATATCTAAGAAACTGTTGTCTAAAGCAAGGTCATAAAGATTTACTCCTGTGTTTTCTTCTAAGAGTTTTATAGCCTTAGCTCTGACATTTGGATATTTGATCCATTTGGAGTTAATTTTCATATACGGTGTGAAGCTTCATTATTTTGTGTGTGGATGTACAGTTGTCCCAGCATCACTTGAAAAGACTGTTCTTTCCACATAGAATTGTTTTGGCACCCTTGTTGAAAATCAATAGACCATAAATATGAGGGTTTATTTCTATATTGTCAATTCTGTTCCATTGATTTACATGTCTGTTCTTATTCCAGTACCACACTGTGATTGCAGTAGCTTTGAACTGAGTTTTGAAACCAGGATGTGTGAGTCCTCCCACTTTGTTCTTTACCGACATTGTTTTGGTTATTCTGTTTCCTTGAATTGCCATAGGAATTTTAGAAAGAGCTTGGCAATTTCTGGAAAGAAGTCAGCTGGGATTTTGATAGGAATTGCAATGGAACCATAGGTCGATTTGGGAAGTAGTGAAATTTTAATAAGATTATCTTCCAGTCCATGAATCCAGCATGTCTTTATATTTATTTAGATCTTCTTCAATTTCTTTCAACAGTTTTGTACTTTTCAGTGTGAATCTTGCACTTACTTGGTAAAATTTTCCCCTAAGTATTATATTTGTTTTGATGCTGTTCCACATGGAATTGTTTTCTAAATTCCATTTTTTGATTACTCATTGCTGGTGTGTAGAAATAATATCGATCTTATATCCTACAACCTTGCTGAAGTCATTTATTAATGCTAACAGTTATTCTCCTAGATGCCCAGGAATATGTCTTGTGGCCTTCCAGTTTCCCAGGAATACATTGGAATATTGCAAAGTGTCTGTGGACATCTCATTCCTCAGCTTTTCTTTTAAAGCTTTGCGGTTGGGTTGTTTTTTGCCCCAAACTGTTATCCATTGCCTCATGCCACCGCCATGTTAAAATATTTGCTTGAAAATGTTTTCCAGAAATGCCACCTGAGCAGAGGCTTTTCTCACTAGACAGCCCTCAGTCAGGTCAAAGGCAAGCCTTTCAAGTGAGGTCTTCCAGGGGACCACCAGACATGTACAACAATGACAGTTCTTTGGGGATGAGGCTTTGAAGGACCTCCCAGTCCATGCTGCTCGTTCTGGTACCAGGGATGTGGGCTGTTTTTCAAGGCTACCACTGGCATGGAGACCAAGGGTCAAGGGCAAGTTAAAGCAACACAGATCTCGTTGTTCTTACAGAAATTAATTTGTTTTCCTTGAATAAATTGCTCCCCCATTTGCTGCCAGCGTGTTGGTTAAATTCCCAGAGTTCAGAAGACGTTGATTCTGACCATTTTTGCCAGTTTTGTTGTTGCTGTTATTGTTGCTTCCATGCGGGGATGAATTTTCAGATGTCCTTCCTCCATCATTTTTACTGATTTTCCTGCAATTAAAAAAAAATCTATAAAGTCTCAATGGCCATAGGCTAATTAAATATTTATCACGAGAGATGATTAAGGAAAAAATAAATAAAAAGAGAAATAAATAAATAAATAAAAAGAGAAAATATAGTTCTCATAGAGGCTTTCCCAGATGGGTAGATGAAGTTTGAAAAGGTATTTCTATATTTAGTGCTGTCAAAATTAAGGTTAAAGTAACAGATGTTTCAAAAAAAAAAACAACCCTTTTTTTTCATTCAGGTTAAACACAGGCTTTAGAGTCAGAACTGAGTACCAACTCCAGCTCTGCTTCTTACGAGCTTGATGACTTAAGGCAAGTTATGTAACTTCTCTGTGCCTCAGTTTCCTCATTTGTACAATTGTGTAATATATATATCACATAAGGTTACTGTGAGGATGAAATGTTAAATGCTGATCACATATGCATGGCAACCCAAAAGATATTAGTTTTGATAATTATCTTTATAATATTCTGCAAAAGTACACTAATAATTCTTGAGTAGAGTTAACCTAAAGTCAGATATTCTCTTCTTTCTTCCTGTTTCTTTTTGTTTTTTTTTTCCCCCTTATTTGTTTTAAAGAACTAAGGGGAAAAGAAAGAAAGAAAGAAAGAACTATGAAGAAAATCTATTCCAACATTTTGGAGTAAAATTTTGTTCCTCAAAATTAATTTGTTTATTTTATTGATATATAAACAAAATGTTATTTATTTATTCAGCAAACATTTATTAAGTGCCTAGTAACTATTAGGCACTATGTCAGGCAGAGGAATAATAATGACAATAAAGTGTGGTCCCTGCTCTCAAGTTGCTGACAGTCTAGGAGAGTGACAAGTAAACAGTTGATTACATACACAGTAACAAAGGCTATGGCACCAGAATACACACGGGACTATGTGATGGGAGTATGGCTTTCACCAGTTCCTCTTGGATTTCTCTCTTCTTTGGCTCCAGAACCAAGGAATTAGCCTTATTTTTGTCTTTAGCTGGGTAGTTTAAATCATGAAATTTTTCAAACTTTGTAGAGATGAAAGAAAAACACCTTGAATTATGGAGGACACTAGAAATAGTACTTTTTTACAGAGCAAGGGCTTCCTACCAGCATAGTCACTTCGAGGGTTTTTAACGTGAAAAGTACTTTGGCATATTTTTTCTTTGCTAGCCACTTTTTTTCTATTTTATTGTTTGTTTGTTTGTTTCTCTTCTCCACTTTATCATCTAGAGACCTGGGTAGTTCCCAGTGAAAGAGTGTTTTACAGATTCTAAGGGAGATTTATAGGTAAAGACAGAAAATGATTTTTTTTAACCTTCAAGTTCCATACGCAAAAAAAATGACTATAAACTTTCATGGAAGTAATTGAAAATGCAGATAATTTTAATTCCATTCCATTTTTCAGAATTCTCAATCGTAATCCTTTGCCAACAGTGGAAGATTCTTGTCTTTTTACAGTGCCAGCATTAAACTATTTGTAAGTATTGTAACAGTTTCATGGCTCATGAGATAATTTCTGCTCCTTTTGACTTTCGTCAAAAATTGAGTACTTTGGCTAAACAGTCATAATTTAGATTTTAACTGGGTTATTGAAAATAAGAGTTATTGGCAAAGAAAAGGATTAAGAAAGAATATATATGGGTAAGAGAGCCAGCAGAGGATGAGAACAGTGTTGAAGAACACATATAGGTATGGAACATGAAGATGCATATAGGAATAGTATTTATCCAAGAAAGCAAAAAGGAATAAGGGGTACATTATTTTTTTAAAAAAGAGTGATCAAAAGAGGTAGATGCAATTGAAAATGAGAAGTGAGGCTAATAGAAAATGATTGTACTGTTCAGCACCAAGGTCATTAATTTGATGATGCAAATTTAAATTTCTTCCAAAAGAGCTCTTTGGAATTATCATCTATGGCAAGTAAGAAGCCAAAGTGGAAGTAATCCCATGTTACGTATCTTTTTCAGTTTAGAAATTTTGTCTTTGGGTTTTATATCATGCATGTTTGGGCTTCTCCTTCAGAGACATGGGAACAGCACAAGTGTCACTTACAGCAATTGAAAGCATCCTCATGATGACCCTTGAATTGGAAACACTGTAAGTTGATTTTTCTTACATTGATTTTCACTCAATTGTATTTTTAGGTTTGTTTGATTATCTTCTTAAGTCAGGTTTATTTATGTATAATTTTCATTTAACAAACTTCACTCTTTTTAAATATACAGTGTGATGTGTTTTGACAAACGTATAGTTCTGTAGCCACCACCACATTTGAGGTCAAGAAAACTTCTGCACTCCCAAGAGACCCCCCATGTCCCTCTGTAGTCAATCCATCCTCCTGTCACTACCAGCCCCTGGCAACCACCAATCTGATTTTTGTCCGTATAATGTCGCCTTTTCCAGAATATTTGATAAATGAAATCATGTGGTATGTAGCTTTTTGTTTTTGGCTTCTTTCACTTAGCCAGTCTCTTTGGAGATTCATCTGTTTTGTTGCACCTGTCAGTAGCTCATTCCTTTTGAGCGCTGAGCAGTATTCTAGTTGTGTGGATACGCAGTCATCGTTTGATGCACATTTGAGTTTCTTCTTGTTTTTTGGCTATTATGAACAAAGCCTCTGAAAACACTCACATGTGTGTGTGAACATATGTCTTGTGTGAGCATATGTTTTCATTTCTTTGGGGTAAAATACCTCAGGGTGGGATTGCTTCATCATATGCTAAGTGCCTATTGAACTTTTTAAGAAACTGCTGAACTGTTTTCTAAAGTGCCTGTGCCATGTTGCTTTCCCACAAGCAGTCTATGAGAGTTGCAGATGCTCTACCTCTTCACCTGATCCTTATATTTGTTTTTAAAAAAATTTAGCCTTTCTAGTAGGTGTGTAGTTGAATCTCGTGGTTTTTGCCACATTTTGCATTTCTGTAATAGCTGATGATGTTGAGTGTCTATTCATGTGCAAATATCCTTTTAAATGAAGTGTCTGTTCAAATCCATTTTTTAATTGGATATTTGCATTGAGATTTAACAGTGCTTTATATAAAAAGCAATGGAAATAGTCCTTGCTCTCAGGTATGTGTTTAGTAAATATCTTCTCCCAGATTGTGACTTATCTTCATTATATTAAAGTGTCTCTGAAAACTAGAAGTGTTAAATTTTTGATGAACTCTAATTTAGCAATTTTTCTTAATTTTTCATATTTATTTAATTTATTTATTTGGTTGTGCTGGGTCTTAGTTGCGGCAGATGGGCCCCTTAGTTGCGGCTCATGGGCTTCTTAGATCTGGCATGCGAACTCATAGTTGAGGCATGCATGTGGGACCTAGTTCCCTGACCAGGGATCGAACCCGGGCCCCCAGCATTGGGAACTTGGAGTCTTAACCACCACGGAAGTCCCTTAGCAATTTTTCTTAGATGGTTTTTGCTTTTTTGTGTCTTAATCTAAGAAATCTTTCTCTGAGACCCCACTGTCTAACCCCAAATCACAAAGATTTTCTCCTACGTATTCTTCCAGACGTTGTATAGCTCCATTTAGGTCTATGATTCATTTTGAGTTAATTTTCATATACGTTGTGAGGGAAGGGTCAAGTTTTATTTTTTTGCAGTTTAAAAAACTATTTCTGTAGGACCCTATTGTGACAGTTTATTACACAACGTACTGCACCTTAAACTGTGCCATCCCCCCTCCCATATGGCAAGCTAATAGAAACATTCTGTTACCACAAGGCTAGTTGAGGGGATTGCGTGAGATTAGTATGCGGAAACGGCCCTGCATTTAGCAGTCTGTTCCAACCGTCTTTGTCAGGTCACCTGACAAATGACTGTCTTCACCGTGCCGTCACGCATTGGTCACTGCTCTAGCCTCATCTTCCTCAGCGTCCCACAGCATCAGCCACAATTGCGATCCCTCTCTTGTCAGCTACATGCCCTCCTCTCTGGATATTAAAAATTATTTCCCTGTTTAACGACAATACTGTTAATACACAATATTGAAGACATTAAATTCTTACACAATAATATTACCTAATAAAGTGTTGCTATTCAAATTTCCCCCATTGTCTCTCTTATATAATATCATTTCTTTTAACAGCTTTTTGAGGTACAATTGACATGCAGTAATCTGTGTTCACACACTCACATACATACACACCATGAAGACATCACGAAAATCAAAATGTCCATCACCTCAGAAAGTTTCTTAATGTCTCTTTGTAATCCTTCCCATCGTTCCTTGCACTTCCCAATCGCCATGCAACCATTGATCTGCTTTCTGTTTGCATTTTCTAGAATTTTATATAAATGGAATCATACAGTGTATACTTTTTTCTAACTGGCTTCTAACTCAGCATAATTATTTTAATCTTCATCCATATTGTTGTATATATCAGTAATTCATTTCTGTTTATTGCTGAATAGCATTCCTTTATATGGATGTACCACCATTTATGTATTGACCATTGATGGACATTTGAGTTGTTTGAGTCTTTGTCTATTACAGATAAAGTTGCTATGACTATTTGTGTACAAGTCTTGTATGGATGTTTACTTCCATTTCTCCTGGGTAAATGCCTGCCTGTAGAATGGCTGCATCATTGGTAAGTGTATGTTTAAGTTTTTTAAAAATACCTATTTTCCATAGTGGTTTGATCATTTTACATCTCTACCAGCAGTGTATGCGAGCTGCATTTTCTTCACGTTGTGGCCAACATTTGCTATGCTCAGTATTTTTAATTTTAGATAGTTTAATAGGTGTGTAGTTGTATCTCACTGTAGCATCCCTAATGATTAATCATGTCAAACATCTTTTCATATGCTTATTTTCCATCTGTATATCTTTGAATCTTTTATTTATATTTTTCTGGAGTTCTGAGAGTTCTTTATATATTCTGGAAATTAGTCCTTTATCCAATAGGTAAGTTGCTAGGTATTTTCTCCCATTCTGTGACTCATCTTTTCGTTCTCTCAGGAGTGTCTTTTGCAGGGCAGAAATTCTGAATTTCGATGGTGTCTAATTTATCTGTTTTTTTCTTTTATGCATTATGCTTTTGGTGTTGTATCTAAGAAATCTTGCCGAACTCAAGGTCATAAAATTTTTCACCTGTTTTGTTCTAGATGTTTTATAGTTTTATGTTTTACATTTAGATCTTTGAACCAATTTGAGTTCATTTCTGTATATGGTTTAGATGGAAGTTCCTTTTTTTTTCCTTTTTGCACCTGGATATTCAGTTGTTCCAGCATCATTTGTTGAAAAGACTATCATTTCTCCACTGAAATGCCTTTGAACCTGACAGTCAGTTCTCCCCCTCTCTCTACTTCAGAACTTTGTATTCTGTTCCTTTGGTCTTTTTGTCTCTCTTTACACTACTATCACAATGTCTTGAAGGTGTAGCTTCATAATCCTTGAAATCAGTTACTGTTAGTTCTTCAACTTTGTTCTTTCTCAAAGTTGTTTTAGTGATTCTAAATTTTATTTCCATATGAATTTTAGAATTAGCTTGTCAATGTCTATAGAAAAGCCTACTGGGGTTTTGATGTATAAATCGATTTGGGGAGAATTGATGTCTCAACAATATTGAATCTTCTGATCCATGGATACTTTATATCTCTCCATTTATTTAGGTCTTTCTTAATTTCCCCCGGCAATATTTTACAGTTTTCAGGGTGCAAGTCTTTTGTCAGACTTATTCTAAGTATTTTATATGTTTGATTCTTTTATAAGTAGCATTTTAAAACTTTGATCTCTGATTGTTTGTTGAGACAAATTCATCTTTTTGTATGTGGATCTTGTACCCTGCAAACTTGATAAACTCATTTATTAGTTCCAGTAGCATTTTCGTAGCTTCTATCAGGTTTTCTACATAATCATGTTATCTGCAAATAAAGATAGTTTTACTTCTTCCTTTGCATTCTGAATATCTCTTTTCTTTTTGTTGCCCTATTGCACTGGCTAGAACCTTCAGTGCAAGGTCAAATAGAAGCAATGAGAGCAGATATCCTTGCCTTGTTCCTGATCCTGGTGAGAAAGTACTTTGTCCTTCACCATTAAGTATGATGTTAGGTTTTTTGTAGAAGTCATTTATCAAGTTGAGGAAGTCTCCTTCCATTCCTAGTCTACTGAGGGCTGTTTTTTTTTTCTTTAATCAGGAATGTATGTTAGATGTTTTCATTCTTTTCCTGCATCCATTGCAGTGATTATATGATTTTTCCCTTCTTTTCTTAATTTGTTTATTTATTTTTGGTTGAATTGGGTTTTCATTGTTGTATGTATCCAGTATTCTTAATCTTTTATGTAGATCCATATTCCAATCTGGTGTCATTTTCCTTCTGCTTAAAAATACTTCTTTTAACATTTCTTATTGTGAAAGTCTACTAGCAATGAATTCTTTCAGCTTCTGTATGTCTGAGATAGTCTTTATTTTGCTTTTGTTTTGACAGATGTGGGTATAAAATTCTAGCTTGATAGAATTCAATTCACTACTTTAAAGATGTTATTCCACTGAGTTCTCGTTTATGATTTTTCAAGCAAGAATTCTGCTGTCATTGTTATCTTTGTTCCTCTGTACGTAGTGTATAATTTTTTCCTCTGGCTCCTTTTAAATTCTTCTCTTTATTGCTGGTTTAGAGCAATTCGATTATTTTCTGTGCCTTGGTGTAGTTCTGTCCATGTTTCTTCTGCTTAAAGTTCATTGATCTTCTTGACTTTGTGGGTTTATAGTGTTTACCAAGTTGGAAAATCTTTGGCTATTATTTCTTCAAATTTTTATATTTCTCCTCTCCTTCATGGACTCTAAGTACACATGTATTAGGCCACTTGAAGTTGTTGCACAAGTCACTGAGGCTCTATTCATTTTGTTGTTGTTTTGTTACTCCTTTTGTTTCATTTTGGATAGTTTCTGTTGCTATGCCTTAATGTTCACTGACCTTCTGCCGTGTCTAATTAGCCTTTAACCTCCTGCAATATCTTTTTCATTTAGACATTGTTTTTAATCTCTAGAAGCTCAATTTAGGTCTGTTTTACATTTTGCATGCCTGTACTTAACATTTTCAGGGTTTAGTCTGGGTGTTTTAACATATGAAATACAGTTATAATAACTTTTCTTCATGTATAATAACTTTTTAAAAGTTCTTTCCTGCCCATTCTAACATCTGTATCGATTATGGGTTATTGTTGATTGATTGCCTTTTCTCCTCAGTATGGGTCATATTTTCCTACTTCTTTGCATGCTTGCATGCAATTTTTCATATGATCCCAGATATTGTGAGTTTTAGTTTATTGTGTGTTATGTATATTTTTATTCCTGTAAAATGCCTGGGCTTTGTTTTGGGTGAAATTAGGTTACTCAAAACACTTTTATTCTTTTAGGTCTAGCTTTTAAGGTTCGTTGGGTAGGAGTCCAAGTAGCCTTTAGTCTGGAGCTCATCATTTGCAACTACTGAGACAAGTCCTTTCTGCGTATCATGAGGTTTTCCAGTCTGACTTGTAGGAACAGGTACTATTCCTACAACCCTGTGTGATATCCAGTTGTTCTTCTTATTAATCCTTTCATGTGGTTCTTTTCCTGGCATCAAGTTATTCCTCACACAAATGTACTGACCCATACTTTGTTGAATTCTCAAGAGCTCCCTCTGCATATCTCCAGAGTTCTTTGTCTGTGCACTTCTTTTCTCTCTGATACTCTGCTTTGTGAACTCTAGTTACCTTGGTTTTCCCAGACTCTTCTCTCCATTTCGTCTGTCAGGGAGCCCACTAGTCTCTGTCTGGACTTCTCTTCCCTGTACCATGACGTGGATACTCTCTCAGAGAAGTAAGGGCAATTATAGGGATCACTTCATTTATTTCCCATCTCCTCGGGAATCACTGAAATGTATTGCCTGAGGTTCCGTTTCTTGAAGACTGTTGTTTCATAGGTTCCATCTGATTTTTTCCTTGTTTCAGCTGGGAGGTTAAGTTGGCCCTTGTACTTCATCTTGGCCAGAAGCCAATAACATTCTTTAAGTCTGTTTTGTTTTGATACAGGATCCAATTAAAGATGAGGCATTGCATGTCATGTCTGTGTTTCGGTTAACCTAGAATTTTTCCCTACTATCTTTTTTTGGTCTTTTATGACATTGGCTTTTTTGAAGAGTCTAAGCCAGTTGTCTTGTAAATTGCCCCACAATCTGTATTTGTCTGTTTCCTCATTAGATTCAAAGTAAACATTTTGGGGAAGAATACTATATAGGTGATGTATTCTTCATACTTCATCCCTTGAGGTGGCCCAGTGCTAAGTTTGATCACTTGATTAAGGTGGTCTATTCCATATCTCTCCATTGTAAAGTTATTTTTCCCCTTGGTAATTGATAAATAATATGTGGGGTGATCCTTGGGATCAGTGAAGATCCTACTTTCAAACAACTCTTCACCCAACTGTGCATCAATGATAATCCTTGTCTGAATCGGTTATTACATTGATAGTTGCAAAATAACACTTTCCTAATTCTATCCTTCCTTTTGCATTTATTAGCTGACATTATTCCATAAAGAAGAGCTCCCCCACTTTTCATTTGGAGTATCATTATGAACTCATGTGCTTTTTTTTCAATTAACTGTGTTATACCTTATTATAATGATAATGTTATTCTTTGGAATGTTCCTTTTGTCCAGATTTGGTCAATGCGATCTCTGTTATTGTTTAGCCACATGATGCTTTTTTATTACTAGAATAATTTCTAATATATTACTCCTCACAAATAGGAACTGAGAAAGTGACTCCAGAATGTGCGGTCTTATTCATACTCTTCTTAGAAG
Source organism: Mesoplodon mirus (assembly GCF_964341445.2). NCBI lineage: Eukaryota > Metazoa > Chordata > Mammalia > Artiodactyla > Ziphiidae > Mesoplodon > Mesoplodon mirus. The sequence continues at coordinate 36,231,699 of NC_138994.1, read as the reverse complement.
TCTGCCTTCTTCCTGTGTACTCTCAACCCAAAGTGAGGCTTTCGGGTCGGAAGGAGATACTTCTGAATTAAACTGCAGTTCAATGTCACCCAATTCTAATCCCTATTCCCTTTTTTCTAGGCATATCATACCTACTGCCATCCTAATCCTTCTGTTGGGCACCTCTCTCCTCCTCGATATTTATTTCCAACAGTCAAGGGCAGCAATTGGCCAACCGGCCCCTATCCAGTTCTATAGTCCATATGCCCCAAGAACTCCTTTTTGCACTGGTCTGTGGTGGCCTTGGCCTACCTCTTCTACCTACTCAGGTAACTCTTTTACCACGAATTTAATGACCTGTGTTTCCATTTATAGGATCTTACCCAGCCGGAGGGCCTGCTGCCTCTGCCAATTTAAAAATACTATTGAGGTCGTCTGTGAGACAGTCAAGCTGCGTTGTGACAGTGAACGCCTGAGGGACGTCACACGTTGTGGTGAGTCTCAATTGCGGGATAATACATTTTTAATTTTTAACTTAATTTTTTATTTTTAATCAAGGATGATACATTTTAAAACTAATGATGTAATTACATTATTTTAATACATTCATTCAGAGTTCCAGCTCCCTAAATTTCTAAGAATTACCCCCTTGCTAAAAATCAGATTCTTGGTTACATTATTAAGCTAAGAATAGCTCAGTTACATTATTAGCTTCATAATGTAACTGATCTGCATATGTAAAGGAACCAGAGAAAGGAATGGAAGGGGGAAGGGAATTCACATTAATGGCCACATATCCTATGCTGCCCTCTGTGCAAATGAGAACTTATTCACATAGTACATCACAGTTTGTAAACTGATTTTATATACATTAGGTCTCAAGTACCCTTTGTCTTATAAGACAGGTGTAAATATAGTTTTGTTTATTTTGTTTGTTTCTGCAATTTTATAAAGAGTACAAGTGATGCTGTTTTAGGTCCTATCTGGAGCCTGAGAGTTTCTGGTTCCATAAGCAGAAGCTGCTACCAAGCCCTTCTAATGCATGGGAGAGCTAGTTATTTCTTTGACTGTCCAGCTCTGAACTTGCTCTGAATCGCAAGTTTTTCTATCCACAAAACACTCAGGGGCTTTCAACTATTTTTCTATATATTAGATTTATGGGCACTAACTTGATGACTTCCAAAATGTGCTTTCATGCCCAGGTAGCTTGAATACAGGTCTCTTTCAGTGATCTAGAGCACATCATAAATAATAACACTTTGCCACTTATATAAAGACAAAATGGCTGATTTTTCAACACAGTTTTTTTTTTTTTTCCTTTGGCCACAAAGCTGGTGGGATCTTAGTTCCCCCACGAGGGATTGAACCCGGGCCACAGCAGGGAAAGTGCCGGGTCCTAACCACTAGACCACCTGGGAACTCCCCCAAACATTTTTTTTTACTAATTATATTACTCCCTTCTCCCCCAGAAGTGGGCAGAAAAGGCATTTTTACTCTCCTTTTACCGGTGAGGAAAAACAAGATCAGAGGTGTTAAGTGCTATGACCCTAGGGCCCCGATCTCCTGTCCCCAGTTTGGGGCTCTCAGCTAGCCTCTGCTCCTCCTTTCTCATGACCCTTCCCTCCTCCTTTGACCCTCACCAAAAATACTTTCAATCCTTTTGGAAGACAAGCCCAGCTACACAATGGTACACATTACCTTCACACAGTCAGAAGATTTGGATGGTTCCCCAAGTAGAGCTGGAAATATTAGAAGTAAAATGAATTGAAAGCAAAGTAGCCATCCGACAGAAGTTGCTTTTTCCCGTCTACATTTTAGGGCCTCAAGTATTATTCCATTGATTTGTTGAACATTCCACATGGGCATACAATCTGGCAAATCTCTTAACTTATACCCGAGATCCCTGCCCAAATTTTAGCAAAGAGCCAGGGCGGACATAGTGTTTTTTTTCTGTATAGAGCCTTCTGTTATGGGGACTGGGATATATAGAAGCAGGGACTAAACAAAGGACTCAGTGGGTAGTTGGAGAAGGACATGTCCAGATGACGACCTGTTAGCGGCGGTGGTTGTCGTGGAGATCTGTGATAGCAGCAAGAACACAAGCACACTGAAGAGGTGGAGAGAGGAAGCCTCACACTCCTGTGCCTCTGAGGCAGGACAGGATGGGGTATATGAATGTGAGGAGTCACAGTAGGTCTGCAGAGAGTCCAGCTGATTAGGGGAATATTTGTCTTCCAGCCTTGGCTTTTCTTGAGTACTGGCCCCTGGGAACCAGTGGAGTAATCCTGAATATAGTTCCTATGTTTCACGCTACAGAATTTTCTGAGTAGATAGCCCCTTTTTCAAGAGAGACCTTTTTCACATTTTGTTGTTGCCAGTCATAGGCTTAAGTGTGGGTTTCTTTTTCTCCTAAGTGGCACTCAAACTTTGACTGATTCCTCATTTCTTTGGCTGTGGACTGACAAAAGGCTGTCCCATCAGTCTTCAGTGATGAAAAACAGTCCCTTCTCTTTTGACAGATGAAGAAACATCTATAGAGAATGCAGGAGGATCGTTGATGCAGGTGTTACAAGCCCAGCAGAAGAACAACAGCACCGAGCTGACTATTGAGTCAGAGAGGATGTCCTCACATAACAGTGCTGTCAGCTTGTCAGGCTTCATGAATGAGCAGCTGGACTTTCATACTAAAAGTGATATTATCAGTACACTAAATTACATACTGCCTTATATCTCAGAGGGAAATCTAGGAGATGTGGAATCAACATTATTACCATTCATTCAACTTCTTTTTTCAAATAAACGAGATGGACATATGCCGCTGGGCCTTTTGAAAAACAATACAAGGAGCCTTTCTGTTAAACCTGTACCCAACAATTCAACTAATAAAAACAAATTGAGGGAACTCCATTTTGTGGAAAATTTGTTAGATGCAGAAACTCAAGAAAAAATTGATGAGGTTAAAAAGGAAGAAAAACCTGCCACGTGTATGCGTTCCAACCTTTTAAGTGCCATGTTTACACGCTACATCTTTCAAAAGAAATTAGAAACTGCCCAACCACAGAAAGACAGCCTAGCAAAGATTGAGAGTACAGAGGAAAAGCTGCTGAGAGTGAACAAGGTCCTCAAGGGGCATACAGAAAATGCACCTCAAAGCAGTGGGAGATGAGAGCGTCAGGAGGGAACAGAATGCCCAGCCATCTGTGGCGAGCACTGCCAAAGAACGAAAGCTCAGGAGGCCATCCCCAAGAAAGCTGAAACAGCTTCTCGTGGTGCAGAGGCCCAGGAAGCTGGTGGGAAAGTCCTCCAATGCAGAGTCTTCATTCCTAAAGGAACACAAGGCCGCAGGCTCCTCTTCCCTGAAACCGTACTTCAAGGGCAGGCCTTGTGCTTCCATCCCGCCAAAATCCCCATCTGAGGTTAAAAGCCAATCAAAAGACTTATCCAACGCTATTCATGTTTTCGAAGATGCAAAGGCAAGAGTTAGAAATATTAAGGACTTCGAATTAATCTCACATTCTGGAAAAAAAATACATCTTCCATAAAATTAGGTCTCATCGGGTCCACAGAAAACCCAAAGTTAAAAGGAGTCGAGGGGCTTCCCTGGTGGCACAGTGGTTGGGAGTCTGCCTGCCGATGCAGGAGACACGGGTTCGTGTCCTGGTCCGGGAAGATCCCACATGCCGTGGAGCGGCTGGGCCCATGAGCCATGGCCGCTGAGCCTGCGCGTCTGGAGCCTGTGCTCCGCGACGGGAGAGGCCACAACGGTGAGAGGCCTGTGTACCGCAAAAAAAAAAAAAAAAAAAAGGGAGTCGAAAGTTCAGAAAGAAAAGTTCACTTGATAGAATGATGCTTGCAAGCCCTCCGTTCTCTGTCGTGAGGAGTCTCATAAATTCCCCTCCACGAGAGGCTGTTTCGTCTTCAGGAGAAGTGACTTCTCAGGAAAATCCTTTTCCAGAATTATTTTCTCTTTCAGACCCTTCTGCAGAAAACACTACTTCAGAAAACAATACTGCACAAAATGTTTCTGAAGCAATTATTTCTACAGGAAACGCTACTCTGCCAGGAGGAACCGGCCCTGGAAACACTAGCCATAGGAACGTCTCCACTGCACATTCTACTGTTGCTGCAGACAACAGTATGCCAGCTGTTCAACACAGCAACAAAACACAATGGGAGCACCACAACATGGTCACTGAATTATCCTCTAAGCCCACAGGCTTCACTTTCCCAGGGCTCGCATCCCCGGGTGATCAAGTTGAAACTCAGCTAAACCAGCAGCTCTGGTCCCTCATCCCCAACACTGACGTGCAAAGGCTCATTTCTCATGTTATCCAGACTTTGAAAATAGACTGCTCGGACACCCACGTGCAGCTGGCCTGTGCCAACCCCATCTCTAGAACAGGCCTCCTGATGAAGCTTCTCAGCAAGCAGCAAGAAGTAAATGTGTCCAAAGTGGAATGGGATATGGACCAGTGGAAAGCTGACAACTATATCAGTGAGAGCACAGAAGCCCAGAGTGAGCAGAAAGAGCAGGAGTCAAGTGAGGTGAGGATAACCCCTGACACATGGGACTTGGACTTTTACTCAGTTTAGGACATGCCATTAACGTGCCCAAGCGGGAATACCACGGGCTCCTAGTCAGTATCTTATCTTCAGCCATGAAACGGGCTAAGACAGTGATCTCCAACTTTGCTCATTGAGAGAGTGTGTCACTATTCCTAGGGTAGACGCGAAAAGGACATAACACAAGATAAATAAATTGTAGATAAATTGTAGAAGAAAATGCTAATGATAAGACTAATAACATTCAATTTGACTTGTTCTTATAGAAGCTACTCGCCTGGAAGGATTGGGTTTCATAGTAGTTTAAGAAGAGTTAGCTATCGTTTAGAATAGGATTAAGAATCGTAAGTTTTCATCCCTTCTATCTCCTTGTTTTTAAAAATTGTTATATATTTTTTTAGCTCACAAAAGAAGTTCCAGGTTATGACTATAACAACAAACTCATCTTGGCAGTATCTGTACCTGTAGTAGTGACGATTTGTGTTAGAATTCTCTGTCTCATTGAGGTAAGGACAATAATTAATTCAGATTCAGAACCCAGAAACTGAGAATCAAATCCACCTTTCCTCCTGCTACTACTTGATTCTTCCCTTTAGCCATGAGGACTGACATACACTTTGTTCTTTTAATGAAAAGTATATTCCCAGGATGTTTTTTTTGTGTTTTGTTTTTTTTTTTTTTTTTTTTTTTTTTTGGCTGCGTTGGGTCTTCATTGCGGTGCGTGGGCTTCTTACTGAGGTGGCGTCTCTTGTTGTGGAGTACGGGCTGTAGATGCACGGGCTCAGGAGTTGTGGCACACTGACTTAGTTGCTCCGCAGCATGTGGGACCTCCCCAGACCAGGGATCGAACCTGTGTGCCCTGTGCTGGCAGGCGGATCCTTAACCATTGCACCACCAGGGAAGTCCCCACAGGATTTTTAAAAGGAACTTCACTCCCAGGAGATCCCTATGGAATTGGATCCCTGATAACAAGCTATTGGACTATTTTGACACGTGAAGTTTATAAGAAGGCCAGAGTTGACATGATAGTAAATTTTCTTCAACCCAACAAAGTATGCTGATTTGATGTACTCACCAGTCACTCTCATTCTACTGTTGATTTCTTTCCTTCTTGGCTGAAGTGATGAGAGATATAGGATCTCCATACTCAAGGAGCTATCAGTCACCCTGGGAGGGCTAAAAGGGCATGCCTAAAAGACAAAAGTGTGATCTCGTCAATTCCTCAGGTTTACTTAGCAGCTTTCTTCTCCGGTGTATTAGGAATTGTGTAGATAGGTTCCATTAAAACACTGCAAGTAAACTCTTGCAGCAGGCTACCCTCAAATATTTATAGTAGCCTATTCCTGGAGCTAGCCTGTTTACCTTTTGTTCAGTTACATAGTGGTTGATTACTTTTCCCAGCAGGCAGTTGCTAACATTAAAAGAGTGATTTTAATAGGCTGACAGTCTTGATTCTACCCTACCACTCCACATTACTTTAGTTATCTTTTCTCCTGTGATGGCAGCCCTCCATTCCAGCCAAAGCAGCTCCTCACTATACGCTAGTTACACCATAGCCATTCCTACTTTTGTCTGTGCCTTTGTCCATCGAAAATTCCTTTATTTTGCTTTGCCTGTGGAACTCCTATGAATCTCTGAAAAGCCAACTCAAGTTCAGATATCTTTCTCTGTAAAGCCTTCCCTGAATACTCCAGCCCTCCTGATCCTAGTCCTGTGAGGTTTGTCACCATTTCTTAGGGGCCATAGCAAAGTAGTCCCCCCTCCCCTCAGAACTCACAAAAGTGGTAAGCAGTTTTTTGAAAGGCAGCCCCCCAAGAGAGAACCACCAAGGTTAGCACATCATGGAGCTGAGCAGAGATGTGTAAGGACCAATGGCTTCCTGGCCTATCACACTTGAATCAAACCTGACATGATGTACTAACTTCTAAAGAGAAATGTGTCTATCTGCAGGAGGGTTGGTCACTAGTGAAAGCATAGAAAAGGTGAGGAGAGACCAACATGGGCAGTGCCCATCCTCACATTGCCCAAGAGTAGAGATGGCACCTTAGGCAGCATAACTGAGGAGTCAGGCCCACTAGCCAGGCTGCCTGTTGAGGAGATGGATGGATCCAGTTACCTCAGGCCTTCCCATTAAGTTCTGGATTCAGCTGATTCCTTTTCTAATTCTGATCTCACCAAGTAGCCTTCGATTCTGTGATTGTGCTTTAGTGTGCCACGGAGGCCTGTCCCCACAGAAGGTAATTCTCTGATTGTGTAGACACAGATGCCCCGTGTGTAGAACAGATGTATTTCTCATTGTCAAGTAATAATTTGGCATTCTGATGTTTGATCAATCCTGTGATATTGCTAAAGTGAGACTGCCACAACAGGAAGACGTGAGTTCTCTCTTGGTGAGGAAGAGTATGATTTCTGAGCCTAGGAGGCTGGGGACTAGCTTGCTAGTCATTGGCCATTGCCCAGACTGTACCCTCTACATCTCAGGTGGCATATGGCCTTTGGCATGTTTAGAATTTCTGTAAAGTCCCCTTTTTTATTGTTTTTAACTTCTTGCATTTGTTTTGTTTTGTTTTGTTTTGTTTGGGCCTGTGTGATCTTAGTTCCCCAAGCAGGGATTGGACCTGTACCCTCGGCAGTGAAAGCGAGGAGTCCTAACCTTTATTTCCTCTCCCCACATATACGATAAGCTTTTGGAGGACAGGGACCATGCAGTGTTCTTCCTATGGTAGACAATACTGGTGTTCAACGGAAGAGAGATGAGGCGTTATGTCAATTCCACAGTGAGGAATAATGCAACCGAATATTTATTTGAAGTAGGATAGAGTCCAGCAATAGACCCCTGTGTTCTTAAGACTTTTGAAATGTCATGTTTTAATATTGCAATCAGGGGAAGAAAATGAATAAATGGTGATAGAATAGCTGCCTAACTATTTGGGGGGTAAATAGCAGATCCCCATGTTTCATGTTAAATAAACATATATCCATAAATGTGAAAAAAGACCACATAAAGGTATTAGAAGAAAATAAAAGCAATATTTCTATAATCTTCTGGTGGGAAAGAGCCTTCAGAGCCTGATGCCACAAGCAGAGCCTTTGATATATTCCACCATCTTGTCTGTGACACCAGCTTAGCACTGATTCATGCCAAGCGTAAGATGAAGAGTTTTCCATATATTGTCTGATTTAAAGCCCACAGTCCTGTGAGGATGATATTACTATCCCTCCCTCATAGATGAAGGAGATCAGTGTAAGGCCCCAGCGGCCAAACCGAAAGCAGAAGGCAGTTTCACCCGACTGCAAAGCTGGTGCTCCCTCCTCCACTCTTTTGTCTTGTCTCCTTAGAGACAAAAACACTGGAAATATTCGAAACACTGAAATTCAATGAAAGCCAGTATTTCTTTACCATAAAGAGTTTTTGTTTGTTTGTTTCGAAGTGGTGGGGTTTGGCCATGCTGTGCAGCTTGCAGGATCTTAGTCCCTTGACAAGGGATTGAACCTCGGGCCACAGCAGTGAAAGAGCCACGCCCTAACCAGTGGACCACCAGGGAACTCCCAAGAGTTTTGTAAGTCAACAAGAGGAAGACAAACAGTCCAGGGGAAAAGGGGGCGAGGGCTGTGAAGAGTAGGAGGTGTGTTGACAGTCTGCCACCATATCTGCCTGTCGTCTCCTCATGGCTCATGTGGGGTGGGTTTTGTTAGCCAGGCCTTTGTCACCTCGTGACGTAAAAATCACCTCTAAGATTTTCTTCAAGTACTTTTATAATCTGTCCAGAATTTGTTGTATTTGTTTGTTCGTGTGGTTGAGGTAGGGGATCTAACTTTTTCCCCCTACATGAAGATCTGATTCTTTTCAAATCTTTCACTGAATGGTTTATTCTTTCTTCCCTGGTCTACTATGCTATCTTCATCTGGATGCTGTTCTGTGATCCAGTTATCTTGTCCTGTACCAGTACTGATATCACACTGCTTAATTCCAGTTGCTCTATAACATATTTTATATCTGGTAGGGCAAGGTCCTACTCTTTGACCTTCTTTGGCATACATCTCATAACTATTCTCACATATATTCTCTACCAAATGTCAGCTGGCCAGGTTTATTTAAAAATTATTTTGGTTATAAAATGGATTGCATTGAATTTTTAGTTTCATTTGAAGAGAATTGACCTCTTTACAACATTCTAGGAGGATGGTATCTCATGCCATGTAAGTACTTCTTAATGTCCTTCAAAAAAGGTTTAATATTTTCATCACATAGGTCTTACAAATTTGTGGCTAAATTTATTCCTAGGTACTTTATGCATTTTTATTGATATAGTAAATGGGATGTTTCTTCTGTTTTTTAGTTAGTTAGTTGTGTTATATGGGAAAGCTATTGAGGCTAATATATTGATCTCTTGATTTTGTATGGAGCCATCTTACTCATGTTACTTCCAATAAAATTTCAGTTGATTCTTTTGGACTTTTTAGGTCCCTTGTTTCATATGCAGATATGTTTGTCTCTTCTTTCCAATACTTCGTTTTTCTCATCGTACTGATTAAGACCTCCTCCACAATGCTCAATAGTAGCAGTAATGATTGGGCATCCTACTCTTGTTCCTGACTTTAAAACAATGCTTAGGTTTTTGCCAGATACTTTTATTTTCTTTTCCTACTTCTAAGAGTTTTTATTAGGAATTATCTGTTGAACGTTATCTAAAACAGTCAATAAAATATATCGCCAGCTGCATGCAAGACCCTAAGTTAGGTACTGTGGAAGAGTCAAAGGATTCTTAAACAGGGTAGAATTCCTTTCCTTGAAAGAGTTATCATCTTACTGGATAGATCAGATTTAAAGTAAAAAGGAATGAATAAGGATTTGGAAATAGTTGTAATGGATAATCATGATCCTGTTTTCTTTCAAAACAGATTTCTTCTCATAGAATTGCAAAAGAGGAAGATAGAAAAAGAAGCAGAAGGTAAATATTGGTCTTTGAAAGCAGAATTTTACAACTAGAGGAGAACTTAGAACTCATCTATTTCAGTTTCCTCACCAAAGGCAGGAAGAACGCTTAATCACCCTAATGGTTTACCCTAGTTTATTTATCAGCAGAATTAGCTCCCCAGCCCAAGCTGAGTTAGAACAGGACTGGCACACATTCATCTGCTCTCACTAGTCCTTTAAGGAAAGAGGGTGGACGGGGAGAGGTTTTGGTTGTACCTGTTCCTGCTGGGCTGATGCCTGGCTCCCAGGCATCAGGCCAGGCCAGAGGCCTTCTAGGAGGCTCGGGGGTAGGGAGGGCCACATGGTTGGGGATTTAGGGGCTGGCCTCACTCAAAGCTGACGAAAGGTAGAACATATGAGTCCCTCCTGGAAAGTGGCAAGAAAACTTCCCTTCTCATCCTACTGTTTTTCAGGCCCCTACTCTCTATTCCCTTTATCCAAACCTCATAGAATTTTAACCGGGAGAAACTTTAGACACTAGTTTGTCTCTTCCTTTTGTAATAAGGAACTGGAGAAAGAGAAAGGGAAACTATCTTGCCCCATGGTCATACTGCTAGTGATTACCGAGAAGAAGATGGTCCCTTTCCACTGAGGACTTCTCCACTGATCACACACTGTGCTTGGGCTGTGAGCTACGTTTTATGTCACAGTCGAGTAGACACATACTATATGGACATAAGTAGTTTCTGAAACAAACTTATTGTGCACTCTGATTTTTTTCTCTTCTATTTGTATTCGAAAAGAGTATTTTGTGCTTCCCTGCTGGTCGTGGCCTTTAAACGGATTCCACAATTCACTGACACCTGAGTGACAGCCTGCAGAGTGAAAGTCAGAGAGCTATAGATGACTTTGCTCGTTGGGTTCAGGTGTTTACTTGGTGTGATTCAACTTATAGGATAGAGCAGCCAGGAAAATAAAATCGCCTTCTCCCCACACCCACACCCCCAGCAAATGCTGCATGTGCGACTAAGTCCGAAGCGGACTGGTGTGAAGCGCGTCTAAGGGAGTAACAAGTTTCTGCCCAGTGCCGTTGTGCAGTGTTTTCACTGCACGAGGGCAGCTGGCCAAGGGCAAAGAAAGGTGAACGGGGCTGAAAATCCTGCCTATACTCCATGCTAAGCCACATACAAATGTCTCTCCAGAGACACTTGGGGTCCATTTTGGACAGACACAGAGAACTTCTGGAAGGCCAGCATGCATGCAATGATTTTCATGATCCCGGGTCTGTGGTGGTTTTGCTCATTGTGATTATGGACTGAGGTCCCCATTTAGTCCTAATGAAAGCAGAGATAGCACATTGTGAGAGCGATGAAAAGTGACATGCAACACTAACTGTGTGTGTTTTCCTCCAAGGGGCTTTTTTTTTATTTCTGCTGCGTAAGAGAAGCTCAGGGGAAAGTGAGAGTCAGGTAGATGTGAGGAGGATAAAGTACTGTGGCCAGAGAAAGCAGGGGAGATGCAGAATTAATATTTCCCTTTCTGTGTTCTAGGAGGGCTTTTTCGGGAGAAGGCGGCCACTTTGGCTTAGGGATATGTATAGGCCTCTCAGCGCCACACGCAAGGAAAACATGGCCCAAAAGCTACACGACAGGGAGTCTTCTGATGAGGATGAGATATTTCTGCATCCCAGCAGGAGGCCCAAACTCGTCATCCAGAGCTCACTGAGGAGGCTGAATCTTTACCTCATCAAGAGGCCCCTGCTCAGCATCCACAGACCCCTGAGGACGTTGAATCTTTTTCACCCCAGGCAGAGGCCCAGGCTCAGCATGCAGAGCCCACTGAAGAGGTAGAACCACCTCCACTTCCGCAGGAGGCTCCATCTCAGCCTTCAGAGGCCCCTGAGGAACTAGAAACTTCAAGTCCTCAGGAGGCCCGCGCCCGGCCCTTGGAGACACTTAAGGAGGTTGTAGTTTGACCATGTGTTCATCATGGGGTAAATGAAGCTCAGCAGTCACACTTGTACAATGGCACTGTTAAATCTCTGGCTCTGGCACTTCCCATAAGTCCACAGGTCACTAAAGAGGTTGAACCTTCTCCAGTCCAGCAGAAGACCCCATCTCAGCCTCCAGAGCTCCTTAAGGAAGTTGTAGCTCAGTCTCCATTGTATCCCGAGGTGACAGTTCCAGCACAGAGCAGGATCATGCTGAGCATCCAACATCACCCAGTATCAAGAGCAGTGGTTCTCAACCAGGGTGATTTTGCACACAGGTGACATTTGGTAGTGTCTGGCGACAGTTTTGCTTGTCAGAACTGTATATGCTACTGGCATCTAGTGGACAGAGACCAGAGATGCTACTAAACATCCAACAGTGTACAGGAGAGCCTCCCACAGCAAAGAATTATCCAGCCCAAAGTGTCAATAGTGCTGCCTAGCTAGAGAAATAAAGATGACTTAACACAAGTATTTAATGAGCATTTAGTATTTTGTATCTACTGCACCACATATATAATCATGAAAGTATAAATCATAATATCTCCCACAGTGAGATTTCTTTAGTGTATGGAGGGAGTAGTGATGTTATGTTTCATCATATATAAATTAGAATTATTGCCAAAGGATAAATGTTCTGAAAGAATATCTGTTTTTCTAATTCTTTTGCTTGTGTCTTTTTTTGTAGAAATCTTGGTTGCAATTTACTCCCAGAACTGAGCTTTGGAACGTTTCAGGCCTGGCATGGAATGCAGTTTTTACACAAGTTGTAAGTGAAATAGAAGATGAATACATGTAAACAACTGTGTGTAAAAACAATCATGCAGTTATTGGTTAGCTGGGTGTAAGTAAGCCCAGTATGAATTCTGGAAAGTATGTCTTGAGAGCCATTTATTTTTTTTTTCAAATGAGGAAACTAAGGTACAAAGAGGCCAAGAGACTTGTTTAACTCATATATATGAAAGGCTCTGCTTTCCATAGTACTGATCTTTGGCATGGTCAATTAAAGGCACCGAACAGAAACACTCAGATTAGCATTGTCATGGAATCCCACTCCATGGATGCCTCTCCAATATGCGAATGGTCCAGGCACTTCCACTTTTGAATTTCGCTTTGATTCCTTTTCATGTGCAAAGTTCCTAACTGCTTAAAATGTATGCAACACAGAGCTGCAGAGAACTAAGTTTAGCAGGGTGTGGTTCAGTGGGTGTGGGTGCTTCCCCAACCATCATTAGCTCTTTTAAATGGTAAAGCAGAAAGAATTCCTGAACACCCACCACAGGGCTCTCCCCAGCCACCCAGAACATTATTTTTCAAAAAAGCATATATTGCTGAAGTGAATTATCTGTGGCCAATAGGAACCTTTGAGGTATGGAAAAAGACGTTGTTTGTGTTCAGCTGTAGTGTGAAAAATATAAAGAAAAGACTTTGCTGCGGCCTAATTCAATATGTTTTCTTTGCTGACTACTCTTCAATAAGAAGTGTGGGTTTTACACCCCTTCAGCTCAAAACTTCTCTGATTTCTCATGGCACAAGGAAATGATAGTGGGTACGTTCAATGGCCCGAAGGCGATTTTAGACTCAAGGTAAAGAGCTCTTCTACACCTGGCTTTGGAAAAGACTCTCTTACCTGTCTTATGGTTCAGAAATCCAGTTTCACACAGTTCCCACATTTTGGGTTAATGAAGGTGTTGAGGCTGTGTCTGGAGCTGGATTAACAATTCCTGCAGATGCCTATCTTTAGCGGCCTCCTTCCTTTCCCTTGTTAGTTTGCTGACGCCTACCTTGGGGAGAGAGCACCAAGGGTCGGTTTTTCTTTTGTTAGCACACCGGAGAGCAGGCTCGTGAGGTCCCTTCACCAGGAGGTTTTAGTAGCGTCAGTACAACGTCTTAAACTCACCACTTTCCTAAACATCCTAGAACACCAAGAGTTCCTTATAAGAATCAGAGTTTCACTATAGTTAATGTAGGCAACACAGGAAAATACATTGTGGAAATAAATAAATAAATCACAGTTTAAAAATTAATGAATTCATTCCAAAACATTCACTGAGTGCCATGCCCACTGTCTGTGAACACTGTACTAAGTGCTTGGGATACAAAGACGCATAGGGCAGGGACTTTGTCCCCAAGAAGCTTTCATACTGGAAGGAGAAATATGGATGTCGATGGGAAAACATACATGAGAGCCATTCTAGCATCTATGCAGCAGGGTAACAAGGTGAGGGGGGGGGGGTGATGAAGTAGCAAATGGGTGGTAGGTTAGAAAAGATTTGTAATGGAAGAGGCACCAACTTGTTCCTTTGGAATTTGTGCTCCTCTTAAATGACAGAAAAAGGTAGTGAAAGAATCAGAACTACCTGGTGTTGTAAATAAATTAGTACTGTACTCCGAAAACTCATTCACAGTTACTTTCAAAAGATTGTCACAGTATAGTAAGTCTTTGTTTTGGACTAAGTCTTTCTAATAGACAAAGCTAATTTGCTTCAGGATACATTTGCCATGGTGAGATATAAACTTTATTGCATCTCTTACCAAAGGCAAGCCACCAAGGGAAGATGCCACCCTTGAGTTAAATCATTTTACTACCTATAATGACATATTACTGGGGTGTTTATAAGTTGCTTGCATTAAATAAGTTTGGAAAAGGGCCCCAGCTGAGGTGGATTTATCATGAATTCAATGAACCTTAGGCTTCAGGGCTCCTCACTTGCATAGGTCCCTTCCAAGGTCTTGAGAGGGGTCCTAGCGATTTTTCTATTTATAACTTTGCATGTTTTTATTAGATAGGATTTCCCAAAGTAGATGAGGTTCAGGCCGCACAAATCCTTGATTCATCACCGGGTGTCAGGTAATTATAAGTCAGTAGGTTTCTTGAATGAAGCCTCTATGTTATTGAGAAATATCAGGTGAAGTAGTTAGCAGTGTGGTAGTCTATTTTAAATCCGAAATCTACCTCAAAGATGAGCCAAGAGCTTATTAATAAAGTACCACTTTTTGAATGGTGGTAGTAATCATATCTCTTTCAGATAAAATCAGGAATGAAATATACTATGGAAAACCGGCAGTGGTTGATAATCCTAAATGTTAAGTATGCTTTTTTTCTCTGACTGTAAAGTGTTTCTCCTTCATTCACCTATGCACGTCCAGACTGATGGCTTATTTTTAAAAATTCTTTTAGTCACTTCATTGGATCTAACAATACAAGCTCCATGATTTTAGAAACTGAAGGACTCTACAATGTGGAAAGGCTATATAACTTAACCAGACAGAGCACATTCACATGCTGGCTTGTCCGTGGTACATCAATATTGTACCAAGAACATAAGCACGAAGAGAGAATAAGAGGAAAATCAAAGCCTTATCCCTATTGAATTATTTACCCCATTGTTGAGAATATCAGTGCGGGAGGTGTGGCCACACTATGAAGGCAAATTGAGCTGCGGTCACAGAGCCGCCCTAATGCTCCCCCAGTCAGCTAGCATTGGTTTCCTTTACATAGCTATGTACACACAAAAGCTTACACACTTGAGGGTGTTGTCCTCACTTTTTGCTATGTACTAGAATCCTGGCAACTTCTCAGATTTAGAAAGGCATAAACACTAAAAGCAAAAATAACTTGGGTCTGCCCTTTGGGGTGGTTCAGGGTGGCTGTTTTATTTGTAATAGTTCAAAATTTTGAGATTGTCACACCTAGCAACTACTATACTTTTCTTCTCCCCACTGCATCTTATTCTTCCCACCTGTAGTATTTTCTCCCATTCTATATGTTTATTCACTTTCTTGATAGTGTCCTTTGAAGCACAAACTTTTTAGTTTTTATAAAATCCAATTCATCTATTTTTCCTTTGGTTGTTTGTGCTTCTGGTATCATATCTAAGAAACTGTTGTCTAAAGCAAGGTCATAAAGATTTACTCCTGTGTTTTCTTCTAAGAGTTTTATAGCCTTAGCTCTGACATTTGGATATTTGATCCATTTGGAGTTAATTTTCATATACGGTGTGAAGCTTCATTATTTTGTGTGTGGATGTACAGTTGTCCCAGCATCACTTGAAAAGACTGTTCTTTCCACATAGAATTGTTTTGGCACCCTTGTTGAAAATCAATAGACCATAAATATGAGGGTTTATTTCTATATTGTCAATTCTGTTCCATTGATTTACATGTCTGTTCTTATTCCAGTACCACACTGTGATTGCAGTAGCTTTGAACTGAGTTTTGAAACCAGGATGTGTGAGTCCTCCCACTTTGTTCTTTACCGACATTGTTTTGGTTATTCTGTTTCCTTGAATTGCCATAGGAATTTTAGAAAGAGCTTGGCAATTTCTGGAAAGAAGTCAGCTGGGATTTTGATAGGAATTGCAATGGAACCATAGGTCGATTTGGGAAGTAGTGAAATTTTAATAAGATTATCTTCCAGTCCATGAATCCAGCATGTCTTTATATTTATTTAGATCTTCTTCAATTTCTTTCAACAGTTTTGTACTTTTCAGTGTGAATCTTGCACTTACTTGGTAAAATTTTCCCCTAAGTATTATATTTGTTTTGATGCTGTTCCACATGGAATTGTTTTCTAAATTCCATTTTTTGATTACTCATTGCTGGTGTGTAGAAATAATATCGATCTTATATCCTACAACCTTGCTGAAGTCATTTATTAATGCTAACAGTTATTCTCCTAGATGCCCAGGAATATGTCTTGTGGCCTTCCAGTTTCCCAGGAATACATTGGAATATTGCAAAGTGTCTGTGGACATCTCATTCCTCAGCTTTTCTTTTAAAGCTTTGCGGTTGGGTTGTTTTTTGCCCCAAACTGTTATCCATTGCCTCATGCCACCGCCATGTTAAAATATTTGCTTGAAAATGTTTTCCAGAAATGCCACCTGAGCAGAGGCTTTTCTCACTAGACAGCCCTCAGTCAGGTCAAAGGCAAGCCTTTCAAGTGAGGTCTTCCAGGGGACCACCAGACATGTACAACAATGACAGTTCTTTGGGGATGAGGCTTTGAAGGACCTCCCAGTCCATGCTGCTCGTTCTGGTACCAGGGATGTGGGCTGTTTTTCAAGGCTACCACTGGCATGGAGACCAAGGGTCAAGGGCAAGTTAAAGCAACACAGATCTCGTTGTTCTTACAGAAATTAATTTGTTTTCCTTGAATAAATTGCTCCCCCATTTGCTGCCAGCGTGTTGGTTAAATTCCCAGAGTTCAGAAGACGTTGATTCTGACCATTTTTGCCAGTTTTGTTGTTGCTGTTATTGTTGCTTCCATGCGGGGATGAATTTTCAGATGTCCTTCCTCCATCATTTTTACTGATTTTCCTGCAATTAAAAAAAAATCTATAAAGTCTCAATGGCCATAGGCTAATTAAATATTTATCACGAGAGATGATTAAGGAAAAAATAAATAAAAAGAGAAATAAATAAATAAATAAAAAGAGAAAATATAGTTCTCATAGAGGCTTTCCCAGATGGGTAGATGAAGTTTGAAAAGGTATTTCTATATTTAGTGCTGTCAAAATTAAGGTTAAAGTAACAGATGTTTCAAAAAAAAAAAAAACCCTTTTTTTTCATTCAGGTTAAACACAGGCTTTAGAGTCAGAACTGAGTACCAACTCCAGCTCTGCTTCTTACGAGCTTGATGAGTTAAGACAAGTTATGTAACTTCTCTGTGCCTCAGTTTCCTCATTTGTACAATTGTGTAATATATATATCACATAAGGTTACTGTGAGGATGAAATGTTAAATGCTGATCACATATGCATGGCAACCCAAAAGATATTAGTTTTGATAATTATCTTTATAATATTCTGCAAAAGTACACTAATAATTCTTGAGTAGAGTTAACCTAAAGTCAGATATTCTCTTCTTTCTTCCTGTTTCTTTTTGTTTTTTTTTTCCCCCTTATTTGTTTTAAAGAACTAAGGGGAAAAGAAAGAAAGAAAGAAAGAACTATGAAGAAAATCTATTCCAACATTTTGGAGTAAAATTTTGTTCCTCAAAATTAATTTGTTTATTTTATTGATATATAAACAAAATGTTATTTATTTATTCAGCAAACATTTATTAAGTGCCTAGTAACTATTAGGCACTATGTCAGGCAGAGGAATAATAATGACAATAAAGTGTGGTCCCTGCTCTCAAGTTGCTGACAGTCTAGGAGAGTGACAAGTAAACAGTTGATTACATACACAGTAACAAAGGCTATGGCACCAGAATACACACGGGACTATGTGATGGGAGTATGGCTTTCACCAGTTCCTCTTGGATTTCTCTCTTCTTTGGCTCCAGAACCAAGGAATTAGCCTTATTTTTGTCTTTAGCTGGGTAGTTTAAATCATGAAATTTTTCAAACTTTGTAGAGATGAAAGAAAAACACCTTGAATTATGGAGGACACTAGAAATAGTACTTTTTTACAGAGCAAGGGCTTCCTACCAGCATAGTCACTTCGAGGGTTTTTAACGTGAAAAGTACTTTGGCATATTTTTTCTTTGCTAGCCACTTTTTTTCTATTTTATTGTTTGTTTGTTTGTTTCTCTTCTCCACTTTATCATCTAGAGACCTGGGTAGTTCCCAGTGAAAGAGTGTTTTACAGATTCTAAGGGAGATTTATAGGTAAAGACAGAAAATGATTTTTTTTAACCTTCAAGTTCCATACGCAAAAAAAATGACTATAAACTTTCATGGAAGTAATTGAAAATGCAGATAATTTTAATTCCATTCCATTTTTCAGAATTCTCAATCGTAATCCTTTGCCAACAGTGGAAGATTCTTGTCTTTTTACAGTGCCAGCATTAAACTATTTGTAAGTATTGTAACAGTTTCATGGCTCATGAGATAATTTCTGCTCCTTTTGACTTTCGTCAAAAATTGAGTACTTTGGCTAAACAGTCATAATTTAGATTTTAACTGGGTTATTGAAAATAAGAGTTATTGGCAAAGAAAAGGATTAAGAAAGAATATATATGGGTAAGAGAGCCAGCAGAGGATGAGAACAGTGTTGAAGAACACATATAGGTATGGAACATGAAGATGCATATAGGAATAGTATTTATCCAAGAAAGCAAAAAGGAATAAGGGGTACATTATTTTTTTAAAAAAGAGTGATCAAAAGAGGTAGATGCAATTGAAAATGAGAAGTGAGGCTAATAGAAAATGATTGTACTGTTCAGCACCAAGGTCATTAATTTGATGATGCAAATTTAAATTTCTTCCAAAAGAGCTCTTTGGAATTATCATCTATGGCAAGTAAGAAGCCAAAGTGGAAGTAATCCCATGTTACGTATCTTTTTCAGTTTAGAAATTTTGTCTTTGGGTTTTATATCATGCATGTTTGGGCTTCTCCTTCAGAGACATGGGAACAGCACAAGTGTCACTTACAGCAATTGAAAGCATCCTCATGATGACCCTTGAATTGGAAACACTGTAAGTTGATTTTTCTTACATTGATTTTCACTCAATTGTATTTTTAGGTTTGTTTGATTATCTTCTTAAGTCAGGTTTATTTATGTATAATTTTCATTTAACAAACTTCACTCTTTTTAAATATACAGTGTGATGTGTTTTGACAAACGTATAGTTCTGTAGCCACCACCACATTTGAGGTCAAGAAAACTTCTGCACTCCCAAGAGACCCCCCATGTCCCTCTGTAGTCAATCCATCCTCCTGTCACTACCAGCCCCTGGCAACCACCAATCTGATTTTTGTCCGTATAATGTTGCCTTTTCCAGAATATTTGATAAATGAAATCATGTGGTATGTAGCTTTTTGTTTTTGGCTTCTTTCACTTAGCCAGTCTCTTTGGAGATTCATCTGTTTTGTTGCACCTGTCAGTAGCTCATTCCTTTTGAGCGCTGAGCAGTATTCTAGTTGTGTGGATACGCAGTCATCGTTTGATGCACATTTGAGTTTCTTCTTGTTTTTTGGCTATTATGAACAAAGCCTCTGAAAACACTCACATGTGTGTGTGAACATATGTCTTGTGTGAGCATATGTTTTCATTTCTTTGGGGTAAAATACCTCAGGGTGGGATTGCTTCATCATATGCTAAGTGCCTATTGAACTTTTTAAGAAACTGCTGAACTGTTTTCTAAAGTGCCTGTGCCATGTTGCTTTCCCACAAGCAGTCTATGAGAGTTGCAGATGCTCTACCTCTTCACCTGATCCTTATATTTGTTTTTAAAAAAATTTAGCCTTTCTAGTAGGTGTGTAGTTGAATCTCGTGGTTTTTGCCACATTTTGCATTTCTGTAATAGCTGATGATGTTGAGTGTCTATTCATGTGCAAATATCCTTTTAAATGAAGTGTCTGTTCAAATCCATTTTTTAATTGGATATTTGCATTGAGATTTAACAGTGCTTTATATAAAAAGCAATGGAAATAGTCCTTGCTCTCAGGTATGTGTTTAGTAAATATCTTCTCCCAGATTGTGACTTATCTTCATTATATTAAAGTGTCTCTGAAAACTAGAAGTGTTAAATTTTTGATGAACTCTAATTTAGCAATTTTTCTTAATTTTTCATATTTATTTAATTTATTTATTTGGTTGTGCTGGGTCTTAGTTGCGGCAGATGGGCCCCTTAGTTGCGGCTCATGGGCTTCTTAGATCTGGCATGCGAACTCATAGTTGAGGCATGCATGTGGGACCTAGTTCCCTGACCAGGGATCGAACCCGGGCCCCCAGCATTGGGAACTTGGAGTCTTAACCACCACGGAAGTCCCTTAGCAATTTTTCTTAGATGGTTTTTGCTTTTTTGTGTCTTAATCTAAGAAATCTTTCTCTGAGACCCCACTGTCTAACCCCAAATCACAAAGATTTTCTCCTACGTATTCTTCCAGACGTTGTATAGCTCCATTTAGGTCTATGATTCATTTTGAGTTAATTTTCATATACGTTGTGAGGGAAGGGTCAAGTTTTATTTTTTTGCAGTTTAAAAAACTATTTCTGTAGGACCCTATTGTGACAGTTTATTACACAACGTACTGCACCTTAAACTGTGCCATCCCCCCTCCCATATGGCAAGCTAATAGAAACATTCTGTTACCACAAGGCTAGTTGAGGGGATTGCGTGAGATTAGTATGCGGAAACGGCCCTGCATTTAGCAGTCTGTTCCAACCGTCTTTGTCAGGTCACCTGACAAATGACTGTCTTCACCGTGCCGTCACGCATTGGTCACTGCTCTAGCCTCATCTTCCTCAGCGTCCCACAGCATCAGCCACAATTGCGATCCCTCTCTTGTCAGCTACATGCCCTCCTCTCTGGATATTAAAAATTATTTCCCTGTTTAACGACAATACTGTTAATACACAATATTGAAGACATTAAATTCTTACACAATAATATTACCTAATAAAGTGTTGCTATTCAAATTTCCCCCATTGTCTCTCTTATATAATATCATTTCTTTTAACAGCTTTTTGAGGTACAATTGACATGCAGTAATCTGTGTTCACACACTCACATACATACACACCATGAAGACATCACGAAAATCAAAATGTCCATCACCTCAGAAAGTTTCTTAATGTCTCTTTGTAATCCTTCCCATCGTTCCTTGCACTTCCCAATCGCCATGCAACCATTGATCTGCTTTCTGTTTGCATTTTCTAGAATTTTATATAAATGGAATCATACAGTGTATACTTTTTTCTAACTGGCTTCTAACTCAGCATAATTATTTTAATCTTCATCCATATTGTTGTATATATCAGTAATTCATTTCTGTTTATTGCTGAATAGCATTCCTTTATATGGATGTACCACCATTTATGTATTGACCATTGATGGACATTTGAGTTGTTTGAGTCTTTGTCTATTACAGATAAAGTTGCTATGACTATTTGTGTACAAGTCTTGTATGGATGTTTACTTCCATTTCTCCTGGGTAAATGCCTGCCTGTAGAATGGCTGCATCATTGGTAAGTGTATGTTTAAGTTTTTTAAAAATACCTATTTTCCATAGTGGTTTGATCATTTTACATCTCTACCAGCAGTGTATGCGAGCTGCATTTTCTTCACGTTGTGGCCAACATTTGCTATGCTCAGTATTTTTAATTTTAGATAGTTTAATAGGTGTGTAGTTGTATCTCACTGTAGCATCCCTAATGATTAATCATGTCAAACATCTTTTCATATGCTTATTTTCCATCTGTATATCTTTGAATCTTTTATTTATATTTTTCTGGAGTTCTGAGAGTTCTTTATATATTCTGGAAATTAGTCCTTTATCCAATAGGTAAGTTGCTAGGTATTTTCTCCCATTCTGTGACTCATCTTTTCGTTCTCTCAGGAGTGTCTTTTGCAGGGCAGAAATTCTGAATTTCGATGGTGTCTAATTTATCTGTTTTTTTCTTTTATGCATTATGCTTTTGGTGTTGTATCTAAGAAATCTTGCCGAACTCAAGGTCATAAAATTTTTCACCTGTTTTGTTCTAGATGTTTTATAGTTTTATGTTTTACATTTAGATCTTTGAACCAATTTGAGTTCATTTCTGTATATGGTTTAGATGGAAGTTCCTTTTTTTTTCCTTTTTGCACCTGGATATTCAGTTGTTCCAGCATCATTTGTTGAAAAGACTATCATTTCTCCACTGAAATGCCTTTGAACCTGACAGTCAGTTCTCCCCCTCTCTCTACTTCAGAACTTTGTATTCTGTTCCTTTGGTCTTTTTGTCTCTCTTTACACTACTATCACAATGTCTTGAAGGTGTAGCTTCATAATCCTTGAAATCAGTTACTGTTAGTTCTTCAACTTTGTTCTTTCTCAAAGTTGTTTTAGTGATTCTAAATTTTATTTCCATATGAATTTTAGAATTAGCTTGTCAATGTCTATAGAAAAGCCTACTGGGGTTTTGATGTATAAATCGATTTGGGGAGAATTGATGTCTCAACAATATTGAATCTTCTGATCCATGGATACTTTATATCTCTCCATTTATTGAGGTCTTTCTTAATTTCCCCCGGCAATATTTTACAGTTTTCAGGGTGCAAGTCTTTTGTCAGACTTATTCTAAGTATTTTATATGTTTGATTCTTTTATAAGTAGCATTTTAAAACTTTGATCTCTGATTGTTTGTTGAGACAAATTCATCTTTTTGTATGTGGATCTTGTACCCTGCAAACTTGATAAACTCATTTATTAGTTCCAGTAGCATTTTCGTAGCTTCTATCAGGTTTTCTACATAATCATGTTATCTGCAAATAAAGATAGTTTTACTTCTTCCTTTGCATTCTGAATATCTCTTTTCTTTTTGTTGCCCTATTGCACTGGCTAGAACCTTCAGTGCAAGGTCAAATAGAAGCAATGAGAGCAGATATCCTTGCCTTGTTCCTGATCCTGGTGAGAAAGTACTTTGTCCTTCACCATTAAGTATGATGTTAGGTTTTTTGTAGAAGTCATTTATCAAGTTGAGGAAGTCTCCTTCCATTCCTAGTCTACTGAGGGCTGTTTTTTTTTTCTTTAATCAGGAATGTATGTTAGATGTTTTCATTCTTTTCCTGCATCCATTGCAGTGATTATATGATTTTTCCCTTCTTTTCTTAATTTGTTTATTTATTTTTGGTTGAATTGGGTTTTCATTGTTGTATGTATCCAGTATTCTTAATCTTTTATGTAGATCCATATTCCAATCTGGTGTCATTTTCCTTCTGCTTAAAAATACTTCTTTTAACATTTCTTATTGTGAAAGTCTACTAGCAATGAATTCTTTCAGCTTCTGTATGTCTGAGATAGTCTTTATTTTGCTTTTGTTTTGACAGATGTGGGTA
Organism: Mesoplodon mirus; assembly: GCF_964341445.2. Lineage (NCBI taxonomy): Eukaryota > Metazoa > Chordata > Mammalia > Artiodactyla > Ziphiidae > Mesoplodon > Mesoplodon mirus. The sequence continues at coordinate 36,208,482 of NC_138994.1, read as the reverse complement.
TAAAATTCTAGCTTGATAGAATTCAATTCACTACTTTAAAGATGTTATTCCACTGAGTTCTCGTTTATGATTTTTCAAGCAAGAATTCTGCTGTCATTGTTATCTTTGTTCCTCTGTACGTAGTGTATAATTTTTTCCTCTGGCTCCTTTTAAATTCTTCTCTTTATTGCTGGTTTAGAGCAATTCGATTATTTTCTGTGCCTTGGTGTAGTTCTGTCCATGTTTCTTCTGCTTAAAGTTCATTGATCTTCTTGACTTTGTGGGTTTATAGTGTTTACCAAGTTGGAAAATCTTTGGCTATTATTTCTTCAAATTTTTATATTTCTCCTCTCCTTCATGGACTCTAAGTACACATGTATTAGGCCACTTGAAGTTGTTGCACAAGTCACTGAGGCTCTATTCATTTTGTTGTTGTTTTGTTACTCCTTTTGTTTCATTTTGGATAGTTTCTGTTGCTATGCCTTAATGTTCACTGACCTTCTGCCGTGTCTAATTAGCCTTTAACCTCCTGCAATATCTTTTTCATTTAGACATTGTTTTTAATCTCTAGAAGCTCAATTTAGGTCTGTTTTACATTTTGCATGCCTGTACTTAACATTTTCAGGGTTTAGTCTGGGTGTTTTAACATATGAAATACAGTTATAATAACTTTTCTTCATGTATAATAACTTTTTAAAAGTTCTTTCCTGCCCATTCTAACATCTGTATCGATTATGGGTTATTGTTGATTGATTGCCTTTTCTCCTCAGTATGGGTCATATTTTCCTACTTCTTTGCATGCTTGCATGCAATTTTTCATATGATCCCAGATATTGTGAGTTTTAGTTTATTGTGTGTTATGTATATTTTTATTCCTGTAAAATGCCTGGGCTTTGTTTTGGGTGAAATTAGGTTACTCAAAACACTTTTATTCTTTTAGGTCTAGCTTTTAAGGTTCGTTGGGTAGGAGTCCAAGTAGCCTTTAGTCTGGAGCTCATCATTTGCAACTACTGAGACAAGTCCTTTCTGCGTATCATGAGGTTTTCCAGTCTGACTTGTAGGAACAGGTACTATTCCTACAACCCTGTGTGATATCCAGTTGTTCTTCTTATTAATCCTTTCATGTGGTTCTTTTCCTGGCATCAAGTTATTCCTCACACAAATGTACTGACCCATACTTTGTTGAATTCTCAAGAGCTCCCTCTGCATATCTCCAGAGTTCTTTGTCTGTGCACTTCTTTTCTCTCTGATACTCTGCTTTGTGAACTCTAGTTACCTTGGTTTTCCCAGACTCTTCTCTCCATTTCGTCTGTCAGGGAGCCCACTAGTCTCTGTCTGGACTTCTCTTCCCTGTACCATGACGTGGATACTCTCTCAGAGAAGTAAGGGCAATTATAGGGATCACTTCATTTATTTCCCATCTCCTCGGGAATCACTGAAATGTATTGCCTGAGGTTCCGTTTCTTGAAGACTGTTGTTTCATAGGTTCCATCTGATTTTTTCCTTGTTTCAGCTGGGAGGTTAAGTTGGCCCTTGTACTTCATCTTGGCCAGAAGCCAATAACATTCTTTAAGTCTGTTTTGTTTTGATACAGGATCCAATTAAAGATGAGGCATTGCATGTCATGTCTGTGTTTCGGTTAACCTAGAATTTTTCCCTACTATCTTTTTTTGGTCTTTTATGACATTGGCTTTTTTGAAGAGTCTAAGCCAGTTGTCTTGTAAATTGCCCCACAATCTGTATTTGTCTGTTTCCTCATTAGATTCAAAGTAAACATTTTGGGGAAGAATACTATATAGGTGATGTATTCTTCATACTTCATCCCTTGAGGTGGCCCAGTGCTAAGTTTGATCACTTGATTAAGGTGGTCTATTCCATATCTCTCCATTGTAAAGTTATTTTTCCCCTTGGTAATTGATAAATAATATGTGGGGTGATCCTTGGGATCAGTGAAGATCCTACTTTCAAACAACTCTTCACCCAACTGTGCATCAATGATAATCCTTGTCTGAATCGGTTATTACATTGATAGTTGCAAAATAACACTTTCCTAATTCTATCCTTCCTTTTGCATTTATTAGCTGACATTATTCCATAAAGAAGAGCTCCCCCACTTTTCATTTGGAGTATCATTATGAACTCATGTGCTTTTTTTTCAATTAACTGTGTTATACCTTATTATAATGATAATGTTATTCTTTGGAATGTTCCTTTTGTCCAGATTTGGTCAATGCGATCTCTGTTATTGTTTAGCCACATGATGCTTTTTTATTACTAGAATAATTTCTAATATATTACTCCTCACAAATAGGAACTGAGAAAGTGACTCCAGAATGTGCGGTCTTATTCATACTCTTCTTAGAAGTCTGCCTTCTTCCTGTGTACTCTCAACCCAAAGTGAGGCTTTCGGGTCGGAAGGAGATACTTCTGAATTAAACTGCAGTTCAATGTCACCCAATTCTAATCCCTATTCCCTTTTTTCTAGGCATATCATACCTACTGCCATCCTAATCCTTCTGTTGGGCACCTCTCTCCTCCTCGATATTTATTTCCAACAGTCAAGGGCAGCAATTGGCCAACCGGCCCCTATCCAGTTCTATAGTCCATATGCCCCAAGAACTCCTTTTTGCACTGGTCTGTGGTGGCCTTGGCCTACCTCTTCTACCTACTCAGGTAACTCTTTTACCACGAATTTAATGACCTGTGTTTCCATTTATAGGATCTTACCCAGCCGGAGGGCCTGCTGCCTCTGCCAATTTAAAAATACTATTGAGGTCGTCTGTGAGACAGTCAAGCTGCGTTGTGACAGTGAACGCCTGAGGGACGTCACACGTTGTGGTGAGTCTCAATTGCGGGATAATACATTTTTAATTTTTAACTTAATTTTTTATTTTTAATCAAGGATGATACATTTTAAAACTAATGATGTAATTACATTATTTTAATACATTCATTCAGAGTTCCAGCTCCCTAAATTTCTAAGAATTACCCCCTTGCTAAAAATCAGATTCTTGGTTACATTATTAAGCTAAGAATAGCTCAGTTACATTATTAGCTTCATAATGTAACTGATCTGCATATGTAAAGGAACCAGAGAAAGGAATGGAAGGGGGAAGGGAATTCACATTAATGGCCACATATCCTATGCTGCCCTCTGTGCAAATGAGAACTTATTCACATAGTACATCACAGTTTGTAAACTGATTTTATATACATTAGGTCTCAAGTACCCTTTGTCTTATAAGACAGGTGTAAATATAGTTTTGTTTATTTTGTTTGTTTCTGCAATTTTATAAAGAGTACAAGTGATGCTGTTTTAGGTCCTATCTGGAGCCTGAGAGTTTCTGGTTCCATAAGCAGAAGCTGCTACCAAGCCCTTCTAATGCATGGGAGAGCTAGTTATTTCTTTGACTGTCCAGCTCTGAACTTGCTCTGAATCGCAAGTTTTTCTATCCACAAAACACTCAGGGGCTTTCAACTATTTTTCTATATATTAGATTTATGGGCACTAACTTGATGACTTCCAAAATGTGCTTTCATGCCCAGGTAGCTTGAATACAGGTCTCTTTCAGTGATCTAGAGCACATCATAAATAATAACACTTTGCCACTTATATAAAGACAAAATGGCTGATTTTTCAACACAGTTTTTTTTTTTTTTCCTTTGGCCACAAAGCTGGTGGGATCTTAGTTCCCCCACGAGGGATTGAACCCGGGCCACAGCAGGGAAAGTGCCGGGTCCTAACCACTAGACCACCTGGGAACTCCCCCAAACATTTTTTTTTACTAATTATATTACTCCCTTCTCCCCCAGAAGTGGGCAGAAAAGGCATTTTTACTCTCCTTTTACCGGTGAGGAAAAACAAGATCAGAGGTGTTAAGTGCTATGACCCTAGGGCCCCGATCTCCTGTCCCCAGTTTGGGGCTCTCAGCTAGCCTCTGCTCCTCCTTTCTCATGACCCTTCCCTCCTCCTTTGACCCTCACCAAAAATACTTTCAATCCTTTTGGAAGACAAGCCCAGCTACACAATGGTACACATTACCTTCACACAGTCAGAAGATTTGGATGGTTCCCCAAGTAGAGCTGGAAATATTAGAAGTAAAATGAATTGAAAGCAAAGTAGCCATCCGACAGAAGTTGCTTTTTCCCGTCTACATTTTAGGGCCTCAAGTATTATTCCATTGATTTGTTGAACATTCCACATGGGCATACAATCTGGCAAATCTCTTAACTTATACCCGAGATCCCTGCCCAAATTTTAGCAAAGAGCCAGGGCGGACATAGTGTTTTTTTTCTGTATAGAGCCTTCTGTTATGGGGACTGGGATATATAGAAGCAGGGACTAAACAAAGGACTCAGTGGGTAGTTGGAGAAGGACATGTCCAGATGACGACCTGTTAGCGGCGGTGGTTGTCGTGGAGATCTGTGATAGCAGCAAGAACACAAGCACACTGAAGAGGTGGAGAGAGGAAGCCTCACACTCCTGTGCCTCTGAGGCAGGACAGGATGGGGTATATGAATGTGAGGAGTCACAGTAGGTCTGCAGAGAGTCCAGCTGATTAGGGGAATATTTGTCTTCCAGCCTTGGCTTTTCTTGAGTACTGGCCCCTGGGAACCAGTGGAGTAATCCTGAATATAGTTCCTATGTTTCACGCTACAGAATTTTCTGAGTAGATAGCCCCTTTTTCAAGAGAGACCTTTTTCACATTTTGTTGTTGCCAGTCATAGGCTTAAGTGTGGGTTTCTTTTTCTCCTAAGTGGCACTCAAACTTTGACTGATTCCTCATTTCTTTGGCTGTGGACTGACAAAAGGCTGTCCCATCAGTCTTCAGTGATGAAAAACAGTCCCTTCTCTTTTGACAGATGAAGAAACATCTATAGAGAATGCAGGAGGATCGTTGATGCAGGTGTTACAAGCCCAGCAGAAGAACAACAGCACCGAGCTGACTATTGAGTCAGAGAGGATGTCCTCACATAACAGTGCTGTCAGCTTGTCAGGCTTCATGAATGAGCAGCTGGACTTTCATACTAAAAGTGATATTATCAGTACACTAAATTACATACTGCCTTATATCTCAGAGGGAAATCTAGGAGATGTGGAATCAACATTATTACCATTCATTCAACTTCTTTTTTCAAATAAACGAGATGGACATATGCCGCTGGGCCTTTTGAAAAACAATACAAGGAGCCTTTCTGTTAAACCTGTACCCAACAATTCAACTAATAAAAACAAATTGAGGGAACTCCATTTTGTGGAAAATTTGTTAGATGCAGAAACTCAAGAAAAAATTGATGAGGTTAAAAAGGAAGAAAAACCTGCCACGTGTATGCGTTCCAACCTTTTAAGTGCCATGTTTACACGCTACATCTTTCAAAAGAAATTAGAAACTGCCCAACCACAGAAAGACAGCCTAGCAAAGATTGAGAGTACAGAGGAAAAGCTGCTGAGAGTGAACAAGGTCCTCAAGGGGCATACAGAAAATGCACCTCAAAGCAGTGGGAGATGAGAGCGTCAGGAGGGAACAGAATGCCCAGCCATCTGTGGCGAGCACTGCCAAAGAACGAAAGCTCAGGAGGCCATCCCCTAGAAAGCTGAAACAGCTTCTCGTGGTGCAGAGGCCCAGGAAGCTGGTGGGAAAGTCCTCCAATGCAGAGTCTTCATTCCTAAAGGAACACAAGGCCGCAGGCTCCTCTTCCCTGAAACCGTACTTCAAGGGCAGGCCTTGTGCCTCCATCCCGCCAAAATCCCCATCTGAGGTTAAAAGCCAATCAAAAGACTTATCCAACGCTATTCATGTTTTCGAAGATGCAAAGGCAAGAGTTAGAAATATTAAGGACTTCGAATTAATCTCACATTCTGGAAAAAAAATACATCTTCCATAAAATTAGGTCTCATCGGGTCCACAGAAAACCCAAAGTTAAAAGGAGTCGAGGGGCTTCCCTGGTGGCACAGTGGTTGGGAGTCTGCCTGCCGATGCAGGAGACACGGGTTCGTGTCCTGGTCCGGGAAGATCCCACATGCCGTGGAGCGGCTGGGCCCATGAGCCATGGCCGCTGAGCCTGCGCGTCTGGAGCCTGTGCTCCGCGACGGGAGAGGCCACAACGGTGAGAGGCCTGTGTACCGCAAAAAAAAAAAAAAAAAAAAGGGAGTCGAAAGTTCAGAAAGAAAAGTTCACTTGATAGAATGATGCTTGCAAGCCCTCCGTTCTCTGTCGTGAGGAGTCTCATAAATTCCCCTCCACGAGAGGCTGTTTCGTCTTCAGGAGAAGTGACTTCTCAGGAAAATCCTTTTCCAGAATTATTTTCTCTTTCAGACCCTTCTGCAGAAAACACTACTTCAGAAAACAATACTGCACAAAATGTTTCTGAAGCAATTATTTCTACAGGAAACGCTACTCTGCCAGGAGGAACCGGCCCTGGAAACACTAGCCATAGGAACGTCTCCACTGCACATTCTACTGTTGCTGCAGACAACAGTATGCCAGCTGTTCAACACAGCAACAAAACACAATGGGAGCACCACAACATGGTCACTGAATTATCCTCTAAGCCCACAGGCTTCACTTTCCCAGGGCTCGCATCCCCGGGTGATCAAGTTGAAACTCAGCTAAACCAGCAGCTCTGGTCCCTCATCCCCAACACTGACGTGCAAAGGCTCATTTCTCATGTTATCCAGACTTTGAAAATAGACTGCTCGGACACCCACGTGCAGCTGGCCTGTGCCAACCCCATCTCTAGAACAGGCCTCCTGATGAAGCTTCTCAGCAAGCAGCAAGAAGTAAATGTGTCCAAAGCGGAATGGGATATGGACCAGTGGAAAGCTGACAACTATATCAGTGAGAGCACAGAAGCCCAGAGTGAGCAGAAAGAGCAGGAGTCAAGTGAGGTGAGGATAACCCCTGACACATGGGACTTGGACTTTTACTCAGTTTAGGACATGCCATTAACGTGCCCAAGCGGGAATACCACGGGCTCCTAGTCAGTATCTTATCTTCAGCCATGAAACGGGCTAAGACAGTGATCTCCAACTTTGCTCATTGAGAGAGTGTGTCACTATTCCTAGGGTAGACGCGAAAAGGACATAACACAAGATAAATAAATTGTAGATAAATTGTAGAAGAAAATGCTAATGATAAGACTAATAACATTCAATTTGACTTGTTCTTATAGAAGCTACTCGCCTGGAAGGATTGGGTTTCATAGTAGTTTAAGAAGAGTTAGCTATCCTTTAGAATAGGATTAAGAATCGTAAGTTTTCATCCCTTCTATCTCCTTGTTTTTAAAAATTGTTATATATTTTTTTAGCTCACAAAAGAAGTTCCAGGTTATGACTATAACAACAAACTCATCTTGGCAGTATCTGTACCTGTAGTAGTGACGATTTGTGTTAGAATTCTCTGTCTCATTGAGGTAAGGACAATAATTAATTCAGATTCAGAACCCAGAAACTGAGAATCAAATCCACCTTTCCTCCTGCTACTACTTGATTCTTCCCTTTAGCCATGAGGACTGACATACACTTTGTTCTTTTAATGAAAAGTATATTCCCAGGATGTTTTTTTTGTGTTTTGTTTTTTTTTTTTTTTTTTTTTTTTTGGCTGCGTTGGGTCTTCATTGCGGTGCGTGGGCTTCTTACTGAGGTGGCGTCTCTTGTTGTGGAGTACGGGCTGTAGATGCACGGGCTCAGGAGTTGTGGCACACTGACTTAGTTGCTCCGCAGCATGTGGGACCTCCCCAGACCAGGGATCGAACCTGTGTGCCCTGTGCTGGCAGGCGGATCCTTAACCATTGCACCACCAGGGAAGTCCCCACAGGATTTTTAAAAGGAACTTCACTCCCAGGAGATCCCTATGGAATTGGATCCCTGATAACAAGCTATTGGACTATTTTGACACGTGAAGTTTATAAGAAGGCCAGAGTTGACATGATAGTAAATTTTCTTCAACCCAACAAAGTATGCTGATTTGATGTACTCACCAGTCACTCTCATTCTACTGTTGATTTCTTTCCTTCTTGGCTGAAGTGATGAGAGATATAGGATCTCCATACTCAAGGAGCTATCAGTCACCCTGGGAGGGCTAAAAGGGCATGCCTAAAAGACAAAAGTGTGATCTCGTCAATTCCTCAGGTTTACTTAGCAGCTTTCTTCTCCGGTGTATTAGGAATTGTGTAGATAGGTTCCATTAAAACACTGCAAGTAAACTCTTGCAGCAGGCTACCCTCAAATATTTATAGTAGCCTATTCCTGGAGCTAGCCTGTTTACCTTTTGTTCAGTTACATAGTGGTTGATTACTTTTCCCAGCAGGCAGTTGCTAACATTAAAAGAGTGATTTTAATAGGCTGACAGTCTTGATTCTACCCTACCACTCCACATTACTTTAGTTATCTTTTCTCCTGTGATGGCAGCCCTCCATTCCAGCCAAAGCAGCTCCTCACTATACGCTAGTTACACCATAGCCATTCCTACTTTTGTCTGTGCCTTTGTCCATCGAAAATTCCTTTATTTTGCTTTGCCTGTGGAACTCCTATGAATCTCTGAAAAGCCAACTCAAGTTCAGATATCTTTCTCTGTAAAGCCTTCCCTGAATACTCCAGCCCTCCTGATCCTAGTCCTGTGAGGTTTGTCACCATTTCTTAGGGGCCATAGCAAAGTAGTCCCCCCTCCCCTCAGAACTCACAAAAGTGGTAAGCAGTTTTTTGAAAGGCAGCCCCCCAAGAGAGAACCACCAAGGTTAGCACATCATGGAGCTGAGCAGAGATGTGTAAGGACCAATGGCTTCCTGGCCTATCACACTTGAATCAAACCTGACATGATGTACTAACTTCTAAAGAGAAATGTGTCTATCTGCAGGAGGGTTGGTCACTAGTGAAAGCATAGAAAAGGTGAGGAGAGACCAACATGGGCAGTGCCCATCCTCACATTGCCCAAGAGTAGAGATGGCACCTTAGGCAGCATAACTGAGGAGTCAGGCCCACTAGCCAGGCTGCCTGTTGAGGAGATGGATGGATCCAGTTACCTCAGGCCTTCCCATTAAGTTCTGGATTCAGCTGATTCCTTTTCTAATTCTGATCTCACCAAGTAGCCTTCGATTCTGTGATTGTGCTTTAGTGTGCCACGGAGGCCTGTCCCCACAGAAGGTAATTCTCTGATTGTGTAGACACAGATGCCCCGTGTGTAGAACAGATGTATTTCTCATTGTCAAGTAATAATTTGGCATTCTGATGTTTGATCAATCCTGTGATATTGCTAAAGTGAGACTGCCACAACAGGAAGACGTGAGTTCTCTCTTGGTGAGGAAGAGTATGATTTCTGAGCCTAGGAGGCTGGGGACTAGCTTGCTAGTCATTGGCCATTGCCCAGACTGTACCCTCTACATCTCAGGTGGCATATGGCCTTTGGCATGTTTAGAATTTCTGTAAAGTCCCCTTTTTTATTGTTTTTAACTTCTTGCATTTGTTTTGTTTTGTTTTGTTTTGTTTGGGCCTGTGTGATCTTAGTTCCCCAAGCAGGGATTGGACCTGTACCCTCGGCAGTGAAAGCGAGGAGTCCTAACCTTTATTTCCTCTCCCCACATATACGATAAGCTTTTGGAGGACAGGGACCATGCAGTGTTCTTCCTATGGTAGACAATACTGGTGTTCAACGGAAGAGAGATGAGGCGTTATGTCAATTCCACAGTGAGGAATAATGCAACCGAATATTTATTTGAAGTAGGATAGAGTCCAGCAATAGACCCCTGTGTTCTTAAGACTTTTGAAATGTCATGTTTTAATATTGCAATCAGCGGAAGAAAATGAATAAATGGTGATAGAATAGCTGCCTAACTATTTGGGGGGTAAATAGCAGATCCCCATGTTTCATGTTAAATAAACATATATCCATAAATGTGAAAAAAGACCACATAAAGGTATTAGAAGAAAATAAAAGCAATATTTCTATAATCTTCTGGTGGGAAAGAGCCTTCAGAGCCTGATGCCACAAGCAGAGCCTTTGATATATTCCACCATCTTGTCTGTGACACCAGCTTAGCACTGATTCATGCCAAGCGTAAGATGAAGAGTTTTCCATATATTGTCTGATTTAAAGCCCACAGTCCTGTGAGGATGATATTACTATCCCTCCCTCATAGATGAAGGAGATCAGTGTAAGGCCCCAGCGGCCAAACCGAAAGCAGAAGGCAGTTTCACCCGACTGCAAAGCTGGTGCTCCCTCCTCCACTCTTTTGTCTTGTCTCCTTAGAGACAAAAACACTGGAAATATTCGAAACACTGAAATTCAATGAAAGCCAGTATTTCTTTACCATAAAGAGTTTTTGTTTGTTTGTTTCGAAGTGGTGGGGTTTGGCCATGCTGTGCAGCTTGCAGGATCTTAGTCCCTTGACAAGGGATTGAACCTCGGGCCACAGCAGTGAAAGAGCCACGCCCTAACCAGTGGACCACCAGGGAACTCCCAAGAGTTTTGTAAGTCAACAAGAAGAAGACAAACAGTCCAGGGGAAAAGGGGGCGAGGGCTGTGAAGAGTAGGAGGTGTGTTGACAGTCTGCCACCATATCTGCCTGTCGTCTCCTCATGGCTCATGTGGGGTGGGTTTTGTTAGCCAGGCCTTTGTCACCTCGTGACGTAAAAATCACCTCTAAGATTTTCTTCAAGTACTTTTATAATCTGTCCAGAATTTGTTGTATTTGTTTGTTCGTGTGGTTGAGGTAGGGGATCTAACTTTTTCCCCCTACATGAAGATCTGATTCTTTTCAAATCTTTCACTGAATGGTTTATTCTTTCTTCCCTGGTCTACTATGCTATCTTCATCTGGATGCTGTTCTGTGATCCAGTTATCTTGTCCTGTACCAGTACTGATATCACACTGCTTAATTCCAGTTGCTCTATAACATATTTTATATCTGGTAGGGCAAGGTCCTACTCTTTGACCTTCTTTGGCATACATCTCATAACTATTCTCACATATATTCTCTACCAAATGTCAGCTGGCCAGGTTTATTTAAAAATTATTTTGGTTATAAAATGGATTGCATTGAATTTTTAGTTTCATTTGAAGAGAATTGACCTCTTTACAACATTCTAGGAGGATGGTATCTCATGCCATGTAAGTACTTCTTAATGTCCTTCAAAAAAGGTTTAATATTTTCATCACATAGGTCTTACAAATTTGTGGCTAAATTTATTCCTAGGTACTTTATGCATTTTTATTGATATAGTAAATGGGATGTTTCTTCTGTTTTTTAGTTAGTTAGTTGTGTTATATGGGAAAGCTATTGAGGCTAATATGTTGATCTCTTGATTTTGTATGGAGCCATCTTACTCATGTTACTTCCAATAAAATTTCAGTTGATTCTTTTGGTCTTTTTGGGTCCCTTGTTTCATATGCAGATATGTTTGTCTCTTCTTTCCAATACTTCGTTTTTCTCATCGTACTGATTAAGACCTCCTCCACAATGCTCAATAGTAGCAGTAATGATTGGGCATCCTACTCTTGTTCCTGACTTTAAAACAATGCTTAGGTTTTTGCCAGATACTTTTATTTTCTTTTCCTACTTCTAAGAGTTTTTATTAGGAATTATCTGTTGAACGTTATCTAAAACAGTCAATAAAATATATCGCCAGCTGCATGCAAGACCCTAAGTTAGGTACTGTGGAAGAGTCAAAGGATTCTTAAACAGGGTAGAATTCCTTTCCTTGAAAGAGTTATCATCTTACTGGATAGATCAGATTTAAAGTAAAAAGGAATGAATAAGGATTTGGAAATAGTTGTAATGGATAATCATGATCCTGTTTTCTTTCAAAACAGATTTCTTCTCATAGAATTGCAAAAGAGGAAGATAGAAAAAGAAGCAGAAGGTAAATATTGGTCTTTGAAAGCAGAATTTTACAACTAGAGGAGAACTTAGAACTCATCTATTTCAGTTTCCTCACCAAAGGCAGGAAGAACGCTTAATCACCCTAATGGTTTACCCTAGTTTATTTATCAGCAGAATTAGCTCCCCAGCCCAAGCTGAGTTAGAACAGGACTGGCACACATTCATCTGCTCTCACTAGTCCTTTAAGGAAAGAGGGTGGACGGGGAGAGGTTTTGGTTGTACCTGTTCCTGCTGGGCTGATGCCTGGCTCCCAGGCATCAGGCCAGGCCAGAGGCCTTCTAGGAGGCTCGGGGGTAGGGAGGGCCACATGGTTGGGGATTTAGGGGCTGGCCTCACTCAAAGCTGACGAAAGGTAGAACATATGAGTCCCTCCTGGAAAGTGGCAAGAAAACTTCCCTTCTCATCCTACTGTTTTTCAGGCCCCTACTCTCTATTCCCTTTATCCAAACCTCATAGAATTTTAACCGGGAGAAACTTTAGACACTAGTTTGTCTCTTCCTTTTGTAATAAGGAACTGGAGAAAGAGAAAGGGAAACTATCTTGCCCCATGGTCATACTGCTAGTGATTACCGAGAAGAAGATGGTCCCTTTCCACTGAGGACTTCTCCACTGATCACACACTGTGCTTGGGCTGTGAGCTACGTTTTATGTCACAGTCGAGTAGACACATACTATATGGACATAAGTAGTTTCTGAAACAAACTTATTGTGCACTCTGATTTTTTTCTCTTCTATTTGTATTCGAAAAGAGTATTTTGTGCTTCCCTGCTGGTCGTGGCCTTTAAACGGATTCCACAATTCACTGACACCTGAGTGACAGCCTGCAGAGTGAAAGTCAGAGAGCTATAGATGACTTTGCTCGTTGGGTTCAGGTGTTTACTTGGTGTGATTCAACTTATAGGATAGAGCAGCCAGGAAAATAAAATCGCCTTCTCCCCACACCCACACCCCCAGCAAATGCTGCATGTGCGACTAAGTCCGAAGCGGACTGGTGTGAAGCGCGTCTAAGGGAGTAACAAGTTTCTGCCCAGTGCCGTTGTGCAGTGTTTTCACTGCACGAGGGCAGTTGGCCAAGGGCAAAGAAAGGTGAACGGGGCTGAAAATCCTGCCTATACTCCATGCTAAGCCACATACAAATGTCTCTCCAGAGACACTTGGGGTCCATTTTGGACAGACACAGAGAACTTCTGGAAGGCCAGCATGCATGCAATGATTTTCATGATCCCGGGTCTGTGGTGGTTTTGCTCATTGTGATTATGGACTGAGGTACCCATTTAGTCCTAATGAAAGCAGAGATAACACATTGTGAGAGCGATGAAAAGTGACATGCAACACTAACTGTGTGTGTTTTCCTCCAAGGGGCTTTTTTTTGATTTCTGCTGCGTAAGAGAAGCTCAGGGGAAAGTGAGAGTCAGGTAGATGTGAGGAGGATAAAGTACTGTGGCCAGAGAAAGCAGGGGAGATGCAGAATTAATATTTCCCTTTCTGTGTTCTAGGAGGGCTTTTTCGGGAGAAGGCGGCCACTTTGGCTTAGGGATATGTATAGGCCTCTCAGCGCCACACGCAAGGAAAACATGGCCCAAAAGCTACACGACAGGGAGTCTTCTGATGAGGATGAGATATTTCTGCATCCCAGCAGGAGGCCCAAACTCGTCATCCAGAGCTCACTGAGGAGGCTGAATCTTTACCTCATCAAGAGGCCCCTGCTCAGCATCCACAGACCCCTGAGGACGTTGAATCTTTTTCACCCCAGGCAGAGGCCCAGGCTCAGCATGCAGAGCCCACTGAAGAGGTAGAACCACCTCCACTTCCGCAGGAGGCTCCATCTCAGCCTTCAGAGGCCCCTGAGGAACTAGAAACTTCAAGTCCTCAGGAGGCCCGCGCCCGGCCCTTGGAGACACTTAAGGAGGTTGTAGTTTGACCATGTGTTCATCATGGGGTAAATGAAGCTCAGCAGTCACACTTGTACAATGGCACTGTTAAATCTCTGGCTCTGGCACTTCCCATAAGTCCACAGGTCACTAAAGAGGTTGAACCTTCTCCAGTCCAGCAGAAGACCCCATCTCAGCCTCCAGAGCTCCTTAAGGAAGTTGTAGCTCAGTCTCCATTGTATCCCGAGGTGACAGTTCCAGCACAGAGCAGGATCATGCTGAGCATCCAACATCACCCAGTATCAAGAGCAGTGGTTCTCAACCAGGGTGATTTTGCACACAGGTGACATTTGGTAGTGTCTGGCGACAGTTTTGCTTGTCAGAACTGTATATGCTACTGGCATCTAGTGGACAGAGACCAGAGATGCTACTAAACATCCAACAGTGTACAGGAGAGCCTCCCACAGCAAAGAATTATCCAGCCCAAAGTGTCAATAGTGCTGCCTAGCTAGAGAAATAAAGATGACTTAACACAAGTATTTAATGAGCATTTAGTATTTTGTATCTACTGCACCACATATATAATCATGAAAGTATAAATCATAATATCTCCCACAGTGAGATTTCTTTAGTGTATGGAGGGAGTAGTGATGTTATGTTTCATCATATATAAATTAGAATTATTGCCAAAGGATAAATGTTCTGAAAGAATATCTGTTTTTCTAATTCTTTTGCTTGTGTCTTTTTTTGTAGAAATCTTGGTTGCAATTTACTCCCAGAACTGAGCTTTGGAACGTTTCAGGCCTGGCATGGAATGCAGTTTTTACACAAGTTGTAAGTGAAATAGAAGATGAATACATGTAAACAACTGTGTGTAAAAACAATCATGCAGTTATTGGTTAGCTGGGTGTAAGTAAGCCCAGTATGAATTCTGGAAAGTATGTCTTGAGAGCCATTTATTTTTTTTTTCAAATGAGGAAACTAAGGTACAAAGAGGCCAAGAGACTTGTTTAACTCATATATATGAAAGGCTCTGCTTTCCATAGTACTGATCTTTGGCATGGTCAATTAAAGGCACCGAACAGAAACACTCAGATTAGCATTGTCATGGAATCCCACTCCATGGATGCCTCTCCAATATGCGAATGGTCCAGGCACTTCCACTTTTGAATTTCGCTTTGATTCCTTTTCATGTGCAAAGTTCCTAACTGCTTAAAATGTATGCAACACAGAGCTGCAGAGAACTAAGTTTAGCAGGGTGTGGTTCAGTGGGTGTGGGTGCTTCCCCAACCATCATTAGCTCTTTTAAATGGTAAAGCAGAAAGAATTCCTGAACACCCACCACAGGGCTCTCCCCAGCCACCCAGAACATTATTTTTCAAAAAAGCATATATTGCTGAAGTGAATTATCTGTGGCCAATAGGAACCTTTGAGGTATGGAAAAAGACGTTGTTTGTGTTCAGCTGTAGTGTGAAAAATATAAAGAAAAGACTTTGCTGCGGCCTAATTCAATATGTTTTCTTTGCTGACTACTCTTCAATAAGAAGTGTGGGTTTTACACCCCTTCAGCTCAAAACTTCTCTGATTTCTCATGGCACAAGGAAATGATAGTGGGTACGTTCAATGGCCCGAAGGCGATTTTAGACTCAAGGTAAAGAGCTCTTCTACACCTGGCTTTGGAAAAGACTCTCTTACCTGTCTTATGGTTCAGAAATCCAGTTTCACACAGTTCCCACATTTTGGGTTAATGAAGGTGTTGAGGCTGTGTCTGGAGCTGGATTAACAATTCCTGCAGATGCCTATCTTTAGCGGCCTCCTTCCTTTCCCTTGTTAGTTTGCTGACGCCTACCTTGGGGAGAGAGCACCAAGGGTCGGTTTTTCTTTTGTTAGCACACCGGAGAGCAGGCTCGTGAGGTCCCTTCACCAGGAGGTTTTAGTAGCGTCAGTACAACGTCTTAAACTCACCACTTTCCTAAACATCCTAGAACACCAAGAGTTCCTTATAAGAATCAGAGTTTCACTATAGTTAATGTAGGCAACACAGGAAAATACATTGTGGAAATAAATAAATAAATCACAGTTTAAAAATTAATGAATTCATTCCAAAACATTCACTGAGTGCCATGCCCACTGTCTGTGAACACTGTACTAAGTGCTGGGGATACAAAGACGCATAGGGCAGGGACTTTGTCCCCAAGAAGCTTTCATACTGGAAGGAGAAATATGGATGTCGATGGGAAAACATACATGAGAGCCATTCTAGCATCTATGCAGCAGGGTAACAAGGTGAGGGGGGGGGTGATGAAGTAGCAAATGGGTGGTAGGTTAGAAAAGATTTGTAATGGAAGAGGCACCAACTTGTTCCTTTGGAATTTGTGCTCCTCTTAAATGACAGAAAAAGGTAGTGAAAGAATCAGAACTACCTGGTGTTGTAAATAAATTAGTACTGTACTCCGAAAACTCATTCACAGTTACTTTCAAAAGATTGTCACAGTATAGTAAGTCTTTGTTTTGGACTAAGTCTTTCTAATAGACAAAGCTAATTTGCTTCAGGATACATTTGCCATGGTGAGATATAAACTTTATTGCATCTCTTACCAAAGGCAAGCCACCAAGGGAAGATGCCACCCTTGAGTTAAATCATTTTACTACCTATAATGACATATTACTGGGGTGTTTATAAGTTGCTTGCATTAAATAAGTTTGGAAAAGGGCCCCAGCTGAGGTGGATTTATCATGAATTCAATGAACCTTAGGCTTCAGGGCTCCTCACTTGCATAGGTCCCTTCCAAGGTCTTGAGAGGGGTCCTAGCGATTTTTCTATTTATAACTTTGCATGTTTTTATTAGATAGGATTTCCCAAAGTAGATGAGGTTCAGGCCGCACAAATCCTTGATTCATCACCGGGTGTCAGGTAATTATAAGTCAGTAGGTTTCTTGAATGAAGCCTCTATGTTATTGAGAAATATCAGGTGAAGTAGTTAGCAGTGTGGTAGTCTATTTTAAATCCGAAATCTACCTCAAAGATGAGCCAAGAGCTTATTAATAAAGTACCACTTTTTCAATGGTGGTAGTAATCATATCTCTTTCAGATAAAATCAGGAATGAAATATACTATGGAAAACCGGCAGTGGTTGATAATCCTAAATGTTAAGTATGCTTTTTTTCTCTGACTGTAAAGTGTTTCTCCTTCATTCACCTATGCACGTCCAGACTGATGGCTTATTTTTAAAAATTCTTTTAGTCACTTCATTGGATCTAACAATACAAGCTCCATGATTTTAGAAACTGAAGGACTCTACAATGTGGAAAGGCTATATAACTTAACCAGACAGAGCACATTCACATGCTGGCTTGTCCGTGGTACATCAATATTGTACCAAGAACATAAGCACGAAGAGAGAATAAGAGGAAAATCAAAGCCTTATCCCTATTGAATTATTTACCCCATTGTTGAGAATATCAGTGCGGGAGGTGTGGCCACACTATGAAGGCAAATTGAGCTGCGGTCACAGAGCCGCCCTAATGCTCCCCCAGTCAGCTAGCATTGGTTTCCTTTACATAGCTATGTACACACAAAAGCTTACACACTTGAGGGTGTTGTCCTCACTTTTTGCTATGTACTAGAATCCTGGCAACTTCTCAGATTTAGAAAGGCATAAACACTAAAAGCAAAAATAACTTGGGTCTGCCCTTTGGGGTGGTTCAGGGTGGCTGTTTTATTTGTAATAGTTCAAAATTTTGAGATTGTCACACCTAGCAACTACTATACTTTTCTTCTCCCCACTGCATCTTATTCTTCCCACCTGTAGTATTTTCTCCCATTCTATATGTTTATTCACTTTCTTGATAGTGTCCTTTGAAGCACAAACTTTTTAGTTTTTATAAAATCCAATTCATCTATTTTTCCTTTGGTTGTTTGTGCTTCTGGTATCATATCTAAGAAACTGTTGTCTAAAGCAAGGTCATAAAGATTTACTCCTGTGTTTTCTTCTAAGAGTTTTATAGCCTTAGCTCTGACATTTGGATATTTGATCCATTTGGAGTTAATTTTCATATACGGTGTGAAGCTTCATTATTTTGTGTGTGGATGTACAGTTGTCCCAGCATCACTTGAAAAGACTGTTCTTTCCACATAGAATTGTTTTGGCACCCTTGTTGAAAATCAATAGACCATAAATATGAGGGTTTATTTCTATATTGTCAATTCTGTTCCATTGATTTACATGTCTGTTCTTATTCCAGTACCACACTGTGATTGCAGTAGCTTTGAACTGAGTTTTGAAACCAGGATGTGTGAGTCCTCCCACTTTGTTCTTTACCGACATTGTTTTGGTTATTCTGTTTCCTTGAATTGCCATAGGAATTTTAGAAAGAGCTTGGCAATTTCTGGAAAGAAGTCAGCTGGGATTTTGATAGGAATTGCAATGGAACCATAGGTCGATTTGGGAAGTAGTGAAATTTTAATAAGATTATCTTCCAGTCCATGAATCCAGCATGTCTTTATATTTATTTAGATCTTCTTCAATTTCTTTCAACAGTTTTGTACTTTTCAGTGTGAATCTTGCACTTACTTGGTAAAATTTTCCCCTAAGTATTATATTTGTTTTGATGCTGTTCCACATGGAATTGTTTTCTAAATTCCATTTTTTGATTACTCATTGCTGGTGTGTAGAAATAATATCGATCTTATATCCTACAACCTTGCTGAAGTCATTTATTAATGCTAACAGTTATTCTCCTAGATGCCCAGGAATATGTCTTGTGGCCTTCCAGTTTCCCAGGAATACACTGGAATATTGCAAAGTGTCTGTGGACATCTCATTCCTCAGCTTTTCTTTTAAAGCTTTGCGGTTGGGTTGTTTTTTGCCCCAAACTGTTATCCATTGCCTCATGCCACCGCCATGTTAAAATATTTGCTTGAAAATGTTTTCCAGAAATGCCACCTGAGCAGAGGCTTTTCTCACTAGACAGCCCTCAGTCAGGTCAAAGGCAAGCCTTTCAAGTGAGGTCTTCCAGGGGACCACCAGACATGTACAACAATGACAGTTCTTTGGGGATGAGGCTTTGAAGGACCTCCCAGTCCATGCTGCTCGTTCTGGTACCAGGGATGTGGGCTGTTTTTCAAGGCTACCACTGGCATGGAGACCAAGGGTCAAGGGCAAGTTAAAGCAACACAGATCTCGTTGTTCTTACAGAAATTAATTTGTTTTCCTTGAATAAATTGCTCCCCCATTTGCTGCCAGCGTGTTGGTTAAATTCCCAGAGTTCAGAAGACGTTGATTCTGACCATTTTTGCCAGTTTTGTTGTTGCTGTTATTGTTGCTTCCATGCGGGGATGAATTTTCAGATGTCCTTCCTCCATCATTTTTACTGATTTTCCTGCAATTAAAAAAAAATCTATAAAGTCTCAATGGCCATAGGCTAATTAAATATTTATCACGAGAGATGATTAAGGAAAAAATAAATAAAAAGAGAAATAAATAAATAAATAAAAAGAGAAAATATAGTTCTCATAGAGGCTTTCCCAGATGGGTAGATGAAGTTTGAAAAGGTATTTCTATATTTAGTGCTGTCAAAATTAAGGTTAAAGTAACAGATGTTTCAAAAAAAAAAAAACCCTTTTTTTTCATTCAGGTTAAACACAGGCTTTAGAGTCAGAACTGAGTACCAACTCCAGCTCTGCTTCTTACGAGCTTGATGAGTTAAGACAAGTTATGTAACTTCTCTGTGCCTCAGTTTCCTCATTTGTACAATTGTGTAATATATATATCACATAAGGTTACTGTGAGGATGAAATGTTAAATGCTGATCACATATGCATGGCAACCCAAAAGATATTAGTTTTGATAATTATCTTTATAATATTCTGCAAAAGTACACTAATAATTCTTGAGTAGAGTTAACCTAAAGTCAGATATTCTCTTCTTTCTTCCTGTTTCTTTTTGTTTTTTTTTTCCCCCTTATTTGTTTTAAAGAACTAAGGGGAAAAGAAAGAAAGAAAGAAAGAACTATGAAGAAAATCTATTCCAACATTTTGGAGTAAAATTTTGTTCCTCAAAATTAATTTGTTTATTTTATTGATATATAAACAAAATGTTATTTATTTATTCAGCAAACATTTATTAAGTGCCTAGTAACTATTAGGCACTATGTCAGGCAGAGGAATAATAATGACAATAAAGTGTGGTCCCTGCTCTCAAGTTGCTGACAGTCTAGGAGAGTGACAAGTAAACAGTTGATTACATACACAGTAACAAAGGCTATGGCACCAGAATACACACGGGACTATGTGATGGGAGTATGGCTTTCACCAGTTCCTCTTGGATTTCTCTCTTCTTTGGCTCCAGAACCAAGGAATTAGCCTTATTTTTGTCTTTAGCTGGGTAGTTTAAATCATGAAATTTTTCAAACTTTGTAGAGATGAAAGAAAAACACCTTGAATTATGGAGGACACTAGAAATAGTACTTTTTTACAGAGCAAGGGCTTCCTACCAGCATAGTCACTTCGAGGGTTTTTAACGTGAAAAGTACTTTGGCATATTTTTTCTTTGCTAGCCACTTTTTTTCTATTTTATTGTTTGTTTGTTTGTTTCTCTTCTCCACTTTATCATCTAGAGACCTGGGTAGTTCCCAGTGAAAGAGTGTTTTACAGATTCTAAGGGAGATTTATAGGTAAAGACAGAAAATGATTTTTTTTAACCTTCAAGTTCCATACGCAAAAAAAAAATGACTATAAACTTTCATGGAAGTAATTGAAAATGCAGATAATTTTAATTCCATTCCATTTTTCAGAATTCTCAATCGTAATCCTTTGCCAACAGTGGAAGATTCTTGTCTTTTTACAGTGCCAGCATTAAACTATTTGTAAGTATTGTAACAGTTTCATGGCTCATGAGATAATTTCTGCTCCTTTTGACTTTCGTCAAAAATTGAGTACTTTGGCTAAACAGTCATAATTTAGATTTTAACTGGGTTATTGAAAATAAGAGTTATTGGCAAAGAAAAGGATTAAGAAAGAATATATATGGGTAAGAGAGCCAGCAGAGGATGAGAACAGTGTTGAAGAACACATATAGGTATGGAACATGAAGATGCATATAGGAATAGTATTTATCCAAGAAAGCAAAAAGGAATAAGGGGTACATTATTTTTTTAAAAAAGAGTGATCAAAAGAGGTAGATGCAATTGAAAATGAGAAGTGAGGCTAATAGAAAATGATTGTACTGTTCAGCACCAAGGTCATTAATTTGATGATGCAAATTTAAATTTCTTCCAAAAGAGCTCTTTGGAATTATCATCTATGGCAAGTAAGAAGCCAAAGTGGAAGTAATCCCATGTTACGTATCTTTTTCAGTTTAGAAATTTTGTCTTTGGGTTTTATATCATGCATGTTTGGGCTTCTCCTTCAGAGACATGGGAACAGCACAAGTGTCACTTACAGCAATTGAAAGCATCCTCATGATGACCCTTGAATTGGAAACACTGTAAGTTGATTTTTCTTACATTGATTTTCACTCAATTGTATTTTTAGGTTTGTTTGATTATCTTCTTAAGTCAGGTTTATTTATGTATAATTTTCATTTAACAAACTTCACTCTTTTTAAATATACAGTGTGATGTGTTTTGACAAACGTATAGTTCTGTAGCCACCACCACATTTGAGGTCAAGAAAACTTCTGCACTCCCAAGAGACCCCCCATGTCCCTCTGTAGTCAATCCATCCTCCTGTCACTACCAGCCCCTGGCAACCACCAATCTGATTTTTGTCCGTATAATGTCGCCTTTTCCAGAATATTTGATAAATGAAATCATGTGGTATGTAGCTTTTTGTTTTTGGCTTCTTTCACTTAGCCAGTCTCTTTGGAGATTCATCTGTTTTGTTGCACCTGTCAGTAGCTCATTCCTTTTGAGCGCTGAGCAGTATTCTAGTTGTGTGGATACGCAGTCATCGTTTGATGCACATTTGAGTTTCTTCTTGTTTTTTGGCTATTATGAACAAAGCCTCTGAAAACACTCACATGTGTGTGTGAACATATGTCTTGTGTGAGCATATGTTTTCATTTCTTTGGGGTAAAATACCTCAGGGTGGGATTGCTTCATCATATGCTAAGTGCCTATTGAACTTTTTAAGAAACTGCTGAACTGTTTTCTAAAGTGCCTGTGCCATGTTGCTTTCCCACAAGCAGTCTATGAGAGTTGCAGATGCTCTACCTCTTCACCTGATCCTTATATTTGTTTTTAAAAAAATTTAGCCTTTCTAGTAGGTGTGTAGTTGAATCTCGTGGTTTTTGCCACATTTTGCATTTCTGTAATAGCTGATGATGTTGAGTGTCTATTCATGTGCAAATATCCTTTTAAATGAAGTGTCTGTTCAAATCCATTTTTTAATTGGATATTTGCATTGAGATTTAACAGTGCTTTATATAAAAAGCAATGGAAATAGTCCTTGCTCTCAGGTATGTGTTTAGTAAATATCTTCTCCCAGATTGTGACTTATCTTCATTATATTAAAGTGTCTCTGAAAACTAGAAGTGTTAAATTTTTGATGAACTCTAATTTAGCAATTTTTCTTAATTTTTCATATTTATTTAATTTATTTATTTGGTTGTGCTGGGTCTTAGTTGCGGCAGATGGGCCCCTTAGTTGCGGCTCATGGGCTTCTTAGATCTGGCATGCGAACTCATAGTTGAGGCATGCATGTGGGACCTAGTTCCCTGACCAGGGATCGAACCCGGGCCCCCAGCATTGGGAACTTGGAGTCTTAACCACCACGGAAGTCCCTTAGCAATTTTTCTTAGATGGTTTTTGCTTTTTTGTGTCTTAATCTAAGAAATCTTTCTCTGAGACCCCACTGTCTAACCCCAAATCACAAAGATTTTCTCCTACGTATTCTTCCAGACGTTGTATAGCTCCATTTAGGTCTATGATTCATTTTGAGTTAATTTTCATATACGTTGTGAGGGAAGGGTCAAGTTTTATTTTTTTGCAGTTTAAAAAACTATTTCTGTAGGACCCTATTGTGACAGTTTATTACACAACGTACTGCACCTTAAACTGTGCCATCCCCCCTCCCATATGGCAAGCTAATAGAAACATTCTGTTACCACAAGGCTAGTTGAGGGGATTGCGTGAGATTAGTATGCGGAAACGGCCCTGCATTTAGCAGTCTGTTCCAACCGTCTTTGTCAGGTCACCTGACAAATGACTGTCTTCACCGTGCCGTCACGCATTGGTCACTGCTCTAGCCTCATCTTCCTCAGCGTCCCACAGCATCAGCCACAATTGCGATCCCTCTCTTGTCAGCTACATGCCCTCCTCTCTGGATATTAAAAATTATTTCCCTGTTTAACGACAATACTGTTAATACACAATATTGAAGACATTAAATTCTTACACAATAATATTACCTAATAAAGTGTTGCTATTCAAATTTCCCCCATTGTCTCTCTTATATAATATCATTTCTTTTAACAGCTTTTTGAGGTACAATTGACATGCAGTAATCTGTGTTCACACACTCACATACATACACACCATGAAGACATCACGAAAATCAAAATGTCCATCACCTCAGAAAGTTTCTTAATGTCTCTTTGTAATCCTTCCCATCGTTCCTTGCACTTCCCAATCGCCATGCAACCATTGATCTGCTTTCTGTTTGCATTTTCTAGAATTTTATATAAATGGAATCATACAGTGTATACTTTTTTCTAACTGGCTTCTAACTCAGCATAATTATTTTAATCTTCATCCATATTGTTGTATATATCAGTAATTCATTTCTGTTTATTGCTGAATAGCATTCCTTTATATGGATGTACCACCATTTATGTATTGACCATTGATGGACATTTGAGTTGTTTGAGTCTTTGTCTATTACAGATAAAGTTGCTATGACTATTTGTGTACAAGTCTTGTATGGATGTTTACTTCCATTTCTCCTGGGTAAATGCCTGCCTGTAGAATGGCTGCATCATTGGTAAGTGTATGTTTAAGTTTTTTAAAAATACCTATTTTCCATAGTGGTTTGATCATTTTACATCTCTACCAGCAGTGTATGCGAGCTGCATTTTCTTCACGTTGTGGCCAACATTTGCTATGCTCAGTATTTTTAATTTTAGATAGTTTAATAGGTGTGTAGTTGTATCTCACTGTAGCATCCCTAATGATTAATCATGTCAAACATCTTTTCATATGCTTATTTTCCATCTGTATATCTTTGAATCTTTTATTTATATTTTTCTGGAGTTCTGAGAGTTCTTTATATATTCTGGAAATTAGTCCTTTATCCAATAGGTAAGTTGCTAGGTATTTTCTCCCATTCTGTGACTCATCTTTTCGTTCTCTCAGGAGTGTCTTTTGCAGGGCAGAAATTCTGAATTTCGATGGTGTCTAATTTATCTGTTTTTTTCTTTTATGCATTATGCTTTTGGTGTTGTATCTAAGAAATCTTGCCGAACTCAAGGTCATAAAATTTTTCACCTGTTTTGTTCTAGATGTTTTATAGTTTTATGTTTTACATTTAGATCTTTGAACCAATTTGAGTTCATTTCTGTATATGGTTTAGATGGAAGTTCCTTTTTTTTTCCTTTTTGCACCTGGATATTCAGTTGTTCCAGCATCATTTGTTGAAAAGACTATCATTTCTCCACTGAAATGCCTTTGAACCTGACAGTCAGTTCTCCCCCTCTCTCTACTTCAGAACTTTGTATTCTGTTCCTTTGGTCTTTTTGTCTCTCTTTACACTACTATCACAATGTCTTGAAGGTGTAGCTTCATAATCCTTGAAATCAGTTACTGTTAGTTCTTCAACTTTGTTCTTTCTCAAAGTTGTTTTAGTGATTCTAAATTTTATTTCCATATGAATTTTAGAATTAGCTTGTCAATGTCTATAGAAAAGCCTACTGGGGTTTTGATGTATAAATCGATTTGGGGAGAATTGATGTCTCAACAATATTGAATCTTCTGATCCATGGATACTTTATATCTCTCCATTTATTTAGGTCTTTCTTAATTTCCCCCGGCAATATTTTACAGTTTTCAGGGTGCAAGTCTTTTGTCAGACTTATTCTAAGTATTTTATATGTTTGATTCTTTTATAAGTAGCATTTTAAAACTTTGATCTCTGATTGTTTGTTGAGACAAATTCATCTTTTTGTATGTGGATCTTGTACCCTGCAAACTTGATAAACTCATTTATTAGTTCCAGTAGCATTTTCGTAGCTTCTATCAGGTTTTCTACATAATCATGTTATCTGCAAATAAAGATAGTTTTACTTCTTCCTTTGCATTCTGAATATCTCTTTTCTTTTTGTTGCCCTATTGCACTGGCTAGAACCTTCAGTGCAAGGTCAAATAGAAGCAATGAGAGCAGATATCCTTGCCTTGTTCCTGATCCTGGTGAGAAAGTACTTTGTCCTTCACCATTAAGTATGATGTTAGGTTTTTTGTAGAAGTCATTTATCAAGTTGAGGAAGTCTCCTTCCATTCCTAGTCTACTGAGGGCTGTTTTTTTTTTCTTTAATCAGGAATGTATGTTAGATGTTTTCATTCTTTTCCTGCATCCATTGCAGTGATTATATGATTTTTCCCTTCTTTTCTTAATTTGTTTATTTATTTTTGGTTGAATTGGGTTTTCATTGTTGTATGTATCCAGTATTCTTAATCTTTTATGTAGATCCATATTCCAATCTGGTGTCATTTTCCTTCTGCTTAAAAATACTTCTTTTAACATTTCTTATTGTGAAAGTCTACTAGCAATGAATTCTTTCAGCTTCTGTATGTCTGAGATAGTCTTTATTTTGCTTTTGTTTTGACAGATGTGGGTATAAAATTCTAGCTTGATAGAATTCAATTCACTACTTTAAAGATGTTATTCCACTGAGTTCTCGTTTATGATTTTTCAAGCAAGAATTCTGCTGTCATTGTTATCTTTGTTCCTCTGTACGTAGTGTATAATTTTTTCCTCTGGCTCCTTTTAAATTCTTCTCTTTATTGCTGGTTTAGAGCAATTCGATTATTTTCTGTGCCTTGGTGTAGTTCTGTCCATGTTTCTTCTGCTTAAAGTTCATTGATCTTCTTGACTTTGTGGGTTTATAGTGTTTACCAAGTTGGAAAATCTTTGGCTATTATTTCTTCAAATTTTTATATTTCTCCTCTCCTTCATGGACTCTAAGTACACATGTATTAGGCCACTTGAAGTTGTTGCACAAGTCACTGAGGCTCTATTCATTTTGTTGTTGTTTTGTTACTCCTTTTGTTTCATTTTGGATAGTTTCTGTTGCTATGCCTTAATGTTCACTGACCTTCTGCCGTGTCTAATTAGCCTTTAACCTCCTGCAATATCTTTTTCATTTAGACATTGTTTTTAATCTCTAGAAGCTCAATTTAGGTCTGTTTTACATTTTGCATGCCTGTACTTAACATTTTCAGGGTTTAGTCTGGGTGTTTTAACATATGAAATACAGTTATAATAACTTTTCTTCATGTATAATAACTTTTTAAAAGTTCTTTCCTGCCCATTCTAACATCTGTATCGATTATGGGTTATTGTTGATTGATTGCCTTTTCTCCTCAGTATGGGTCATATTTTCCTACTTCTTTGCATGCTTGCATGCAATTTTTCATATGATCCCAGATATTGTGAGTTTTAGTTTATTGTGTGTTATGTATATTTTTATTCCTGTAAAATGCCTGGGCTTTGTTTTGGGTGAAATTAGGTTACTCAAAACACTTTTATTCTTTTAGGTCTAGCTTTTAAGGTTCGTTGGGTAGGAGTCCAAGTAGCCTTTAGTCTGGAGCTCATCATTTGCAACTACTGAGACAAGTCCTTTCTGCGTATCATGAGGTTTTCCAGTCTGACTTGTAGGAACAGGTACTATTCCTACAACCCTGTGTGATATCCAGTTGTTCTTCTTATTAATCCTT
Organism: Mesoplodon mirus; assembly: GCF_964341445.2. Lineage (NCBI taxonomy): Eukaryota > Metazoa > Chordata > Mammalia > Artiodactyla > Ziphiidae > Mesoplodon > Mesoplodon mirus. The sequence goes on along the minus strand of NC_138994.1, from coordinate 36,181,825 downwards.
TCATGTGGTTCTTTTCCTGGCATCAAGTTATTCCTCACACAAATGTACTGACCCATACTTTGTTGAATTCTCAAGAGCTCCCTCTGCATATCTCCAGAGTTCTTTGTCTGTGCACTTCTTTTCTCTCTGATACTCTGCTTTGTGAACTCTAGTTACCTTGGTTTTCCCAGACTCTTCTCTCCATTTCGTCTGTCAGGGAGCCCACTAGTCTCTGTCTGGACTTCTCTTCCCTGTACCATGACGTGGATACTCTCTCAGAGAAGTAAGGGCAATTATAGGGATCACTTCATTTATTTCCCATCTCCTCGGGAATCACTGAAATGTATTGCCTGAGGTTCCGTTTCTTGAAGACTGTTGTTTCATAGGTTCCATCTGATTTTTTCCTTGTTTCAGCTGGGAGGTTAAGTTGGCCCTTGTACTTCATCTTGGCCAGAAGCCAATAACATTCTTTAAGTCTGTTTTGTTTTGATACAGGATCCAATTAAAGATGAGGCATTGCATGTCATGTCTGTGTTTCGGTTAACCTAGAATTTTTCCCTACTATCTTTTTTTGGTCTTTTATGACATTGGCTTTTTTGAAGAGTCTAAGCCAGTTGTCTTGTAAATTGCCCCACAATCTGTATTTGTCTGTTTCCTCATTAGATTCAAAGTAAACATTTTGGGGAAGAATACTATATAGGTGATGTATTCTTCATACTTCATCCCTTGAGGTGGCCCAGTGCTAAGTTTGATCACTTGATTAAGGTGGTCTATTCCATATCTCTCCATTGTAAAGTTATTTTTCCCCTTGGTAATTGATAAATAATATGTGGGGTGATCCTTGGGATCAGTGAAGATCCTACTTTCAAACAACTCTTCACCCAACTGTGCATCAATGATAATCCTTGTCTGAATCGGTTATTACATTGATAGTTGCAAAATAACACTTTCCTAATTCTATCCTTCCTTTTGCATTTATTAGCTGACATTATTCCATAAAGAAGAGCTCCCCCACTTTTCATTTGGAGTATCATTATGAACTCATGTGCTTTTTTTTCAATTAACTGTGTTATACCTTATTATAATGATAATGTTATTCTTTGGAATGTTCCTTTTGTCCAGATTTGGTCAATGCGATCTCTGTTATTGTTTAGCCACATGATGCTTTTTTATTACTAGAATAATTTCTAATATATTACTCCTCACAAATAGGAACTGAGAAAGTGACTCCAGAATGTGCGGTCTTATTCATACTCTTCTTAGAAGTCTGCCTTCTTCCTGTGTACTCTCAACCCAAAGTGAGGCTTTCGGGTCGGAAGGAGATACTTCTGAATTAAACTGCAGTTCAATGTCACCCAATTCTAATCCCTATTCCCTTTTTTCTAGGCATATCATACCTACTGCCATCCTAATCCTTCTGTTGGGCACCTCTCTCCTCCTCGATATTTATTTCCAACAGTCAAGGGCAGCAATTGGCCAACCGGCCCCTATCCAGTTCTATAGTCCATATGCCCCAAGAACTCCTTTTTGCACTGGTCTGTGGTGGCCTTGGCCTACCTCTTCTACCTACTCAGGTAACTCTTTTACCACGAATTTAATGACCTGTGTTTCCATTTATAGGATCTTACCCAGCCGGAGGGCCTGCTGCCTCTGCCAATTTAAAAATACTATTGAGGTCGTCTGTGAGACAGTCAAGCTGCGTTGTGACAGTGAACGCCTGAGGGACGTCACACGTTGTGGTGAGTCTCAATTGCGGGATAATACATTTTTAATTTTTAATTTAATTTTTTATTTTTAATCAAGGATGATACATTTTAAAACTAATGATGTAATTACATTATTTTAATACATTCATTCAGAGTTCCAGCTCCCTAAATTTCTAAGAATTACCCCCTTGCTAAAAATCAGATTCTTGGTTACATTATTAAGCTAAGAATAGCTCAGTTACATTATTAGCTTCATAATGTAACTGATCTGCATATGTAAAGGAACCAGAGAAAGGAATGGAAGGGGGAAGGGAATTCACATTAATGGCCACATATCCTATGCTGCCCTCTGTGCAAATGAGAACTTATTCACATAGTACATCACAGTTTGTAAACTGATTTTATATACATTAGGTCTCAAGTACCCTTTGTCTTATAAGACAGGTGTAAATATAGTTTTGTTTATTTTGTTTGTTTCTGCAATTTTATAAAGAGTACAAGTGATGCTGTTTTAGGTCCTATCTGGAGCCTGAGAGTTTCTGGTTCCATAAGCAGAAGCTGCTACCAAGCCCTTCTAATGCATGGGAGAGCTAGTTATTTCTTTGACTGTCCAGCTCTGAACTTGCTCTGAATCGCAAGTTTTTCTATCCACAAAACACTCAGGGGCTTTCAACTATTTTTCTATATATTAGATTTATGGGCACTAACTTGATGACTTCCAAAATGTGCTTTCATGCCCAGGTAGCTTGAATACAGGTCTCTTTCAGTGATCTAGAGCACATCATAAATAATAACACTTTGCCACTTATATAAAGACAAAATGGCTGATTTTTCAACACAGTTTTTTTTTTTTTTCCTTTGGCCACAAAGCTGGTGGGATCTTAGTTCCCCCACGAGGGATTGAACCCGGGCCACAGCAGGGAAAGTGCCGGGTCCTAACCACTAGACCACCTGGGAACTCCCCCAAACATTTTTTTTTACTAATTATATTACTCCCTTCTCCCCCAGAAGTGGGCAGAAAAGGCATTTTTACTCTCCTTTTACCGGTGAGGAAAAACAAGATCAGAGGTGTTAAGTGCTATGACCCTAGGGCCCCGATCTCCTGTCCCCAGTTTGGGGCTCTCAGCTAGCCTCTGCTCCTCCTTTCTCATGACCCTTCCCTCCTCCTTTGACCCTCACCAAAAATACTTTCAATCCTTTTGGAAGACAAGCCCAGCTACACAATGGTACACATTACCTTCACACAGTCAGAAGATTTGGATGGTTCCCCAAGTAGAGCTGGAAATATTAGAAGTAAAATGAATTGAAAGCAAAGTAGCCATCCGACAGAAGTTGCTTTTTCCCGTCTACATTTTAGGGCCTCAAGTATTATTCCATTGATTTGTTGAACATTCCACATGGGCATACAATCTGGCAAATCTCTTAACTTATACCCGAGATCCCTGCCCAAATTTTAGCAAAGAGCCAGGGCGGACATAGTGTTTTTTTTCTGTATAGAGCCTTCTGTTATGGGGACTGGGATATATAGAAGCAGGGACTAAACAAAGGACTCAGTGGGTAGTTGGAGAAGGACATGTCCAGATGACGACCTGTTAGCGGCGGTGGTTGTCGTGGAGATCTGTGATAGCAGCAAGAACACAAGCACACTGAAGAGGTGGAGAGAGGAAGCCTCACACTCCTGTGCCTCTGAGGCAGGACAGGATGGGGTATATGAATGTGAGGAGTCACAGTAGGTCTGCAGAGAGTCCAGCTGATTAGGGGAATATTTGTCTTCCAGCCTTGGCTTTTCTTGAGTACTGGCCCCTGGGAACCAGTGGAGTAATCCTGAATATAGTTCCTATGTTTCACGCTACAGAATTTTCTGAGTAGATAGCCCCTTTTTCAAGAGAGACCTTTTTCACATTTTGTTGTTGCCAGTCATAGGCTTAAGTGTGGGTTTCTTTTTCTCCTAAGTGGCACTCAAACTTTGACTGATTCCTCATTTCTTTGGCTGTGGACTGACAAAAGGCTGTCCCATCAGTCTTCAGTGATGAAAAACAGTCCCTTCTCTTTTGACAGATGAAGAAACATCTATAGAGAATGCAGGAGGATCGTTGATGCAGGTGTTACAAGCCCAGCAGAAGAACAACAGCACCGAGCTGACTATTGAGTCAGAGAGGATGTCCTCACATAACAGTGCTGTCAGCTTGTCAGGCTTCATGAATGAGCAGCTGGACTTTCATACTAAAAGTGATATTATCAGTACACTAAATTACATACTGCCTTATATCTCAGAGGGAAATCTAGGAGATGTGGAATCAACATTATTACCATTCATTCAACTTCTTTTTTCAAATAAACGAGATGGACATATGCCGCTGGGCCTTTTGAAAAACAATACAAGGAGCCTTTCTGTTAAACCTGTACCCAACAATTCAACTAATAAAAACAAATTGAGGGAACTCCATTTTGTGGAAAATTTGTTAGATGCAGAAACTCAAGAAAAAATTGATGAGGTTAAAAAGGAAGAAAAACCTGCCACGTGTATGCGTTCCAACCTTTTAAGTGCCATGTTTACACGCTACATCTTTCAAAAGAAATTAGAAACTGCCCAACCACAGAAAGACAGCCTAGCAAAGATTGAGAGTACAGAGGAAAAGCTGCTGAGAGTGAACAAGGTCCTCAAGGGGCATACAGAAAATGCACCTCAAAGCAGTGGGAGATGAGAGCGTCAGGAGGGAACAGAATGCCCAGCCATCTGTGGCGAGCACTGCCAAAGAACGAAAGCTCAGGAGGCCATCCCCAAGAAAGCTGAAACAGCTTCTCGTGGTGCAGAGGCCCAGGAAGCTGGTGGGAAAGTCCTCCAATGCAGAGTCTTCATTCCTAAAGGAACACAAGGCCGCAGGCTCCTCTTCCCTGAAACCGTACTTCAAGGGCAGGCCTTGTGCCTCCATCCCGCCAAAATCCCCATCTGAGGTTAAAAGCCAATCAAAAGACTTATCCAACGCTATTCATGTTTTCGAAGATGCAAAGGCAAGAGTTAGAAATATTAAGGACTTCGAATTAATCTCACATTCTGGAAAAAAAATACATCTTCCATAAAATTAGGTCTCATCGGGTCCACAGAAAACCCAAAGTTAAAAGGAGTCGAGGGGCTTCCCTGGTGGCACAGTGGTTGGGAGTCTGCCTGCCGATGCAGGAGACACGGGTTCGTGTCCTGGTCCGGGAAGATCCCACATGCCGTGGAGCGGCTGGGCCCATGAGCCATGGCCGCTGAGCCTGCGCGTCTGGAGCCTGTGCTCCGCGACGGGAGAGGCCACAACGGTGAGAGGCCTGTGTACCGCAAAAAAAAAAAAAAAAAAAAGGGAGTCGAAAGTTCAGAAAGAAAAGTTCACTTGATAGAATGATGCTTGCAAGCCCTCCGTTCTCTGTCGTGAGGAGTCTCATAAATTCCCCTCCACGAGAGGCTGTTTCGTCTTCAGGAGAAGTGACTTCTCAGGAAAATCCTTTTCCAGAATTATTTTCTCTTTCAGACCCTTCTGCAGAAAACACTACTTCAGAAAACAATACTGCACAAAATGTTTCTGAAGCAATTATTTCTACAGGAAACGCTACTCTGCCAGGAGGAACCGGCCCTGGAAACACTAGCCATAGGAACGTCTCCACTGCACATTCTACTGTTGCTGCAGACAACAGTATGCCAGCTGTTCAACACAGCAACAAAACACAATGGGAGCACCACAACATGGTCACTGAATTATCCTCTAAGCCCACAGGCTTCACTTTCCCAGGGCTCGCATCCCCGGGTGATCAAGTTGAAACTCAGCTAAACCAGCAGCTCTGGTCCCTCATCCCCAACACTGACGTGCAAAGGCTCATTTCTCATGTTATCCAGACTTTGAAAATAGACTGCTCGGACACCCACGTGCAGCTGGCCTGTGCCAACCCCATCTCTAGAACAGGCCTCCTGATGAAGCTTCTCAGCAAGCAGCAAGAAGTAAATGTGTCCAAAGCGGAATGGGATATGGACCAGTGGAAAGCTGACAACTATATCAGTGAGAGCACAGAAGCCCAGAGTGAGCAGAAAGAGCAGGAGTCAAGTGAGGTGAGGATAACCCCTGACACATGGGACTTGGACTTTTACTCAGTTTAGGACATGCCATTAACGTGCCCAAGCGGGAATACCACGGGCTCCTAGTCAGTATCTTATCTTCAGCCATGAAACGGGCTAAGACAGTGATCTCCAACTTTGCTCATTGAGAGAGTGTGTCACTATTCCTAGGGTAGACGCGAAAAGGACATAACACAAGATAAATAAATTGTAGATAAATTGTAGAAGAAAATGCTAATGATAAGACTAATAACATTCAATTTGACTTGTTCTTATAGAAGCTACTCGCCTGGAAGGATTGGGTTTCATAGTAGTTTAAGAAGAGTTAGCTATCGTTTAGAATAGGATTAAGAATCGTAAGTTTTCATCCCTTCTATCTCCTTGTTTTTAAAAATTGTTATATATTTTTTTAGCTCACAAAAGAAGTTCCAGGTTATGACTATAACAACAAACTCATCTTGGCAGTATCTGTACCTGTAGTAGTGACGATTTGTGTTAGAATTCTCTGTCTCATTGAGGTAAGGACAATAATTAATTCAGATTCAGAACCCAGAAACTGAGAATCAAATCCACCTTTCCTCCTGCTACTACTTGATTCTTCCCTTTAGCCATGAGGACTGACATACACTTTGTTCTTTTAATGAAAAGTATATTCCCAGGATGTTTTTTTTGTGTTTTGTTTTTTTTTTTTTTTTTTTTTTTTTTTGGCTGCGTTGGGTCTTCATTGCGGTGCGTGGGCTTCTTACTGAGGTGGCGTCTCTTGTTGTGGAGTACGGGCTGTAGATGCACGGGCTCAGGAGTTGTGGCACACTGACTTAGTTGCTCCGCAGCATGTGGGACCTCCCCAGACCAGGGATCGAACCTGTGTGCCCTGTGCTGGCAGGCGGATCCTTAACCATTGCACCACCAGGGAAGTCCCCACAGGATTTTTAAAAGGAACTTCACTCCCAGGAGATCCCTATGGAATTGGATCCCTGATAACAAGCTATTGGACTATTTTGACACGTGAAGTTTATAAGAAGGCCAGAGTTGACATGATAGTAAATTTTCTTCAACCCAACAAAGTATGCTGATTTGATGTACTCACCAGTCACTCTCATTCTACTGTTGATTTCTTTCCTTCTTGGCTGAAGTGATGAGAGATATAGGATCTCCATACTCAAGGAGCTATCAGTCACCCTGGGAGGGCTAAAAGGGCATGCCTAAAAGACAAAAGTGTGATCTCGTCAATTCCTCAGGTTTACTTAGCAGCTTTCTTCTCCGGTGTATTAGGAATTGTGTAGATAGGTTCCATTAAAACACTGCAAGTAAACTCTTGCAGCAGGCTACCCTCAAATATTTATAGTAGCCTATTCCTGGAGCTAGCCTGTTTACCTTTTGTTCAGTTACATAGTGGTTGATTACTTTTCCCAGCAGGCAGTTGCTAACATTAAAAGAGTGATTTTAATAGGCTGACAGTCTTGATTCTACCCTACCACTCCACATTACTTTAGTTATCTTTTCTCCTGTGATGGCAGCCCTCCATTCCAGCCAAAGCAGCTCCTCACTATACGCTAGTTACACCATAGCCATTCCTACTTTTGTCTGTGCCTTTGTCCATCGAAAATTCCTTTATTTTGCTTTGCCTGTGGAACTCCTATGAATCTCTGAAAAGCCAACTCAAGTTCAGATATCTTTCTCTGTAAAGCCTTCCCTGAATACTCCAGCCCTCCTGATCCTAGTCCTGTGAGGTTTGTCACCATTTCTTAGGGGCCATAGCAAAGTAGTCCCCCCTCCCCTCAGAACTCACAAAAGTGGTAAGCAGTTTTTTGAAAGGCAGCCCCCCAAGAGAGAACCACCAAGGTTAGCACATCATGGAGCTGAGCAGAGATGTGTAAGGACCAATGGCTTCCTGGCCTATCACACTTGAATCAAACCTGACATGATGTACTAACTTCTAAAGAGAAATGTGTCTATCTGCAGGAGGGTTGGTCACTAGTGAAAGCATAGAAAAGGTGAGGAGAGACCAACATGGGCAGTGCCCATCCTCACATTGCCCAAGAGTAGAGATGGCACCTTAGGCAGCATAACTGAGGAGTCAGGCCCACTAGCCAGGCTGCCTGTTGAGGAGATGGATGGATCCAGTTACCTCAGGCCTTCCCATTAAGTTCTGGATTCAGCTGATTCCTTTTCTAATTCTGATCTCACCAAGTAGCCTTCGATTCTGTGATTGTGCTTTAGTGTGCCACGGAGGCCTGTCCCCACAGAAGGTAATTCTCTGATTGTGTAGACACAGATGCCCCGTGTGTAGAACAGATGTATTTCTCATTGTCAAGTAATAATTTGGCATTCTGATGTTTGATCAATCCTGTGATATTGCTAAAGTGAGACTGCCACAACAGGAAGACGTGAGTTCTCTCTTGGTGAGGAAGAGTATGATTTCTGAGCCTAGGAGGCTGGGGACTAGCTTGCTAGTCATTGGCCATTGCCCAGACTGTACCCTCTACATCTCAGGTGGCATATGGCCTTTGGCATGTTTAGAATTTCTGTAAAGTCCCCTTTTTTATTGTTTTTAACTTCTTGCATTTGTTTTGTTTTGTTTTGTTTTGTTTGGGCCTGTGTGATCTTAGTTCCCCAAGCAGGGATTGGACCTGTACCCTCGGCAGTGAAAGCGAGGAGTCCTAACCTTTATTTCCTCTCCCCACATATACGATAAGCTTTTGGAGGACAGGGACCATGCAGTGTTCTTCCTATGGTAGACAATACTGGTGTTCAACGGAAGAGAGATGAGGCGTTATGTCAATTCCACAGTGAGGAATAATGCAACCGAATATTTATTTGAAGTAGGATAGAGTCCAGCAATAGACCCCTGTGTTCTTAAGACTTTTGAAATGTCATGTTTTAATATTGCAATCAGGGGAAGAAAATGAATAAATGGTGATAGAATAGCTGCCTAACTATTTGGGGGGTAAATAGCAGATCCCCATGTTTCATGTTAAATAAACATATATCCATAAATGTGAAAAAAGACCACATAAAGGTATTAGAAGAAAATAAAAGCAATATTTCTATAATCTTCTGGTGGGAAAGAGCCTTCAGAGCCTGATGCCACAAGCAGAGCCTTTGATATATTCCACCATCTTGTCTGTGACACCAGCTTAGCACTGATTCATGCCAAGCGTAAGATGAAGAGTTTTCCATATATTGTCTGATTTAAAGCCCACAGTCCTGTGAGGATGATATTACTATCCCTCCCTCATAGATGAAGGAGATCAGTGTAAGGCCCCAGCGGCCAAACCGAAAGCAGAAGGCAGTTTCACCCGACTGCAAAGCTGGTGCTCCCTCCTCCACTCTTTTGTCTTGTCTCCTTAGAGACAAAAACACTGGAAATATTCGAAACACTGAAATTCAATGAAAGCCAGTATTTCTTTACCATAAAGAGTTTTTGTTTGTTTGTTTCGAAGTGGTGGGGTTTGGCCATGCTGTGCAGCTTGCAGGATCTTAGTCCCTTGACAAGGGATTGAACCTCGGGCCACAGCAGTGAAAGAGCCACGCCCTAACCAGTGGACCACCAGGGAACTCCCAAGAGTTTTGTAAGTCAACAAGAAGAAGACAAACAGTCCAGGGGAAAAGGGGGCGAGGGCTGTGAAGAGTAGGAGGTGTGTTGACAGTCTGCCACCATATCTGCCTGTCGTCTCCTCATGGCTCATGTGGGGTGGGTTTTGTTAGCCAGGCCTTTGTCACCTCGTGACGTAAAAATCACCTCTAAGATTTTCTTCAAGTACTTTTATAATCTGTCCAGAATTTGTTGTATTTGTTTGTTCGTGTGGTTGAGGTAGGGGATCTAACTTTTTCCCCCTACATGAAGATCTGATTCTTTTCAAATCTTTCACTGAATGGTTTATTCTTTCTTCCCTGGTCTACTATGCTATCTTCATCTGGATGCTGTTCTGTGATCCAGTTATCTTGTCCTGTACCAGTACTGATATCACACTGCTTAATTCCAGTTGCTCTATAACATATTTTATATCTGGTAGGGCAAGGTCCTACTCTTTGACCTTCTTTGGCATACATCTCATAACTATTCTCACATATATTCTCTACCAAATGTCAGCTGGCCAGGTTTATTTAAAAATTATTTTGGTTATAAAATGGATTGCATTGAATTTTTAGTTTCATTTGAAGAGAATTGACCTCTTTACAACATTCTAGGAGGATGGTATCTCATGCCATGTAAGTACTTCTTAATGTGCTTCAAAAAAGGTTTAATATTTTCATCACATAGGTCTTACAAATTTGTGGCTAAATTTATTCCTAGGTGCTTTATGCATTTTTATTGATATAGTAAATGGGATGTTTCTTCTGTTTTTTAGTTAGTTAGTTGTGTTATATGGGAAAGCTATTGAGGCTAATATGTTGATCTCTTGATTTTGTATGGAGCCATCTTACTCATGTTACTTCCAATAAAATTTCAGTTGATTCTTTTGGTCTTTTTGGGTCCCTTGTTTCATATGCAGATATGTTTGTCTCTTCTTTCCAATACTTCGTTTTTCTCATCGTACTGATTAAGACCTCCTCCACAATGCTCAATAGTAGCAGTAATGATTGGGCATCCTACTCTTGTTCCTGACTTTAAAACAATGCTTAGGTTTTTGCCAGATACTTTTATTTTCTTTTCCTACTTCTAAGAGTTTTTATTAGGAATTATCTGTTGAACGTTATCTAAAACAGTCAATAAAATATATCGCCAGCTGCATGCAAGACCCTAAGTTAGGTACTGTGGAAGAGTCAAAGGATTCTTAAACAGGGTAGAATTCCTTTCCTTGAAAGAGTTATCATCTTACTGGATAGATCAGATTTAAAGTAAAAAGGAATGAATAAGGATTTGGAAATAGTTGTAATGGATAATCATGATCCTGTTTTCTTTCAAAACAGATTTCTTCTCATAGAATTGCAAAAGAGGAAGATAGAAAAAGAAGCAGAAGGTAAATATTGGTCTTTGAAAGCAGAATTTTACAACTAGAGGAGAACTTAGAACTCATCTATTTCAGTTTCCTCACCAAAGGCAGGAAGAACGCTTAATCACCCTAATGGTTTACCCTAGTTTATTTATCAGCAGAATTAGCTCCCCAGCCCAAGCTGAGTTAGAACAGGACTGGCACACATTCATCTGCTCTCACTAGTCCTTTAAGGAAAGAGGGTGGACGGGGAGAGGTTTTGGTTGTACCTGTTCCTGCTGGGCTGATGCCTGGCTCCCAGGCATCAGGCCAGGCCAGAGGCCTTCTAGGAGGCTCGGGGGTAGGGAGGGCCACATGGTTGGGGATTTAGGGGCTGGCCTCACTCAAAGCTGACGAAAGGTAGAACATATGAGTCCCTCCTGGAAAGTGGCAAGAAAACTTCCCTTCTCATCCTACTGTTTTTCAGGCCCCTACTCTCTATTCCCTTTATCCAAACCTCATAGAATTTTAACCGGGAGAAACTTTAGACACTAGTTTGTCTCTTCCTTTTGTAATAAGGAACTGGAGAAAGAGAAAGGGAAACTATCTTGCCCCATGGTCATACTGCTAGTGATTACCGAGAAGAAGATGGTCCCTTTCCACTGAGGACTTCTCCACTGATCACACACTGTGCTTGGGCTGTGAGCTACGTTTTATGTCACAGTCGAGTAGACACATACTATATGGACATAAGTAGTTTCTGAAACAAACTTATTGTGCACTCTGATTTTTTTCTCTTCTATTTGTATTCGAAAAGAGTATTTTGTGCTTCCCTGCTGGTCGTGGCCTTTAAACGGATTCCACAATTCACTGACACCTGAGTGACAGCCTGCAGAGTGAAAGTCAGAGAGCTATAGATGACTTTGCTCGTTGGGTTCAGGTGTTTACTTGGTGTGATTCAACTTACAGGATAGAGCAGCCAGGAAAATAAAATCACCTTCTCCCCACACCCACACCCCCAGCAAATGCTGCATGTGCGACTAAGTCCGAAGCGGACTGGTGTGAAGCGCGTCTAAGGGAGTAACAAGTTTCTGCCCAGTGCCGTTGTGCAGTGTTTTCACTGCACGAGGGCAGTTGGCCAAGGGCAAAGAAAGGTGAACGGGGCTGAAAATCCTGCCTATACTCCATGCTAAGCCACATACAAATGTCTCTCCAGAGACACTTGGGGTCCATTTTGGACAGACACAGAGAACTTCTGGAAGGCCAGCATGCATGCAATGATTTTCATGATCCCGGGTCTGTGGTGGTTTTGCTCATTGTGATTATGGACTGAGGTACCCATTTAGTCCTAATGAAAGCAGAGATAACACATTGTGAGAGCGATGAAAAGTGACATGCAACACTAACTGTGTGTGTTTTCCTCCAAGGGGCTTTTTTTTGATTTCTGCTGCGTAAGAGAAGCTCAGGGGAAAGTGAGAGTCAGGTAGATGTGAGGAGGATAAAGTACTGTGGCCAGAGAAAGCAGGGGAGATGCAGAATTAATATTTCCCTTTCTGTGTTCTAGGAGGGCTTTTTCGGGAGAAGGCGGCCACTTTGGCTTAGGGATATGTATAGGCCTCTCAGCGCCACACGCAAGGAAAACATGGCCCAAAAGCTACACGACAGGGAGTCTTCTGATGAGGATGAGATATTTCTGCATCCCAGCAGGAGGCCCAAACTCGTCATCCAGAGCTCACTGAGGAGGCTGAATCTTTACCTCATCAAGAGGCCCCTGCTCAGCATCCACAGACCCCTGAGGACGTTGAATCTTTTTCACCCCAGGCAGAGGCCCAGGCTCAGCATGCAGAGCCCACTGAAGAGGTAGAACCACCTCCACTTCCGCAGGAGGCTCCATCTCAGCCTTCAGAGGCCCCTGAGGAACTAGAAACTTCAAGTCCTCAGGAGGCCCGCGCCCGGCCCTTGGAGACACTTAAGGAGGTTGTAGTTTGACCATGTGTTCATCATGGGGTAAATGAAGCTCAGCAGTCACACTTGTACAATGGCACTGTTAAATCTCTGGCTCTGGCACTTCCCATAAGTCCACAGGTCACTAAAGAGGTTGAACCTTCTCCAGTCCAGCAGAAGACCCCATCTCAGCCTCCAGAGCTCCTTAAGGAAGTTGTAGCTCAGTCTCCATTGTATCCCGAGGTGACAGTTCCAGCACAGAGCAGGATCATGCTGAGCATCCAACATCACCCAGTATCAAGAGCAGTGGTTCTCAACCAGGGTGATTTTGCACACAGGTGACATTTGGTAGTGTCTGGCGACAGTTTTGCTTGTCAGAACTGTATATGCTACTGGCATCTAGTGGACAGAGACCAGAGATGCTACTAAACATCCAACAGTGTACAGGAGAGCCTCCCACAGCAAAGAATTATCCAGCCCAAAGTGTCAATAGTGCTGCCTAGCTAGAGAAATAAAGATGACTTAACACAAGTATTTAATGAGCATTTAGTATTTTGTATCTACTGCACCACATATATAATCATGAAAGTATAAATCATAATATCTCCCACAGTGAGATTTCTTTAGTGTATGGAGGGAGTAGTGATGTTATGTTTCATCATATATAAATTAGAATTATTGCCAAAGGATAAATGTTCTGAAAGAATATCTGTTTTTCTAATTCTTTTGCTTGTGTCTTTTTTTGTAGAAATCTTGGTTGCAATTTACTCCCAGAACTGAGCTTTGGAACGTTTCAGGCCTGGCATGGAATGCAGTTTTTACACAAGTTGTAAGTGAAATAGAAGATGAATACATGTAAACAACTGTGTGTAAAAACAATCATGCAGTTATTGGTTAGCTGGGTGTAAGTAAGCCCAGTATGAATTCTGGAAAGTATGTCTTGAGAGCCATTTATTTTTTTTTTCAAATGAGGAAACTAAGGTACAAAGAGGCCAAGAGACTTGTTTAACTCATATATATGAAAGGCTCTGCTTTCCATAGTACTGATCTTTGGCATGGTCAATTAAAGGCACCGAACAGAAACACTCAGATTAGCATTGTCATGGAATCCCACTCCATGGATGCCTCTCCAATATGCGAATGGTCCAGGCACTTCCACTTTTGAATTTCGCTTTGATTCCTTTTCATGTGCAAAGTTCCTAACTGCTTAAAATGTATGCAACACAGAGCTGCAGAGAACTAAGTTTAGCAGGGTGTGGTTCAGTGGGTGTGGGTGCTTCCCCAACCATCATTAGCTCTTTTAAATGGTAAAGCAGAAAGAATTCCTGAACACCCACCACAGGGCTCTCCCCAGCCACCCAGAACATTATTTTTCAAAAAAGCATATATTGCTGAAGTGAATTATCTGTGGCCAATAGGAACCTTTGAGGTATGGAAAAAGACGTTGTTTGTGTTCAGCTGTAGTGTGAAAAATATAAAGAAAAGACTTTGCTGCGGCCTAATTCAATATGTTTTCTTTGCTGACTACTCTTCAATAAGAAGTGTGGGTTTTACACCCCTTCAGCTCAAAACTTCTCTGATTTCTCATGGCACAAGGAAATGATAGTGGGTACGTTCAATGGCCCGAAGGCGATTTTAGACTCAAGGTAAAGAGCTCTTCTACACCTGGCTTTGGAAAAGACTCTCTTACCTGTCTTATGGTTCAGAAATCCAGTTTCACACAGTTCCCACATTTTGGGTTAATGAAGGTGTTGAGGCTGTGTCTGGAGCTGGATTAACAATTCCTGCAGATGCCTATCTTTAGCGGCCTCCTTCCTTTCCCTTGTTAGTTTGCTGACGCCTACCTTGGGGAGAGAGCACCAAGGGTCGGTTTTTCTTTTGTTAGCACACCGGAGAGCAGGCTCGTGAGGTCCCTTCACCAGGAGGTTTTAGTAGCGTCAGTACAACGTCTTAAACTCACCACTTTCCTAAACATCCTAGAACACCAAGAGTTCCTTATAAGAATCAGAGTTTCACCATAGTTAATGTAGGCAACACAGGAAAATACATTGTGGAAATAAATAAATAAATCACAGTTTAAAAATTAATGAATTCATTCCAAAACATTCACTGAGTGCCATGCCCACTGTCTGTGAACACTGTACTAAGTGCTGGGGATACAAAGACGCATAGGGCAGGGACTTTGTCCCCAAGAAGCTTTCATACTGGAAGGAGAAATATGGATGTCGATGGGAAAACATACATGAGAGCCATTCTAGCATCTATGCAGCAGGGTAACAAGGTGAGGGGGGGGGTGATGAAGTAGCAAATGGGTGGTAGGTTAGAAAAGATTTGTAATGGAAGAGGCACCAACTTGTTCCTTTGGAATTTGTGCTCCTCTTAAATGACAGAAAAAGGTAGTGAAAGAATCAGAACTACCTGGTGTTGTAAATAAATTAGTACTGTACTCCGAAAACTCATTCACAGTTACTTTCAAAAGATTGTCACAGTATAGTAAGTCTTTGTTTTGGACTAAGTCTTTCTAATAGACAAAGCTAATTTGCTTCAGGATACATTTGCCATGGTGAGATATAAACTTTATTGCACCTCTTACCAAAGGCAAGCCACCAAGGGAAGATGCCACCCTTGAGTTAAATCATTTTACTACCTATAATGACATATTACTGGGGTGTTTATAAGTTGCTTGCATTAAATAAGTTTGGAAAAGGGCCCCAGCTGAGGTGGATTTATCATGAATTCAATGAACCTTAGGCTTCAGGGCTCCTCACTTGCATAGGTCCCTTCCAAGGTCTTGAGAGGGGTCCTAGCGATTTTTCTATTTATAACTTTGCATGTTTTTATTAGATAGGATTTCCCAAAGTAGATGAGGTTCAGGCCGCACAAATCCTTGATTCATCACCGGGTGTCAGGTAATTATAAGTCAGTAGGTTTCTTGAATGAAGCCTCTATGTTATTGAGAAATATCAGGTGAAGTAGTTAGCAGTGTGGTAGTCTATTTTAAATCCGAAATCTACCTCAAAGATGAGCCAAGAGCTTATTAATAAAGTACCACTTTTTCAATGGTGGTAGTAATCATATCTCTTTCAGATAAAATCAGGAATGAAATATACTATGGAAAACCGGCAGTGGTTGATAATCCTAAATGTTAAGTATGCTTTTTTTCTCTGACTGTAAAGTGTTTCTCCTTCATTCACCTATGCACGTCCAGACTGATGGCTTATTTTTAAAAATTCTTTTAGTCACTTCATTGGATCTAACAATACAAGCTCCATGATTTTAGAAACTGAAGGACTCTACAATGTGGAAAGGCTATATAACTTAACCAGACAGAGCACATTCACATGCTGGCTTGTCCGTGGTACATCAATATTGTACCAAGAACATAAGCACGAAGAGAGAATAAGAGGAAAATCAAAGCCTTATCCCTATTGAATTATTTACCCCATTGTTGAGAATATCAGTGCGGGAGGTGTGGCCACACTATGAAGGCAAATTGAGCTGCGGTCACAGAGCCGCCCTAATGCTCCCCCAGTCAGCTAGCATTGGTTTCCTTTACATAGCTATGTACACACAAAAGCTTACACACTTGAGGGTGTTGTCCTCACTTTTTGCTATGTACTAGAATCCTGGCAACTTCTCAGATTTAGAAAGGCATAAACACTAAAAGCAAAAATAACTTGGGTCTGCCCTTTGGGGTGGTTCAGGGTGGCTGTTTTATTTGTAATAGTTCAAAATTTTGAGATTGTCACACCTAGCAACTACTATACTTTTCTTCTCCCCACTGCATCTTATTCTTCCCACCTGTAGTATTTTCTCCCATTCTATATGTTTATTCACTTTCTTGATAGTGTCCTTTGAAGCACAAACTTTTTAGTTTTTATAAAATCCAATTCATCTATTTTTCCTTTGGTTGTTTGTGCTTCTGGTATCATATCTAAGAAACTGTTGTCTAAAGCAAGGTCATAAAGATTTACTCCTGTGTTTTCTTCTAAGAGTTTTATAGCCTTAGCTCTGACATTTGGATATTTGATCCATTTGGAGTTAATTTTCATATACGGTGTGAAGCTTCATTATTTTGTGTGTGGATGTACAGTTGTCCCAGCATCACTTGAAAAGACTGTTCTTTCCACATAGAATTGTTTTGGCACCCTTGTTGAAAATCAATAGACCATAAATATGAGGGTTTATTTCTATATTGTCAATTCTGTTCCATTGATTTACATGTCTGTTCTTATTCCAGTACCACACTGTGATTGCAGTAGCTTTGAACTGAGTTTTGAAACCAGGATGTGTGAGTCCTCCCACTTTGTTCTTTACCGACATTGTTTTGGTTATTCTGTTTCCTTGAATTGCCATAGGAATTTTAGAAAGAGCTTGGCAATTTCTGGAAAGAAGTCAGCTGGGATTTTGATAGGAATTGCAATGGAACCATAGGTCGATTTGGGAAGTAGTGAAATTTTAATAAGATTATCTTCCAGTCCATGAATCCAGCATGTCTTTATATTTATTTAGATCTTCTTCAGTTTCTTTCAACAGTTTTGTACTTTTCAGTGTGAATCTTGCACTTACTTGGTAAAATTTTCCCCTAAGTATTATATTTGTTTTGATGCTGTTCCACATGGAATTGTTTTCTAAATTCCATTTTTTGATTACTCATTGCTGGTGTGGAGAAATAATATTGATCTTATATCCTACAACCTTGCTGAAGTCATTTATTAATGCTAACAGTTATTCTCCTAGATGCCCAGGAATATGTCTTGTGGCCTTCCAGTTTCCCAGGAATACACTGGAATATTGCAAAGTGTCTGTGGACATCTCATTCCTCAGCTTTTCTTTTAAAGCTTTGCGGTTGGGTTGTTTTTTGCCCCAAACTGTTATCCATTGCCTCATGCCACCGCCATGTTAAAATATTTGCTTGAAAATGTTTTCCAGAAATGCCACCTGAGCAGAGGCTTTTCTCACTAGACAGCCCTCAGTCAGGTCAAAGGCAAGCCTTTCAAGTGAGGTCTTCCAGGGGACCACCAGACATGTACAACGATGACAGTTCTTTGGGGATGAGGCTTTGAAGGACCTCCCAGTCCATGCTGCTCGTTCTGGTACCAGGGATGTGGGCTGTTTTTCAAGGCTACCACTGGCATGGAGACCAAGGGTCAAGGGCAAGTTAAAGCAACACAGATCTCGTTGTTCTTACAGAAATTAATTTGTTTTCCTTGAATAAATTGCTCCCCCATTTGCTGCCAGCGTGTTGGTTAAATTCCCAGAGTTCAGAAGACGTTGATTCTGACCATTTTTGCCAGTTTTGTTGTTGCTGTTATTGTTGCTTCCATGCGGGGATGAATTTTCAGATGTCCTTCCTCCATCATTTTTACTGATTTTCCTGCAATTAAAAAAAAATCTATAAAGTCTCAATGGCCATAGGCTAATTAAATATTTATCACGAGAGATGATTAAGGAAAAAATAAATAAAAAGAGAAATAAATAAATAAATAAAAAGAGAAAATATAGTTCTCATAGAGGCTTTCCCAGATGGGTAGATGAAGTTTGAAAAGGTATTTCTATATTTAGTGCTGTCAAAATTAAGGTTAAAGTAACAGATGTTTCAAAAAAAAAAAAAACCCTTTTTTTTCATTCAGGTTAAACACAGGCTTTAGAGTCAGAACTGAGTACCAACTCCAGCTCTGCTTCTTACGAGCTTGATGAGTTAAGACAAGTTATGTAACTTCTCTGTGCCTCAGTTTCCTCATTTGTACAATTGTGTAATATATATATCACATAAGGTTACTGTGAGGATGAAATGTTAAATGCTGATCACATATGCATGGCAACCCAAAAGATATTAGTTTTGATAATTATCTTTATAATATTCTGCAAAAGTACACTAATAATTCTTGAGTAGAGTTAACCTAAAGTCAGATATTCTCTTCTTTCTTCCTGTTTCTTTTTGTTTTTTTTTCCCCCTTATTTGTTTTAAAGAACTAAGGGGAAAAGAAAGAAAGAAAGAAAGAACTATGAAGAAAATCTATTCCAACATTTTGGAGTAAAATTTTGTTCCTCAAAATTAATTTGTTTATTTTATTGATATATAAACAAAATGTTATTTATTTATTCAGCAAACATTTATTAAGTGCCTAGTAACTATTAGGCACTATGTCAGGCAGAGGAATAATAATGACAATAAAGTGTGGTCCCTGCTCTCAAGTTGCTGACAGTCTAGGAGAGTGACAAGTAAACAGTTGATTACATACACAGTAACAAAGGCTATGGCACCAGAATACACACGGGACTATGTGATGGGAGTATGGCTTTCACCAGTTCCTCTTGGATTTCTCTCTTCTTTGGCTCCAGAACCAAGGAATTAGCCTTATTTTTGTCTTTAGCTGGGTAGTTTAAATCATGAAATTTTTCAAACTTTGTAGAGATGAAAGAAAAACACCTTGAATTATGGAGGACACTAGAAATAGTACTTTTTTACAGAGCAAGGGCTTCCTACCAGCATAGTCACTTCGAGGGTTTTTAACGTGAAAAGTACTTTGGCATATTTTTTCTTTGCTAGCCACTTTTTTTCTATTTTATTGTTTGTTTGTTTGTTTCTCTTCTCCACTTTATCATCTAGAGACCTGGGTAGTTCCCAGTGAAAGAGTGTTTTACAGATTCTAAGGGAGATTTATAGGTAAAGACAGAAAATGATTTTTTTTAACCTTCAAGTTCCATACGCAAAAAAAATGACTATAAACTTTCATGGAAGTAATTGAAAATGCAGATAATTTTAATTCCATTCCATTTTTCAGAATTCTCAATCGTAATCCTTTGCCAACAGTGGAAGATTCTTGTCTTTTTACAGTGCCAGCATTAAACTATTTGTAAGTATTGTAACAGTTTCATGGCTCATGAGATAATTTCTGCTCCTTTTGACTTTCGTCAAAAATTGAGTACTTTGGCTAAACAGTCATAATTTAGATTTTAACTGGGTTATTGAAAATAAGAGTTATTGGCAAAGAAAAGGATTAAGAAAGAATATATATGGGTAAGAGAGCCAGCAGAGGATGAGAACAGTGTTGAAGAACACATATAGGTATGGAACATGAAGATGCATATAGGAATAGTATTTATCCAAGAAAGCAAAAAGGAATAAGGGGTACATTATTTTTTTAAAAAAGAGTGATCAAAAGAGGTAGATGCAATTGAAAATGAGAAGTGAGGCTAATAGAAAATGATTGTACTGTTCAGCACCAAGGTCATTAATTTGATGATGCAAATTTAAATTTCTTCCAAAAGAGCTCTTTGGAATTATCATCTATGGCAAGTAAGAAGCCAAAGTGGAAGTAATCCCATGTTACGTATCTTTTTCAGTTTAGAAATTTTGTCTTTGGGTTTTATATCATGCATGTTTGGGCTTCTCCTTCAGAGACATGGGAACAGCACAAGTGTCACTTACAGCAATTGAAAGCATCCTCATGATGACCCTTGAATTGGAAACACTGTAAGTTGATTTTTCTTACATTGATTTTCACTCAATTGTATTTTTAGGTTTGTTTGATTATCTTCTTAAGTCAGGTTTATTTATGTATAATTTTCATTTAACAAACTTCACTCTTTTTAAATATACAGTGTGATGTGTTTTGACAAACGTATAGTTCTGTAGCCACCACCACATTTGAGGTCAAGAAAACTTCTGCACTCCCAAGAGACCCCCCATGTCCCTCTGTAGTCAATCCATCCTCCTGTCACTACCAGCCCCTGGCAACCACCAATCTGATTTTTGTCCGTATAATGTCGCCTTTTCCAGAATATTTGATAAATGAAATCATGTGGTATGTAGCTTTTTGTTTTTGGCTTCTTTCACTTAGCCAGTCTCTTTGGAGATTCATCTGTTTTGTTGCACCTGTCAGTAGCTCATTCCTTTTGAGCGCTGAGCAGTATTCTAGTTGTGTGGATACGCAGTCATCGTTTGATGCACATTTGAGTTTCTTCTTGTTTTTTGGCTATTATGAACAAAGCCTCTGAAAACACTCACATGTGTGTGTGAACATATGTCTTGTGTGAGCATATGTTTTCATTTCTTTGGGGTAAAATACCTCAGGGTGGGATTGCTTCATCATATGCTAAGTGCCTATTGAACTTTTTAAGAAACTGCTGAACTGTTTTCTAAAGTGCCTGTGCCATGTTGCTTTCCCACAAGCAGTCTATGAGAGTTGCAGATGCTCTACCTCTTCACCTGATCCTTATATTTGTTTTTAAAAAAATTTAGCCTTTCTAGTAGGTGTGTAGTTGAATCTCGTGGTTTTTGCCACATTTTGCATTTCTGTAATAGCTGATGATGTTGAGTGTCTATTCATGTGCAAATATCCTTTTAAATGAAGTGTCTGTTCAAATCCATTTTTTAATTGGATATTTGCATTGAGATTTAACAGTGCTTTATATAAAAAGCAATGGAAATAGTCCTTGCTCTCAGGTATGTGTTTAGTAAATATCTTCTCCCAGATTGTGACTTATCTTCATTATATTAAAGTGTCTCTGAAAACTAGAAGTGTTAAATTTTTGATGAACTCTAATTTAGCAATTTTTCTTAATTTTTCATATTTATTTAATTTATTTATTTGGTTGTGCTGGGTCTTAGTTGCGGCAGATGGGCCCCTTAGTTGCGGCTCATGGGCTTCTTAGATCTGGCATGCGAACTCATAGTTGAGGCATGCATGTGGGACCTAGTTCCCTGACCAGGGATCGAACCCGGGCCCCCAGCATTGGGAACTTGGAGTCTTAACCACCACGGAAGTCCCTTAGCAATTTTTCTTAGATGGTTTTTGCTTTTTTGTGTCTTAATCTAAGAAATCTTTCTCTGAGACCCCACTGTCTAACCCCAAATCACAAAGATTTTCTCCTACGTATTCTTCCAGACGTTGTATAGCTCCATTTAGGTCTATGATTCATTTTGAGTTAATTTTCATATACGTTGTGAGGGAAGGGTCAAGTTTTATTTTTTTGCAGTTTAAAAAACTATTTCTGTAGGACCCTATTGTGACAGTTTATTACACAACGTACTGCACCTTAAACTGTGCCATCCCCCCTCCCATATGGCAAGCTAATAGAAACATTCTGTTACCACAAGGCTAGTTGAGGGGATTGCGTGAGATTAGTATGCGGAAACGGCCCTGCATTTAGCAGTCTGTTCCAACCGTCTTTGTCAGGTCACCTGACAAATGACTGTCTTCACCGTGCCGTCACGCATTGGTCACTGCTCTAGCCTCATCTTCCTCAGCGTCCCACAGCATCAGCCACAATTGCGATCCCTCTCTTGTCAGCTACATGCCCTCCTCTCTGGATATTAAAAATTATTTCCCTGTTTAACGACAATACTGTTAATACACAATATTGAAGACATTAAATTCTTACACAATAATATTACCTAATAAAGTGTTGCTATTCAAATTTCCCCCATTGTCTCTCTTATATAATATCATTTCTTTTAACAGCTTTTTGAGGTACAATTGACATGCAGTAATCTGTGTTCACACACTCACATACATACACACCATGAAGACATCACGAAAATCAAAATGTCCATCACCTCAGAAAGTTTCTTAATGTCTCTTTGTAATCCTTCCCATCGTTCCTTGCACTTCCCAATCGCCATGCAACCATTGATCTGCTTTCTGTTTGCATTTTCTAGAATTTTATATAAATGGAATCATACAGTGTATACTTTTTTCTAACTGGCTTCTAACTCAGCATAATTATTTTAATCTTCATCCATATTGTTGTATATATCAGTAATTCATTTCTGTTTATTGCTGAATAGCATTCCTTTATATGGATGTACCACCATTTATGTATTGACCATTGATGGACATTTGAGTTGTTTGAGTCTTTGTCTATTACAGATAAAGTTGCTATGACTATTTGTGTACAAGTCTTGTATGGATGTTTACTTCCATTTCTCCTGGGTAAATGCCTGCCTGTAGAATGGCTGCATCATTGGTAAGTGTATGTTTAAGTTTTTTAAAAATACCTATTTTCCATAGTGGTTTGATCATTTTACATCTCTACCAGCAGTGTATGCGAGCTGCATTTTCTTCACGTTGTGGCCAACATTTGCTATGCTCAGTATTTTTAATTTTAGATAGTTTAATAGGTGTGTAGTTGTATCTCACTGTAGCATCCCTAATGATTAATCATGTCAAACATCTTTTCATATGCTTATTTTCCATCTGTATATCTTTGAATCTTTTATTTATATTTTTCTGGAGTTCTGAGAGTTCTTTATATATTCTGGAAATTAGTCCTTTATCCAATAGGTAAGTTGCTAGGTATTTTCTCCCATTCTGTGACTCATCTTTTCGTTCTCTCAGGAGTGTCTTTTGCAGGGCAGAAATTCTGAATTTCGATGGTGTCTAATTTATCTGTTTTTTTCTTTTATGCATTATGCTTTTGGTGTTGTATCTAAGAAATCTTGCCGAACTCAAGGTCATAAAATTTTTCACCTGTTTTGTTCTAGATGTTTTATAGTTTTATGTTTTACATTTAGATCTTTGAACCAATTTGAGTTCATTTCTGTATATGGTTTAGATGGAAGTTCCTTTTTTTTTCCTTTTTGCACCTGGATATTCAGTTGTTCCAGCATCATTTGTTGAAAAGACTATCATTTCTCCACTGAAATGCCTTTGAACCTGACAGTCAGTTCTCCCCCTCTCTCTACTTCAGAACTTTGTATTCTGTTCCTTTGGTCTTTTTGTCTCTCTTTACACTACTATCACAATGTCTTGAAGGTGTAGCTTCATAATCCTTGAAATCAGTTACTGTTAGTTCTTCAACTTTGTTCTTTCTCAAAGTTGTTTTAGTGATTCTAAATTTTATTTCCATATGAATTTTAGAATTAGCTTGTCAATGTCTATAGAAAAGCCTACTGGGGTTTTGATGTATAAATCGATTTGGGGAGAATTGATGTCTCAACAATATTGAATCTTCTGATCCATGGATACTTTATATCTCTCCATTTATTGAGGTCTTTCTTAATTTCCCCCGGCAATATTTTACAGTTTTCAGGGTGCAAGTCTTTTGTCAGACTTATTCTAAGTATTTTATATGTTTGATTCTTTTATAAGTAGCATTTTAAAACTTTGATCTCTGATTGTTTGTTGAGACAAATTCATCTTTTTGTATGTGGATCTTGTACCCTGCAAACTTGATAAACTCATTTATTAGTTCCAGTAGCATTTTCGTAGCTTCTATCAGGTTTTCTACATAATCATGTTATCTGCAAATAAAGATAGTTTTACTTCTTCCTTTGCATTCTGAATATCTCTTTTCTTTTTGTTGCCCTATTGCACTGGCTAGAACCTTCAGTGCAAGGTCAAATAGAAGCAATGAGAGCAGATATCCTTGCCTTGTTCCTGATCCTGGTGAGAAAGTACTTTGTCCTTCACCATTAAGTATGATGTTAGGTTTTTTGTAGAAGTCATTTATCAAGTTGAGGAAGTCTCCTTCCATTCCTAGTCTACTGAGGGCTGTTTTTTTTTTCTTTAATCAGGAATGTATGTTAGATGTTTTCATTCTTTTCCTGCATCCATTGCAGTGATTATATGATTTTTCCCTTCTTTTCTTAATTTGTTTATTTATTTTTGGTTGAATTGGGTTTTCATTGTTGTATGTATCCAGTATTCTTAATCTTTTATGTAGATCCATATTCCAATCTGGTGTCATTTTCCTTCTGCTTAAAAATACTTCTTTTAACATTTCTTATTGTGAAAGTCTACTAGCAATGAATTCTTTCAGCTTCTGTATGTCTGAGATAGTCTTTATTTTGCTTTTGTTTTGACAGATGTGGGTATAAAATTCTAGCTTGATAGAATTCAATTCACTACTTTAAAGATGTTATTCCACTGAGTTCTCGTTTATGATTTTTCAAGCAAGAATTCTGCTGTCATTGTTATCTTTGTTCCTCTGTACGTAGTGTATAATTTTTTCCTCTGGCTCCTTTTAAATTCTTCTCTTTATTGCTGGTTTAGAGCAATTCGATTATTTTCTGTGCCTTGGTGTAGTTCTGTCCATGTTTCTTCTGCTTAAAGTTCATTGATCTTCTTGACTTTGTGGGTTTATAGTGTTTACCAAGTTGGAAAATCTTTGGCTATTATTTCTTCAAATTTTTATATTTCTCCTCTCCTTCATGGACTCTAAGTACACATGTATTAGGCCACTTGAAGTTGTTGCACAAGTCACTGAGGCTCTATTCATTTTGTTGTTGTTTTGTTACTCCTTTTGTTTCATTTTGGATAGTTTCTGTTGCTATGCCTTAATGTTCACTGACCTTCTGCCGTGTCTAATTAGCCTTTAACCTCCTGCAATATCTTTTTCATTTAGACATTGTTTTTAATCTCTAGAAGCTCAATTTAGGTCTGTTTTACATTTTGCATGCCTGTACTTAACATTTTCAGGGTTTAGTCTGGGTGTTTTAACATATGAAATACAGTTATAATAACTTTTCTTCATGTATAATAACTTTTTAAAAGTTCTTTCCTGCCCATTCTAACATCTGTATCGATTATGGGTTATTGTTGATTGATTGCCTTTTCTCCTCAGTATGGGTCATATTTTCCTACTTCTTTGCATGCTTGCATGCAATTTTTCATATGATCCCAGATATTGTGAGTTTTAGTTTATTGTGTGTTATGTATATTTTTATTCCTGTAAAATGCCTGGGCTTTGTTTTGGGTGAAATTAGGTTACTCAAAACACTTTTATTCTTTTAGGTCTAGCTTTTAAGGTTCGTTGGGTAGGAGTCCAAGTAGCCTTTAGTCTGGAGCTCATCATTTGCAACTACTGAGACAAGTCCTTTCTGCGTATCATGAGGTTTTCCAGTCTGACTTGTAGGAACAGGTACTATTCCTACAACCCTGTGTGATATCCAGTTGTTCTTCTTATTAATCCTTTCATGTGGTTCTTTTCCTGGCATCAAGTTATTCCTCACACAAATGTACTGACCCATACTTTGTTGAATTCTCAAGAGCTCCCTCTGCATATCTCCAGAGTTCTTTGTCTGTGCACTTCTTTTCTCTCTGATACTCTGCTTTGTGAACTCTAGTTACCTTGGTTTTCCCAGACTCTTCTCTCCATTTCGTCTGTCAGGGAGCCCACTAGTCTCTGTCTGGACTTCTCTTCCCTGTACCATGACGTGGATACTCTCTCAGAGAAGTAAGGGCAATTATAGGGATCACTTCATTTATTTCCCATCTCCTCGGGAATCACTGAAATGTATTGCCTGAGGTTCCGTTTCTTGAAGACTGTTGTTTCATAGGTTCCATCTGATTTTTTCCTTGTTTCAGCTGGGAGGTTAAGTTGGCCCTTGTACTTCATCTTGGCCAGAAGCCAATAACATTCTTTAAGTCTGTTTTGTTTTGATACAGGATCCAATTAAAGATGAGGCATTGCATGTCATGTCTGTGTTTCGGTTAACCTAGAATTTTTCCCTACTATCTTTTTTTGGTCTTTTATGACATTGGCTTTTTTGAAGAGTCTAAGCCAGTTGTCTTGTAAATTGCCCCACAATCTGTATTTGTCTGTTTCCTCATTAGATTCAAAGTAAACATTTTGGGGAAGAATACTATATAGGTGATGTATTCTTCATACTTCATCCCTTGAGGTGGCCCAGTGCTAAGTTTGATCACTTGATTAAGGTGGTCTATTCCATATCTCTCCATTGTAAAGTTATTTTTCCCCTTGGTAATTGATAAATAATATGTGGGGTGATCCTTGGGATCAGTGAAGATCCTACTTTCAAACAACTCTTCACCCAACTGTGCATCAATGATAATCCTTGTCTGAATCGGTTATTACATTGATAGTTGCAAAATAACACTTTCCTAATTCTATCCTTCCTTTTGCATTTATTAGCTGACATTATTCCATAAAGAAGAGCTCCCCCACTTTTCATTTGGAGTATCATTATGAATTCATGTGCTTTTTTTTCAATTAACTGTGTTATACCTTATTATAATGATAATGTTATTCTTTGGAATGTTCCTTTTGTCCAGATTTGGTCAATGCGATCTCTGTTATTGTTTAGCCACATGATGCTTTTTTATTACTAGAATAATTTCTAATATATTACTCCTCACAAATAGGAACTGAGAAAGTGACTCCAGAATGTGCGGTCTTATTCATACTCTTCTTAGAAGTCTGCCTTCTTCCTGTGTACTCTCAACCCAAAGTGAGGCTTTCGGGTCGGAAGGAGATACTTCTGAATTAAACTGCAGTTCAATGTCACCCAATTCTAATCCCTATTCCCTTTTTTCTAGGCATATCATACCTACTGCCATCCTAATCCTTCTGTTGGGCACCTCTCTCCTCCTCGATATTTATTTCCAACAGTCAAGGGCAGCAATTGGCCAACCGGCCCCTATCCAGTTCTATAGTCCATATGCCCCAAGAACTCCTTTTTGCACTGGTCTGTGGTGGCCTTGGCCTACCTCTTCTACCTACTCAGGTAACTCTTTTACCACGAATTTAATGACCTGTGTTTCCATTTATAGGATCTTACCCAGCCGGAGGGCCTGCTGCCTCTGCCAATTTAAAAATACTATTGAGGTCGTCTGTGAGACAGTCAAGCTGCGTTGTGACAGTGAACGCCTGAGGGACGTCACACGTTGTGGTGAGTCTCAATTGCGGGATAATACATTTTTAATTTTTAACTTAATTTTTTATTTTTAATCAAGGATGATACATTTTAAAACTAATGATGTAATTACATTATTTTAATACATTCATTCAGAGTTCCAGCTCCCTAAATTTCTAAGAATTACCCCCTTGCTAAAAATCAGATTCTTGGTTACATTATTAAGCTAAGAATAGCTCAGTTACATTATTAGCTTCATAATGTAACTGATCTGCATATGTAAAGGAACCAGAGAAAGGAATGGAAGGGGGAAGGGAATTCACATTAATGGCCACATATCCTATGCTGCCCTCTGTGCAAATGAGAACTTATTCACATAGTACATCACAGTTTGTAAACTGATTTTATATACATTAGGTCTCAAGTACCCTTTGTCTTATAAGACAGGTGTAAATATAGTTTTGTTTATTTTGTTTGTTTCTGCAATTTTATAAAGAGTACAAGTGATGCTGTTTTAGGTCCTATCTGGAGCCTGAGAGTTTCTGGTTCCATAAGCAGAAGCTGCTACCAAGCCCTTCTAATGCATGGGAGAGCTAGTTATTTCTTTGACTGTCCAGCTCTGAACTTGCTCTGAATCGCAAGTTTTTCTATCCACAAAACACTCAGGGGCTTTCAACTATTTTTCTATATATTAGATTTATGGGCACTAACTTGATGACTTCCAAAATGTGCTTTCATGCCCAGGTAGCTTGAATACAGGTCTCTTTCAGTGATCTAGAGCACATCATAAATAATAACACTTTGCCACTTATATAAAGACAAAATGGCTGATTTTTCAACACAGTTTTTTTTTTTTTTCCTTTGGCCACAAAGCTGGTGGGATCTTAGTTCCCCCACGAGGGATTGAACCCGGGCCACAGCAGGGAAAGTGCCGGGTCCTAACCACTAGACCACCTGGGAACTCCCCCAAACATTTTTTTTTACTAATTATATTACTCCCTTCTCCCCCAGAAGTGGGCAGAAAAGGCATTTTTACTCTCCTTTTACCGGTGAGGAAAAACAAGATCAGAGGTGTTAAGTGCTATGACCCTAGGGCCCCGATCTCCTGTCCCCAGTTTGGGGCTCTCAGCTAGCCTCTGCTCCTCCTTTCTCATGACCCTTCCCTCCTCCTTTGACCCTCACCAAAAATACTTTCAATCCTTTTGGAAGACAAGCCCAGCTACACAATGGTACACATTACCTTCACACAGTCAGAAGATTTGGATGGTTCCCCAAGTAGAGCTGGAAATATTAGAAGTAAAATGAATTGAAAGCAAAGTAGCCATCCGACAGAAGTTGCTTTTTCCCGTCTACATTTTAGGGCCTCAAGTATTATTCCATTGATTTGTTGAACATTCCACATGGGCATACAATCTGGCAAATCTCTTAACTTATACCCGAGATCCCTGCCCAAATTTTAGCAAAGAGCCAGGGCGGACATAGTGTTTTTTTTCTGTATAGAGCCTTCTGTTATGGGGACTGGGATATATAGAAGCAGGGACTAAACAAAGGACTCAGTGGGTAGTTGGAGAAGGACATGTCCAGATGACGACCTGTTAGCGGCGGTGGTTGTCGTGGAGATCTGTGATAGCAGCAAGAACACAAGCACACTGAAGAGGTGGAGAGAGGAAGCCTCACACTCCTGTGCCTCTGAGGCAGGACAGGATGGGGTATATGAATGTGAGGAGTCACAGTAGGTCTGCAGAGAGTCCAGCTGATTAGGGGAATATTTGTCTTCCAGCCTTGGCTTTTCTTGAGTACTGGCCCCTGGGAACCAGTGGAGTAATCCTGAATATAGTTCCTATGTTTCACGCTACAGAATTTTCTGAGTAGATAGCCCCTTTTTCAAGAGAGACCTTTTTCACATTTTGTTGTTGCCAGTCATAGGCTTAAGTGTGGGTTTCTTTTTCTCCTAAGTGGCACTCAAACTTTGACTGATTCCTCATTTCTTTGGCTGTGGACTGACAAAAGGCTGTCCCATCAGTCTTCAGTGATGAAAAACAGTCCCTTCTCTTTTGACAGATGAAGAAACATCTATAGAGAATGCAGGAGGATCGTTGATGCAGGTGTTACAAGCCCAGCAGAAGAACAACAGCACCGAGCTGACTATTGAGTCAGAGAGGATGTCCTCACATAACAGTGCTGTCAGCTTGTCAGGCTTCATGAATGAGCAGCTGGACTTTCATACTAAAAGTGATATTATCAGTACACTAAATTACATACTGCCTTATATCTCAGAGGGAAATCTAGGAGATGTGGAATCAACATTATTACCATTCATTCAACTTCTTTTTTCAAATAAACGAGATGGACATATGCCGCTGGGCCTTTTGAAAAACAATACAAGGAGCCTTTCTGTTAAACCTGTACCCAACAATTCAACTAATAAAAACAAATTGAGGGAACTCCATTTTGTGGAAAATTTGTTAGATGCAGAAACTCAAGAAAAAATTGATGAGGTTAAAAAGGAAGAAAAACCTGCCACGTGTATGCGTTCCAACCTTTTAAGTGCCATGTTTACACGCTACATCTTTCAAAAGAAATTAGAAACTGCCCAACCACAGAAAGACAGCCTAGCAAAGATTGAGAGTACAGAGGAAAAGCTGCTGAGAGTGAACAAGGTCCTCAAGGGGCATACAGAAAATGCACCTCAAAGCAGTGGGAGATGAGAGCGTCAGGAGGGAACAGAATGCCCAGCCATCTGTGGCGAGCACTGCCAAAGAATGAAAGCTCAGGAGGCCATCCCCAAGAAAGCTGAAACAGCTTCTCGTGGTGCAGAGGCCCAGGAAGCTGGTGGGAAAGTCCTCCAATGCAGAGTCTTCATTCCTAAAGGAACACAAGGCCGCAGGCTCCTCTTCCCTGAAACCGTACTTCAAGGGCAGGCCTTGTGCCTCCATCCCGCCAAAATCCCCATCTGAGGTTAAAAGCAAATCAAAAGACTTATCCAACGCTATTCATGTTTTCGAAGATGCAAAGGCAAGAGTTAGAAATATTAAGGACTTCGAATTAATCTCACATTCTGGAAAAAAAATACATCTTCCATAAAATTAGGTCTCATCGGGTCCACAGAAAACCCAAAGTTAAAAGGAGTCGAGGGGCTTCCCTGGTGGCACAGTGGTTGGGAGTCTGCCTGCCGATGCAGGAGACACGGGTTCGTGTCCTGGTCCGGGAAGATCCCACATGCCGTGGAGCGGCTGGGCCCATGAGCCATGGCCGCTGAGCCTGCGCGTCTGGAGCCTGTGCTCCGCGACGGGAGAGGCCACAACGGTGAGAGGCCTGTGTACCGCAAAAAAAAAAAAAAAAAAAAAAAAAAAAAAAAAAAAGGGAGTCGAAAGTTCAGAAAGAAAAGTTCACTTGATAGAATGATGCTTGCAAGCCCTCCGTTCTCTGTCGTGAGGAGTCTCATAAATTCCCCTCCACGAGAGGCTGTTTCGTCTTCAGGAGAAGTGACTTCTCAGGAAAATCCTTTTCCAGAATTATTTTCTCTTTCAGACCCTTCTGCAGAAAACACTACTTCAGAAAACAATACTGCACAAAATGTTTCTGAAGCAATTATTTCTACAGGAAACGCTACTCTGCCAGGAGGAACCGGCCCTGGAAACACTAGCCATAGGAACGTCTCCACTGCACATTCTACTGTTGCTGCAGACAACAGTATGCCAGCTGTTCAACACAGCAACAAAACACAATGGGAGCACCACAACATGGTCACTGAATTATCCTCTAAGCCCACAGGCTTCACTTTCCCAGGGCTCGCATCCCCGGGTGATCAAGTTGAAACTCAGCTAAACCAGCAGCTCTGGTCCCTCATCCCCAACACTGACGTGCAAAGGCTCATTTCTCATGTTATCCAGACTTTGAAAATAGACTGCTCGGACACCCACGTGCAGCTGGCCTGTGCCAACCCCATCTCTAGAACAGGCCTCCTGATGAAGCTTCTCAGCAAGCAGCAAGAAGTAAATGTGTCCAAAGCGGAATGGGATATGGACCAGTGGAAAGCTGACAACTATATCAGTGAGAGCACAGAAGCCCAGAGTGAGCAGAAAGAGCAGGAGTCAAGTGAGGTGAGGATAACCCCTGACACATGGGACTTGGACTTTTACTCAGTTTAGGACATGCCATTAACGTGCCCAAGCGGGAATACCACGGGCTCCTAGTCAGTATCTTATCTTCAGCCATGAAACGGGCTAAGACAGTGATCTCCAACTTTGCTCATTGAGAGAGTGTGTCACTATTCCTAGGGTAGACGCGAAAAGGACATAACACAAGATAAATAAATTGTAGATAAATTGTAGAAGAAAATGCTAATGATAAGACTAATAACATTCAATTTGACTTGTTCTTATAGAAGCTACTCGCCTGGAAGGATTGGGTTTCATAGTAGTTTAAGAAGAGTTAGCTATCCTTTAGAATAGGATTAAGAATCGTAAGTTTTCATCCCTTCTATCTCCTTGTTTTTAAAAATTGTTATATATTTTTTTAGCTCACAAAAGAAGTTCCAGGTTATGACTATAACAACAAACTCATCTTGGCAGTATCTGTACCTGTAGTAGTGACGATTTGTGTTAGAATTCTCTGTCTCATTGAGGTAAGGACAATAATTAATTCAGATTCAGAACCCAGAAACTGAGAATCAAATCCACCTTTCCTCCTGCTACTACTTGATTCTTCCCTTTAGCCATGAGGACTGACATACACTTTGTTCTTTTAATGAAAAGTATATTCCCAGGATGTTTTTTTTGTGTTTTGGTTTTTTTTTTTTTTTTTTTTTTTTGGCTGCGTTGGGTCTTCATTGCGGTGCGTGGGCTTCTTACTGAGGTGGCGTCTCTTGTTGTGGAGTACGGGCTGTAGATGCACGGGCTCAGGAGTTGTGGCACACTGACTTAGTTGCTCCGCAGCATGTGGGACCTCCCCAGACCAGGGATCGAACCTGTGTGCCCTGTGCTGGCAGGCGGATCCTTAACCATTGCACCACCAGGGAAGTCCCCACAGGATTTTTAAAAGGAACTTCACTCCCAGGAGATCCCTATGGAATTGGATCCCTGATAACAAGCTATTGGACTATTTTGACACGTGAAGTTTATAAGAAGGCCAGAGTTGACATGATAGTAAATTTTCTTCAACCCAACAAAGTATGCTGATTTGATGTACTCACCAGTCACTCTCATTCTACTGTTGATTTCTTTCCTTCTTGGCTGAAGTGATGAGAGATATAGGATCTCCATACTCAAGGAGCTATCAGTCACCCTGGGAGGGCTAAAAGGGCATGCCTAAAAGACAAAAGTGTGATCTCGTCAATTCCTCAGGTTTACTTAGCAGCTTTCTTCTCCGGTGTATTAGGAATTGTGTAGATAGGTTCCATTAAAACACTGCAAGTAAACTCTTGCAGCAGGCTACCCTCAAATATTTATAGTAGCCTATTCCTGGAGCTAGCCTGTTTACCTTTTGTTCAGTTACATAGTGGTTGATTACTTTTCCCAGCAGGCAGTTGCTAACATTAAAAGAGTGATTTTAATAGGCTGACAGTCTTGATTCTACCCTACCACTCCACATTACTTTAGTTATCTTTTCTCCTGTGATGGCAGCCCTCCATTCCAGCCAAAGCAGCTCCTCACTATACGCTAGTTACACCATAGCCATTCCTACTTTTGTCTGTGCCTTTGTCCATCGAAAATTCCTTTATTTTGCTTTGCCTGTGGAACTCCTATGAATCTCTGAAAAGCCAACTCAAGTTCAGATATCTTTCTCTGTAAAGCCTTCCCTGAATACTCCAGCCCTCCTGATCCTAGTCCTGTGAGGTTTGTCACCATTTCTTAGGGGCCATAGCAAAGTAGTCCCCCCTCCCCTCAGAACTCACAAAAGTGGTAAGCAGTTTTTTGAAAGGCAGCCCCCCAAGAGAGAACCACCAAGGTTAGCACATCATGGAGCTGAGCAGAGATGTGTAAGGACCAATGGCTTCCTGGCCTATCACACTTGAATCAAACCTGACATGATGTACTAACTTCTAAAGAGAAATGTGTCTATCTGCAGGAGGGTTGGTCACTAGTGAAAGCATAGAAAAGGTGAGGAGAGACCAACATGGGCAGTGCCCATCCTCACATTGCCCAAGAGTAGAGATGGCACCTTAGGCAGCATAACTGAGGAGTCAGGCCCACTAGCCAGGCTGCCTGTTGAGGAGATGGATGGATCCAGTTACCTCAGGCCTTCCCATTAAGTTCTGGATTCAGCTGATTCCTTTTCTAATTCTGATCTCACCAAGTAGCCTTCGATTCTGTGATTGTGCTTTAGTGTGCCACGGAGGCCTGTCCCCACAGAAGGTAATTCTCTGATTGTGTAGACACAGATGCCCCGTGTGTAGAACAGATGTATTTCTCATTGTCAAGTAATAATTTGGCATTCTGATGTTTGATCAATCCTGTGATATTGCTAAAGTGAGACTGCCACAACAGGAAGACGTGAGTTCTCGCTTGGTGAGGAAGAGTATGATTTCTGAGCCTAGGAGGCTGGGGACTAGCTTGCTAGTCATTGGCCATTGCCCAGACTGTACCCTCTACATCTCAGGTGGCATATGGCCTTTGGCATGTTTAGAATTTCCGTAAAGTCCCCTTTTTTATTGTTTTTAACTTCTTGCATTTGTTTTGTTTTGTTTTGTTTTGTTTGGGCCTGTGTGATCTTAGTTCCCCAAGCAGGGATTGGACCTGTACCCTCGGCAGTGAAAGCGAGGAGTCCTAACCTTTATTTCCTCTCCCCACATATACGATAAGCTTTTGGAGGACAGGGACCATGCAGTGTTCTTCCTATGGTAGACAATACTGGTGTTCAACGGAAGAGAGATGAGGCGTTATGTCAATTCCACAGTGAGGAATAATGCAACCGAATATTTATTTGAAGTAGGATAGAGTCCAGCAATAGACCCCTGTGTTCTTAAGACTTTTGAAATGTCATGTTTTAATATTGCAATCAGGGGAAGAAAATGAATAAATGGTGATAGAATAGCTGCCTAACTATTTGGGGGGTAAATAGCAGATCCCCATGTTTCATGTTAAATAAACATATATCCATAAATGTGAAAAAAGACCACATAAAGGTATTAGAAGAAAATAAAAGCAATATTTCTATAATCTTCTGGTGGGAAAGAGCCTTCAGAGCCTGATGCCACAAGCAGAGCCTTTGATATATTCCACCATCTTGTCTGTGACACCAGCTTAGCACTGATTCATGCCAAGCGTAAGATGAAGAGTTTTCCATATATTGTCTGATTTAAAGCCCACAGTCCTGTGAGGATGATATTACTATCCCTCCCTCATAGATGAAGGAGATCAGTGTAAGGCCCCAGCGGCCAAACCGAAAGCAGAAGGCAGTTTCACCCGACTGCAAAGCTGGTGCTCCCTCCTCCACTCTTTTGTCTTGTCTCCTTAGAGACAAAAACACTGGAAATATTCGAAACACTGAAATTCAATGAAAGCCAGTATTTCTTTACCATAAAGAGTTTTTGTTTGTTTGTTTCGAAGTGGTGGGGTTTGGCCATGCTGTGCAGCTTGCAGGATCTTAGTCCCTTGACAAGGGATTGAACCTCGGGCCACAGCAGTGAAAGAGCCACGCCCTAACCAGTGGACCACCAGGGAACTCCCAAGAGTTTTGTAAGTCAACAAGAAGAAGACAAACAGTCCAGGGGAAAAGGGGGCGAGGGCTGTGAAGAGTAGGAGGTGTGTTGACAGTCTGCCACCATATCTGCCTGTCGTCTCCTCATGGCTCATGTGGGGTGGGTTTTGTTAGCCAGGCCTTTGTCACCTCGTGACGTAAAAATCACCTCTAAGATTTTCTTCAAGTACTTTTATAATCTGTCCAGAATTTGTTGTATTTGTTTGTTCGTGTGGTTGAGGTAGGGGATCTAACTTTTTCCCCCTACATGAAGATCTGATTCTTTTCAAATCTTTCACTGAATGGTTTATTCTTTCTTCCCTGGTCTACTATGCTATCTTCATCTGGATGCTGTTCTGTGATCCAGTTATCTTGTCCTGTACCAGTACTGATATCACACTGCTTAATTCCAGTTGCTCTATAACATATTTTATATCTGGTAGGGCAAGGTCCTACTCTTTGACCTTCTTTGGCATACATCTCATAACTATTCTCACATATATTCTCTACCAAATGTCAGCTGGCCAGGTTTATTTAAAAATTATTTTGGTTATAAAATGGATTGCATTGAATTTTTAGTTTCATTTGAAGAGAATTGACCTCTTTACAACATTCTAGGAGGATGGTATCTCATGCCATGTAAGTACTTCTTAATGTCCTTCAAAAAAGGTTTAATATTTTCATCACATAGGTCTTACAAATTTGTGGCTAAATTTATTCCTAGGTACTTTATGCATTTTTATTGATATAGTAAATGGGATGTTTCTTCTGTTTTTTAGTTAGTTAGTTGTGTTATATGGGAAAGCTATTGAGGCTAATATATTGATCTCTTGATTTTGTATGGAGCCATCTTACTCATGTTACTTCCAATAAAATTTCAGTTGATTCTTTTGGACTTTTTAGGTCCCTTGTTTCATATGCAGATATGTTTGTCTCTTCTTTCCAATACTTCGTTTTTCTCATCGTACTGATTAAGACCTCCTCCACAATGCTCAATAGTAGCAGTAATGATTGGGCATCCTACTCTTGTTCCTGACTTTAAAACAATGCTTAGGTTTTTGCCAGATACTTTTATTTTCTTTTCCTACTTCTAAGAGTTTTTATTAGGAATTATCTGTTGAACGTTATCTAAAACAGTCAATAAAATATATCGCCAGCTGCATGCAAGACCCTAAGTTAGGTACTGTGGAAGAGTCAAAGGATTCTTAAACAGGGTAGAATTCCTTTCCTTGAAAGAGTTATCATCTTACTGGATAGATCAGATTTAAAGTAAAAAGGAATGAATAAGGATTTGGAAATAGTTGTAATGGATAATCATGATCCTGTTTTCTTTCAAAACAGATTTCTTCTCATAGAATTGCAAAAGAGGAAGATAGAAAAAGAAGCAGAAGGTAAATATTGGTCTTTGAAAGCAGAATTTTACAACTAGAGGAGAACTTAGAACTCATCTATTTCAGTTTCCTCACCAAAGGCAGGAAGAACGCTTAATCACCCTAATGGTTTACCCTAGTTTATTTATCAGCAGAATTAGCTCCCCAGCCCAAGCTGAGTTAGAACAGGACTGGCACACATTCATCTGCTCTCACTAGTCCTTTAAGGAAAGAGGGTGGACGGGGAGAGGTTTTGGTTGTACCTGTTCCTGCTGGGCTGATGCCTGGCTCCCAGGCATCAGGCCAGGCCAGAGGCCTTCTAGGAGGCTCGGGGGTAGGGAGGGCCACATGGTTGGGGATTTAGGGGCTGGCCTCACTCAAAGCTGACGAAAGGTAGAACATATGAGTCCCTCCTGGAAAGTGGCAAGAAAACTTCCCTTCTCATCCTACTGTTTTTCAGGCCCCTACTCTCTATTCCCTTTATCCAAACCTCATAGAATTTTAACCGGGAGAAACTTTAGACACTAGTTTGTCTCTTCCTTTTGTAATAAGGAACTGGAGAAAGAGAAAGGGAAACTATCTTGCCCCATGGTCATACTGCTAGTGATTACCGAGAAGAAGATGGTCCCTTTCCACTGAGGACTTCTCCACTGATCACACACTGTGCTTGGGCTGTGAGCTACGTTTTATGTCACAGTCGAGTAGACACATACTATATGGACATAAGTAGTTTCTGAAACAAACTTATTGTGCACTGTGATTTTTTTCTCTTCTATTTGTATTCGAAAAGAGTATTTTGTGCTTCCCTGCTGGTCGTGGCCTTTAAACGGATTCCACAATTCACTGACACCTGAGTGACAGCCTGCAGAGTGAAAGTCAGAGAGCTATAGATGACTTTGCTCGTTGGGTTCAGGTGTTTACTTGGTGTGATTCAACTTACAGGATAGAGCAGCCAGGAAAATAAAATCACCTTCTCCCCACACCCACACCCCCAGCAAATGCTGCATGTGCGACTAAGTCCGAAGCGGACTGGTGTGAAGCGCGTCTAAGGGAGTAACAAGTTTCTGCCCAGTGCCGTTGTGCAGTGTTTTCACTGCACGAGGGCAGTTGGCCAAGGGCAAAGAAAGGTGAACGGGGCTGAAAATCCTGCCTATACTCCATGCTAAGCCACATACAAATGTCTCTCCAGAGACACTTGGGGTCCATTTTGGACAGACACAGAGAACTTCTGGAAGGCCAGCATGCATGCAATG
This sequence comes from Mesoplodon mirus, assembly GCF_964341445.2. Lineage (NCBI taxonomy): Eukaryota > Metazoa > Chordata > Mammalia > Artiodactyla > Ziphiidae > Mesoplodon > Mesoplodon mirus. The sequence continues at coordinate 36,144,282 of NC_138994.1, read as the reverse complement.
ATTTTCATGATCCCGGGTCTGTGGTGGTTTTGCTCATTGTGATTATGGACTGAGGTCCCCATTTAGTCCTAATGAAAGCAGAGATAGCACATTGTGAGAGCGATGAAAAGTGACATGCAACACTAACTGTGTGTGTTTTCCTCCAAGGGGCTTTTTTTTTATTTCTGCTGCGTAAGAGAAGCTCAGGGGAAAGTGAGAGTCAGGTAGATGTGAGGAGGATAAAGTACTGTGGCCAGAGAAAGCAGGGGAGATGCAGAATTAATATTTCCCTTTCTGTGTTCTAGGAGGGCTTTTTCGGGAGAAGGCGGCCACTTTGGCTTAGGGATATGTATAGGCCTCTCAGCGCCACACGCAAGGAAAACATGGCCCAAAAGCTACACGACAGGGAGTCTTCTGATGAGGATGAGATATTTCTGCATCCCAGCAGGAGGCCCAAACTCGTCATCCAGAGCTCACTGAGGAGGCTGAATCTTTACCTCATCAAGAGGCCCCTGCTCAGCATCCACAGACCCCTGAGGACGTTGAATCTTTTTCACCCCAGGCAGAGGCCCAGGCTCAGCATGCAGAGCCCACTGAAGAGGTAGAACCACCTCCACTTCCGCAGGAGGCTCCATCTCAGCCTTCAGAGGCCCCTGAGGAACTAGAAACTTCAAGTCCTCAGGAGGCCCGCGCCCGGCCCTTGGAGACACTTAAGGAGGTTGTAGTTTGACCATGTGTTCATCATGGGGTAAATGAAGCTCAGCAGTCACACTTGTACAATGGCACTGTTAAATCTCTGGCTCTGGCACTTCCCATAAGTCCACAGGTCACTAAAGAGGTTGAACCTTCTCCAGTCCAGCAGAAGACCCCATCTCAGCCTCCAGAGCTCCTTAAGGAAGTTGTAGCTCAGTCTCCATTGTATCCCGAGGTGACAGTTCCAGCACAGAGCAGGATCATGCTGAGCATCCAACATCACCCAGTATCAAGAGCAGTGGTTCTCAACCAGGGTGATTTTGCACACAGGTGACATTTGGTAGTGTCTGGCGACAGTTTTGCTTGTCAGAACTGTATATGCTACTGGCATCTAGTGGACAGAGACCAGAGATGCTACTAAACATCCAACAGTGTACAGGAGAGCCTCCCACAGCAAAGAATTATCCAGCCCAAAGTGTCAATAGTGCTGCCTAGCTAGAGAAATAAAGATGACTTAACACAAGTATTTAATGAGCATTTAGTATTTTGTATCTACTGCACCACATATATAATCATGAAAGTATAAATCATAATATCTCCCACAGTGAGATTTCTTTAGTGTATGGAGGGAGTAGTGATGTTATGTTTCATCATATATAAATTAGAATTATTGCCAAAGGATAAATGTTCTGAAAGAATATCTGTTTTTCTAATTCTTTTGCTTGTGTCTTTTTTTGTAGAAATCTTGGTTGCAATTTACTCCCAGAACTGAGCTTTGGAACGTTTCAGGCCTGGCATGGAATGCAGTTTTTACACAAGTTGTAAGTGAAATAGAAGATGAATACATGTAAACAACTGTGTGTAAAAACAATCATGCAGTTATTGGTTAGCTGGGTGTAAGTAAGCCCAGTATGAATTCTGGAAAGTATGTCTTGAGAGCCATTTATTTTTTTTTTCAAATGAGGAAACTAAGGTACAAAGAGGCCAAGAGACTTGTTTAACTCATATATATGAAAGGCTCTGCTTTCCATAGTACTGATCTTTGGCATGGTCAATTAAAGGCACCGAACAGAAACACTCAGATTAGCATTGTCATGGAATCCCACTCCATGGATGCCTCTCCAATATGCGAATGGTCCAGGCACTTCCACTTTTGAATTTCGCTTTGATTCCTTTTCATGTGCAAAGTTCCTAACTGCTTAAAATGTATGCAACACAGAGCTGCAGAGAACTAAGTTTAGCAGGGTGTGGTTCAGTGGGTGTGGGTGCTTCCCCAACCATCATTAGCTCTTTTAAATGGTAAAGCAGAAAGAATTCCTGAACACCCACCACAGGGCTCTCCCCAGCCACCCAGAACATTATTTTTCAAAAAAGCATATATTGCTGAAGTGAATTATCTGTGGCCAATAGGAACCTTTGAGGTATGGAAAAAGACGTTGTTTGTGTTCAGCTGTAGTGTGAAAAATATAAAGAAAAGACTTTGCTGCGGCCTAATTCAATATGTTTTCTTTGCTGACTACTCTTCAATAAGAAGTGTGGGTTTTACACCCCTTCAGCTCAAAACTTCTCTGATTTCTCATGGCACAAGGAAATGATAGTGGGTACGTTCAATGGCCCGAAGGCGATTTTAGACTCAAGGTAAAGAGCTCTTCTACACCTGGCTTTGGAAAAGACTCTCTTACCTGTCTTATGGTTCAGAAATCCAGTTTCACACAGTTCCCACATTTTGGGTTAATGAAGGTGTTGAGGCTGTGTCTGGAGCTGGATTAACAATTCCTGCAGATGCCTATCTTTAGCGGCCTCCTTCCTTTCCCTTGTTAGTTTGCTGACGCCTACCTTGGGGAGAGAGCACCAAGGGTCGGTTTTTCTTTTGTTAGCACACCGGAGAGCAGGCTCGTGAGGTCCCTTCACCAGGAGGTTTTAGTAGCGTCAGTACAACGTCTTAAACTCACCACTTTCCTAAACATCCTAGAACACCAAGAGTTCCTTATAAGAATCAGAGTTTCACTATAGTTAATGTAGGCAACACAGGAAAATACATTGTGGAAATAAATAAATAAATCACAGTTTAAAAATTAATGAATTCATTCCAAAACATTCACTGAGTGCCATGCCCACTGTCTGTGAACACTGTACTAAGTGCTTGGGATACAAAGACGCATAGGGCAGGGACTTTGTCCCCAAGAAGCTTTCATACTGGAAGGAGAAATATGGATGTCGATGGGAAAACATACATGAGAGCCATTCTAGCATCTATGCAGCAGGGTAACAAGGTGAGGGAGGGGGGTGATGAAGTAGCAAATGGGTGGTAGGTTAGAAAAGATTTGTAATGGAAGAGGCACCAACTTGTTCCTTTGGAATTTGTGCTCCTCTTAAATGACAGAAAAAGGTAGTGAAAGAATCAGAACTACCTGGTGTTGTAAATAAATTAGTACTGTACTCCGAAAACTCATTCACAGTTACTTTCAAAAGATTGTCACAGTATAGTAAGTCTTTGTTTTGGACTAAGTCTTTCTAATAGACAAAGCTAATTTGCTTCAGGATACATTTGCCATGGTGAGATATAAACTTTATTGCACCTCTTACCAAAGGCAAGCCACCAAGGGAAGATGCCACCCTTGAGTTAAATCATTTTACTACCTATAATGACATATTACTGGGGTGTTTATAAGTTGCTTGCATTAAATAAGTTTGGAAAAGGGCCCCAGCTGAGGTGGATTTATCATGAATTCAATGAACCTTAGGCTTCAGGGCTCCTCACTTGCATAGGTCCCTTCCAAGGTCTTGAGAGGGGTCCTAGCGATTTTTCTATTTATAACTTTGCATGTTTTTATTAGATAGGATTTCCCAAAGTAGATGAGGTTCAGGCCGCACAAATCCTTGATTCATCACCGGGTGTCAGGTAATTATAAGTCAGTAGGTTTCTTGAATGAAGCCTCTATGTTATTGAGAAATATCAGGTGAAGTAGTTAGCAGTGTGGTAGTCTATTTTAAATCCGAAATCTACCTCAAAGATGAGCCAAGAGCTTATTAATAAAGTACCACTTTTTGAATGGTGGTAGTAATCATATCTCTTTCAGATAAAATCAGGAATGAAATATACTATGGAAAACCGGCAGTGGTTGATAATCCTAAATGTTAAGTATGCTTTTTTTCTCTGACTGTAAAGTGTTTCTCCTTCATTCACCTATGCACGTCCAGACTGATGGCTTATTTTTAAAAATTCTTTTAGTCACTTCATTGGATCTAACAATACAAGCTCCATGATTTTAGAAACTGAAGGACTCTACAATGTGGAAAGGCTATATAACTTAACCAGACAGAGCACATTCACATGCTGGCTTGTCCGTGGTACATCAATATTGTACCAAGAACATAAGCACGAAGAGAGAATAAGAGGAAAATCAAAGCCTTATCCCTATTGAATTATTTACCCCATTGTTGAGAATATCAGTGCGGGAGGTGTGGCCACACTATGAAGGCAAATTGAGCTGCGGTCACAGAGCCGCCCTAATGCTCCCCCAGTCAGCTAGCATTGGTTTCCTTTACATAGCTATGTACACACAAAAGCTTACACACTTGAGGGTGTTGTCCTCACTTTTTGCTATGTACTAGAATCCTGGCAACTTCTCAGATTTAGAAAGGCATAAACACTAAAAGCAAAAATAACTTGGGTCTGCCCTTTGGGGTGGTTCAGGGTGGCTGTTTTATTTGTAATAGTTCAAAATTTTGAGATTGTCACACCTAGCAACTACTATACTTTTCTTCTCCCCACTGCATCTTATTCTTCCCACCTGTAGTATTTTCTCCCATTCTATATGTTTATTCACTTTCTTGATAGTGTCCTTTGAAGCACAAACTTTTTAGTTTTTATAAAATCCAATTCATCTATTTTTCCTTTGGTTGTTTGTGCTTCTGGTATCATATCTAAGAAACTGTTGTCTAAAGCAAGGTCATAAAGATTTACTCCTGTGTTTTCTTCTAAGAGTTTTATAGCCTTAGCTCTGACATTTGGATATTTGATCCATTTGGAGTTAATTTTCATATACGGTGTGAAGCTTCATTATTTTGTGTGTGGATGTACAGTTGTCCCAGCATCACTTGAAAAGACTGTTCTTTCCACATAGAATTGTTTTGGCACCCTTGTTGAAAATCAATAGACCATAAATATGAGGGTTTATTTCTATATTGTCAATTCTGTTCCATTGATTTACATGTCTGTTCTTATTCCAGTACCACACTGTGATTGCAGTAGCTTTGAACTGAGTTTTGAAACCAGGATGTGTGAGTCCTCCCACTTTGTTCTTTACCGACATTGTTTTGGTTATTCTGTTTCCTTGAATTGCCATAGGAATTTTAGAAAGAGCTTGGCAATTTCTGGAAAGAAGTCAGCTGGGATTTTGATAGGAATTGCAATGGAACCATAGGTCGATTTGGGAAGTAGTGAAATTTTAATAAGATTATCTTCCAGTCCATGAATCCAGCATGTCTTTATATTTATTTAGATCTTCTTCAGTTTCTTTCAACAGTTTTGTACTTTTCAGTGTGAATCTTGCACTTACTTGGTAAAATTTTCCCCTAAGTATTATATTTGTTTTGATGCTGTTCCACATGGAATTGTTTTCTAAATTCCATTTTTTGATTACTCATTGCTGGTGTGGAGAAATAATATTGATCTTATATCCTACAACCTTGCTGAAGTCATTTATTAATGCTAACAGTTATTCTCCTAGATGCCCAGGAATATGTCTTGTGGCCTTCCAGTTTCCCAGGAATACACTGGAATATTGCAAAGTGTCTGTGGACATCTCATTCCTCAGCTTTTCTTTTAAAGCTTTGCGGTTGGGTTGTTTTTTGCCCCAAACTGTTATCCATTGCCTCATGCCACCGCCATGTTAAAATATTTGCTTGAAAATGTTTTCCAGAAATGCCACCTGAGCAGAGGCTTTTCTCACTAGACAGCCCTCAGTCAGGTCAAAGGCAAGCCTTTCAAGTGAGGTCTTCCAGGGGACCACCAGACATGTACAACAATGACAGTTCTTTGGGGATGAGGCTTTGAAGGACCTCCCAGTCCATGCTGCTCGTTCTGGTACCAGGGATGTGGGCTGTTTTTCAAGGCTACCACTGGCATGGAGACCAAGGGTCAAGGGCAAGTTAAAGCAACACAGATCTCGTTGTTCTTACAGAAATTAATTTGTTTTCCTTGAATAAATTGCTCCCCCATTTGCTGCCAGCGTGTTGGTTAAATTCCCAGAGTTCAGAAGACGTTGATTCTGACCATTTTTGCCAGTTTTGTTGTTGCTGTTATTGTTGCTTCCATGCGGGGATGAATTTTCAGATGTCCTTCCTCCATCATTTTTACTGATTTTCCTGCAATTAAAAAAAAATCTATAAAGTCTCAATGGCCATAGGCTAATTAAATATTTATCACGAGAGATGATTAAGGAAAAAATAAATAAAAAGAGAAATAAATAAATAAATAAAAAGAGAAAATATAGTTCTCATAGAGGCTTTCCCAGATGGGTAGATGAAGTTTGAAAAGGTATTTCTATATTTAGTGCTGTCAAAATTAAGGTTAAAGTAACAGATGTTTCAAAAAAAAAAAAACCCTTTTTTTTCATTCAGGTTAAACACAGGCTTTAGAGTCAGAACTGAGTTCAAATTCCAGCTCTGCTTCTTACGAGCTTGATGAGTTAAGACAAGTTATGTAACTTCTCTGTGCCTCAGTTTCCTCATTTGTACAACTGTGTAATATATATATCACATAAGGTTACTGTGAGGATGAAATGTTAAATGCTGATCACATATGCATGGCAACCCAAAAGATATTAGTTTTGATAATTATCTTTATAATATTCTGCAAAAGTACACTAATAATTCTTGAGTAGAGTTAACCTAAAGTCAGATATTCTCTTCTTTCTTCCTGTTTCTTTTTGTTTTTTTTTCCCCCTTATTTGTTTTAAAGAACTAAGGGGAAAAGAAAGAAAGAACTATGAAGAAAATCTATTCCAACATTTTGGAGTAAAATTTTGTTCCTCAAAATTAATTTGTTTATTTTATTGATATATAAACAAAATGTTATTTATTTATTCAGCAAACATTTATTAAGTGCCTAGTAACTATTAGGCACTATGTCAGGCAGAGGAATAATAATGACAATAAAGTGTGGTCCCTGCTCTCAAGTTGCTGACAGTCTAGGAGAGTGACAAGTAAACAGTTGATTACATACACAGTAACAAAGGCTATGGCACCAGGATACACACGGGACTATGTGATGGGAGTATGGCTTTCACCAGTTCCTCTTGGATTTCTCTCTTCTTTGGCTCCAGAACCAAGGAATTAGCCTTATTTTTGTCTTTAGCTGGGTAGTTTAAATCATGAAATTTTTCAAACTTTGTAGAGATGAAAGAAAAACACCTTGAATTATGGAGGACACTAGAAATAGTACTTTTTTACAGAGCAAGGGCTTCCTACCAGCATAGTCACTTCGAGGGTTTTTAACGTGAAAAGTACTTTGGCATATTTTTTCTTTGCTAGCCACTTTTTTTCTATTTTATTGTTTGTTTGTTTGTTTCTCTTCTCCACTTTATCATCTAGAGACCTGGGTAGTTCCCAGTGAAAGAGTGTTTTACAGATTCTAAGGGAGATTTATAGGTAAAGACAGAAAATGATTTTTTTTAACCTTCAAGTTCCATACGCAAAAAAAAAATGACTATAAACTTTCATGGAAGTAATTGAAAATGCAGATAATTTTAATTCCATTCCATTTTTCAGAATTCTCAATCGTAATCCTTTGCCAACAGTGGAAGATTCTTGTCTTTTTACAGTGCCAGCATTAAACTATTTGTAAGTATTGTAACAGTTTCATGGCTCATGAGATAATTTCTGCTCCTTTTGACTTTCGTCAAAAATTGAGTACTTTGGCTAAACAGTCATAATTTAGATTTTAACTGGGTTATTGAAAATAAGAGTTATTGGCAAAGAAAAGGATTAAGAAAGAATATATATGGGTAAGAGAGCCAGCAGAGGATGAGAACAGTGTTGAAGAACACATATAGGTATGGAACATGAAGATGCATATAGGAATAGTATTTATCCAAGAAAGCAAAAAGGAATAAGGGGTACATTATTTTTTTAAAAAAGAGTGATCAAAAGAGGTAGATGCAATTGAAAATGAGAAGTGAGGCTAATAGAAAATGATTGTACTGTTCAGCACCAAGGTCATTAATTTGATGATGCAAATTTAAATTTCTTCCAAAAGAGCTCTTTGGAATTATCATCTATGGCAAGTAAGAAGCCAAAGTGGAAGTAATCCCATGTTACGTATCTTTTTCAGTTTAGAAATTTTGTCTTTGGGTTTTATATCATGCATGTTTGGGCTTCTCCTTCAGAGACATGGGAACAGCACAAGTGTCACTTACAGCAATTGAAAGCATCCTCATGATGACCCTTGAATTGGAAACACTGTAAGTTGATTTTTCTTACATTGATTTTCACTCAATTGTATTTTTAGGTTTGTTTGATTATCTTCTTAAGTCAGGTTTATTTATGTATAATTTTCATTTAACAAACTTCACTCTTTTTAAATATACAGTGTGATGTGTTTTGACAAACGTATAGTTCTGTAGCCACCACCACATTTGAGGTCAAGAAAACTTCTGCACTCCCAAGAGACCCCCCATGTCCCTCTGTAGTCAATCCATCCTCCTGTCACTACCAGCCCCTGGCAACCACCAATCTGATTTTTGTCCGTATAATGTTGCCTTTTCCAGAATATTTGATAAATGAAATCATGTGGTATGTAGCTTTTTGTTTTTGGCTTCTTTCACTTAGCCAGTCTCTTTGGAGATTCATCTGTTTTGTTGCACCTGTCAGTAGCTCATTCCTTTTGAGCGCTGAGCAGTATTCTAGTTGTGTGGATACGCAGTCATCGTTTGATGCACATTTGAGTTTCTTCTTGTTTTTTGGCTATTATGAACAAAGCCTCTGAAAACACTCACATGTGTGTGTGAACATATGTCTTGTGTGAGCATATGTTTTCATTTCTTTGGGGTAAAATACCTCAGGGTGGGATTGCTTCATCATATGCTAAGTGCCTATTGAACTTTTTAAGAAACTGCTGAACTGTTTTCTAAAGTGCCTGTGCCATGTTGCTTTCCCACAAGCAGTCTATGAGAGTTGCAGATGCTCTACCTCTTCACCTGATCCTTATATTTGTTTTTAAAAAAATTTAGCCTTTCTAGTAGGTGTGTAGTTGAATCTCGTGGTTTTTGCCACATTTTGCATTTCTGTAATAGCTGATGATGTTGAGTGTCTATTCATGTGCAAATATCCTTTTAAATGAAGTGTCTGTTCAAATCCATTTTTTAATTGGATATTTGCATTGAGATTTAACAGTGCTTTATATAAAAAGCAATGGAAATAGTCCTTGCTCTCAGGTATGTGTTTAGTAAATATCTTCTCCCAGATTGTGACTTATCTTCATTATATTAAAGTGTCTCTGAAAACTAGAAGTGTTAAATTTTTGATGAACTCTAATTTAGCAATTTTTCTTAATTTTTCATATTTATTTAATTTATTTATTTGGTTGTGCTGGGTCTTAGTTGCGGCAGATGGGCCCCTTAGTTGCGGCTCATGGGCTTCTTAGATCTGGCATGCGAACTCATAGTTGAGGCATGCATGTGGGACCTAGTTCCCTGACCAGGGATCGAACCCGGGCCCCCAGCATTGGGAACTTGGAGTCTTAACCACCACGGAAGTCCCTTAGCAATTTTTCTTAGATGGTTTTTGCTTTTTTGTGTCTTAATCTAAGAAATCTTTCTCTGAGACCCCACTGTCTAACCCCAAATCACAAAGATTTTCTCCTACGTATTCTTCCAGACGTTGTATAGCTCCATTTAGGTCTATGATTCATTTTGAGTTAATTTTCATATACGTTGTGAGGGAAGGGTCAAGTTTTATTTTTTTGCAGTTTAAAAAACTATTTCTGTAGGACCCTATTGTGACAGTTTATTACACAACGTACTGCACCTTAAACTGTGCCATCCCCCCTCCCATATGGCAAGCTAATAGAAACATTCTGTTACCACAAGGCTAGTTGAGGGGATTGCGTGAGATTAGTATGCGGAAACGGCCCTGCATTTAGCAGTCTGTTCCAACCGTCTTTGTCAGGTCACCTGACAAATGACTGTCTTCACCGTGCCGTCACGCATTGGTCACTGCTCTAGCCTCATCTTCCTCAGCGTCCCACAGCATCAGCCACAATTGCGATCCCTCTCTTGTCAGCTACATGCCCTCCTCTCTGGATATTAAAAATTATTTCCCTGTTTAACGACAATACTGTTAATACACAATATTGAAGACATTAAATTCTTACACAATAATATTACCTAATAAAGTGTTGCTATTCAAATTTCCCCCATTGTCTCTCTTATATAATATCATTTCTTTTAACAGCTTTTTGAGGTACAATTGACATGCAGTAATCTGTGTTCACACACTCACATACATACACACCATGAAGACATCACGAAAATCAAAATGTCCATCACCTCAGAAAGTTTCTTAATGTCTCTTTGTAATCCTTCCCATCGTTCCTTGCACTTCCCAATCGCCATGCAACCATTGATCTGCTTTCTGTTTGCATTTTCTAGAATTTTATATAAATGGAATCATACAGTGTATACTTTTTTCTAACTGGCTTCTAACTCAGCATAATTATTTTAATCTTCATCCATATTGTTGTATATATCAGTAATTCATTTCTGTTTATTGCTGAATAGCATTCCTTTATATGGATGTACCACCATTTATGTATTGACCATTGATGGACATTTGAGTTGTTTGAGTCTTTGTCTATTACAGATAAAGTTGCTATGACTATTTGTGTACAAGTCTTGTATGGATGTTTACTTCCATTTCTCCTGGGTAAATGCCTGCCTGTAGAATGGCTGCATCATTGGTAAGTGTATGTTTAAGTTTTTTAAAAATACCTATTTTCCATAGTGGTTTGATCATTTTACATCTCTACCAGCAGTGTATGCGAGCTGCATTTTCTTCACGTTGTGGCCAACATTTGCTATGCTCAGTATTTTTAATTTTAGATAGTTTAATAGGTGTGTAGTTGTATCTCACTGTAGCATCCCTAATGATTAATCATGTCAAACATCTTTTCATATGCTTATTTTCCATCTGTATATCTTTGAATCTTTTATTTATATTTTTCTGGAGTTCTGAGAGTTCTTTATATATTCTGGAAATTAGTCCTTTATCCAATAGGTAAGTTGCTAGGTATTTTCTCCCATTCTGTGACTCATCTTTTCGTTCTCTCAGGAGTGTCTTTTGCAGGGCAGAAATTCTGAATTTCGATGGTGTCTAATTTATCTGTTTTTTTCTTTTATGCATTATGCTTTTGGTGTTGTATCTAAGAAATCTTGCCGAACTCAAGGTCATAAAATTTTTCACCTGTTTTGTTCTAGATGTTTTATAGTTTTATGTTTTACATTTAGATCTTTGAACCAATTTGAGTTCATTTCTGTATATGGTTTAGATGGAAGTTCCTTTTTTTTTCCTTTTTGCACCTGGATATTCAGTTGTTCCAGCATCATTTGTTGAAAAGACTATCATTTCTCCACTGAAATGCCTTTGAACCTGACAGTCAGTTCTCCCCCTCTCTCTACTTCAGAACTTTGTATTCTGTTCCTTTGGTCTTTTTGTCTCTCTTTACACTACTATCACAATGTCTTGAAGGTGTAGCTTCATAATCCTTGAAATCAGTTACTGTTAGTTCTTCAACTTTGTTCTTTCTCAAAGTTGTTTTAGTGATTCTAAATTTTATTTCCATATGAATTTTAGAATTAGCTTGTCAATGTCTATAGAAAAGCCTACTGGGGTTTTGATGTATAAATCGATTTGGGGAGAATTGATGTCTCAACAATATTGAATCTTCTGATCCATGGATACTTTATATCTCTCCATTTATTGAGGTCTTTCTTAATTTCCCCCGGCAATATTTTACAGTTTTCAGGGTGCAAGTCTTTTGTCAGACTTATTCTAAGTATTTTATATGTTTGATTCTTTTATAAGTAGCATTTTAAAACTTTGATCTCTGATTGTTTGTTGAGACAAATTCATCTTTTTGTATGTGGATCTTGTACCCTGCAAACTTGATAAACTCATTTATTAGTTCCAGTAGCATTTTCGTAGCTTCTATCAGGTTTTCTACATAATCATGTTATCTGCAAATAAAGATAGTTTTACTTCTTCCTTTGCATTCTGAATATCTCTTTTCTTTTTGTTGCCCTATTGCACTGGCTAGAACCTTCAGTGCAAGGTCAAATAGAAGCAATGAGAGCAGATATCCTTGCCTTGTTCCTGATCCTGGTGAGAAAGTACTTTGTCCTTCACCATTAAGTATGATGTTAGGTTTTTTGTAGAAGTCATTTATCAAGTTGAGGAAGTCTCCTTCCATTCCTAGTCTACTGAGGGCTGTTTTTTTTTTCTTTAATCAGGAATGTATGTTAGATGTTTTCATTCTTTTCCTGCATCCATTGCAGTGATTATATGATTTTTCCCTTCTTTTCTTAATTTGTTTATTTATTTTTGGTTGAATTGGGTTTTCATTGTTGTATGTATCCAGTATTCTTAATCTTTTATGTAGATCCATATTCCAATCTGGTGTCATTTTCCTTCTGCTTAAAAATGCTTCTTTTAACATTTCTTATTGTGAAAGTCTACTAGCAATGAATTCTTTCAGCTTCTGTATGTCTGAGATAGTCTTTATTTTGCTTTTGTTTTGACAGATGTGGGTATAAAATTCTAGCTTGATAGAATTCAATTCACTACTTTAAAGATGTTATTCCACTGAGTTCTCGTTTATGATTTTTCAAGCAAGAATTCTGCTGTCATTGTTATCTTTGTTCCTCTGTACGTAGTGTATAATTTTTTCCTCTGGCTCCTTTTAAATTCTTCTCTTTATTGCTGGTTTAGAGCAATTCGATTATTTTCTGTGCCTTGGTGTAGTTCTGTCCATGTTTCTTCTGCTTAAAGTTCATTGATCTTCTTGACTTTGTGGGTTTATAGTGTTTACCAAGTTGGAAAATCTTTGGCTATTATTTCTTCAAATTTTTATATTTCTCCTCTCCTTCATGGACTCTAAGTACACATGTATTAGGCCACTTGAAGTTGTTGCACAAGTCACTGAGGCTCTATTCATTTTGTTGTTGTTTTGTTACTCCTTTTGTTTCATTTTGGATAGTTTCTGTTGCTATGCCTTAATGTTCACTGACCTTCTGCCGTGTCTAATTAGCCTTTAACCTCCTGCAATATCTTTTTCATTTAGACATTGTTTTTAATCTCTAGAAGCTCAATTTAGGTCTGTTTTACATTTTGCATGCCTGTACTTAACATTTTCAGGGTTTAGTCTGGGTGTTTTAACATATGAAATACAGTTATAATAACTTTTCTTCATGTATAATAACTTTTTAAAAGTTCTTTCCTGCCCATTCTAACATCTGTATCGATTATGGGTTATTGTTGATTGATTGCCTTTTCTCCTCAGTATGGGTCATATTTTCCTACTTCTTTGCATGCTTGCATGCAATTTTTCATATGATCCCAGATATTGTGAGTTTTAGTTTATTGTGTGTTATGTATATTTTTATTCCTGTAAAATGCCTGGGCTTTGTTTTGGGTGAAATTAGGTTACTCAAAACACTTTTATTCTTTTAGGTCTAGCTTTTAAGGTTCGTTGGGTAGGAGTCCAAGTAGCCTTTAGTCTGGAGCTCATCATTTGCAACTACTGAGACAAGTCCTTTCTGCGTATCATGAGGTTTTCCAGTCTGACTTGTAGGAACAGGTACTATTCCTACAACCCTGTGTGATATCCAGTTGTTCTTCTTATTAATCCTTTCATGTGGTTCTTTTCCTGGCATCAAGTTATTCCTCACACAAATGTACTGACCCATACTTTGTTGAATTCTCAAGAGCTCCCTCTGCATATCTCCAGAGTTCTTTGTCTGTGCACTTCTTTTCTCTCTGATACTCTGCTTTGTGAACTCTAGTTACCTTGGTTTTCCCAGACTCTTCTCTCCATTTCGTCTGTCAGGGAGCCCACTAGTCTCTGTCTGGACTTCTCTTCCCTGTACCATGACGTGGATACTCTCTCAGAGAAGTAAGGGCAATTATAGGGATCACTTCATTTATTTCCCATCTCCTCGGGAATCACTGAAATGTATTGCCTGAGGTTCCGTTTCTTGAAGACTGTTGTTTCATAGGTTCCATCTGATTTTTTCCTTGTTTCAGCTGGGAGGTTAAGTTGGCCCTTGTACTTCATCTTGGCCAGAAGCCAATAACATTCTTTAAGTCTGTTTTGTTTTGATACAGGATCCAATTAAAGATGAGGCATTGCATGTCATGTCTGTGTTTCGGTTAACCTAGAATTTTTCCCTACTATCTTTTTTTGGTCTTTTATGACATTGGCTTTTTTGAAGAGTCTAAGCCAGTTGTCTTGTAAATTGCCCCACAATCTGTATTTGTCTGTTTCCTCATTAGATTCAAAGTAAACATTTTGGGGAAGAATACTATATAGGTGATGTATTCTTCATACTTCATCCCTTGAGGTGGCCCAGTGCTAAGTTTGATCACTTGATTAAGGTGGTCTATTCCATATCTCTCCATTGTAAAGTTATTTTTCCCCTTGGTAATTGATAAATAATATGTGGGGTGATCCTTGGGATCAGTGAAGATCCTACTTTCAAACAACTCTTCACCCAACTGTGCATCAATGATAATCCTTGTCTGAATCGGTTATTACATTGATAGTTGCAAAATAACACTTTCCTAATTCTATCCTTCCTTTTGCATTTATTAGCTGACATTATTCCATAAAGAAGAGCTCCCCCACTTTTCATTTGGAGTATCATTATGAACTCATGTGCTTTTTTTTCAATTAACTGTGTTATACCTTATTATAATGATAATGTTATTCTTTGGAATGTTCCTTTTGTCCAGATTTGGTCAATGCGATCTCTGTTATTGTTTAGCCACATGATGCTTTTTTATTACTAGAATAATTTCTAATATATTACTCCTCACAAATAGGAACTGAGAAAGTGACTCCAGAATGTGCGGTCTTATTCATACTCTTCTTAGAAGTCTGCCTTCTTCGGGTGTACTCTCAACCCAAAGTGAGGCTTTCGGGTCGGAAGGAGATACTTCTGAATTAAACTGCAGTTCAATGTCACCCAATTCTAATCCCTATTCCCTTTTTTCTAGGCATATCATACCTACTGCCATCCTAATCCTTCTGTTGGGCACCTCTCTCCTCCTCGATATTTATTTCCAACAGTCAAGGGCAGCAATTGGCCAACCGGCCCCTATCCAGTTCTATAGTCCATATGCCCCAAGAACTCCTTTTTGCACTGGTCTGTGGTGGCCTTGGCCTACCTCTTCTACCTACTCAGGTAACTCTTTTACCACGAATTTAATGACCTGTGTTTCCATTTATAGGATCTTACCCAGCCGGAGGGCCTGCTGCCTCTGCCAATTTAAAAATACTATTGAGGTCGTCTGTGAGACAGTCAAGCTGCGTTGTGACAGTGAACGCCTGAGGGACGTCACACGTTGTGGTGAGTCTCAATTGCGGGATAATACATTTTTAATTTTTAACTTAATTTTTTATTTTTAATCAAGGATGATACATTTTAAAACTAATGATGTAATTACATTATTTTAATACATTCATTCAGAGTTCCAGCTCCCTAAATTTCTAAGAATTACCCCCTTGCTAAAAATCAGATTCTTGGTTACATTATTAAGCTAAGAATAGCTCAGTTACATTATTAGCTTCATAATGTAACTGATCTGCATATGTAAAGGAACCAGAGAAAGGAATGGAAGGGGGAAGGGAATTCACATTAATGGCCACATATCCTATGCTGCCCTCTGTGCAAATGAGAACTTATTCACATAGTACATCACAGTTTGTAAACTGATTTTATATACATTAGGTCTCAAGTACCCTTTGTCTTATAAGACAGGTGTAAATATAGTTTTGTTTATTTTGTTTGTTTCTGCAATTTTATGAAGAGTACAAGTGATGCTGTTTTAGGTCCTATCTGGAGCCTGAGAGTTTCTGGTTCCATAAGCAGAAGCTGCTACCAAGCCCTTCTAATGCATGGGAGAGCTAGTTATTTCTTTGACTGTCCAGCTCTGAACTTGCTCTGAATCGCAAGTTTTTCTATCCACAAAACACTCAGGGGCTTTCAACTATTTTTCTATATATTAGATTTATGGGCACTAACTTGATGACTTCCAAAATGTGCTTTCATGCCCAGGTAGCTTGAATACAGGTCTCTTTCAGTGATCTAGAGCACATCATAAATAATAACACTTTGCCACTTATATAAAGACAAAATGGCTGATTTTTCAACACAGTTTTTTTTTTTTTCCTTTGGCCACAAAGCTGGTGGGATCTTAGTTCCCCCACGAGGGATTGAACCCGGGCCACAGCAGGGAAAGTGCCGGGTCCTAACCACTAGACCACCTGGGAACTCCCCCAAACATTTTTTTTTACTAATTATATTACTCCCTTCTCCCCCAGAAGTGGGCAGAAAAGGCATTTTTACTCTCCTTTTACCGGTGAGGAAAAACAAGATCAGAGGTGTTAAGTGCTATGACCCTAGGGCCCCGATCTCCTGTCCCCAGTTTGGGGCTCTCAGCTAGCCTCTGCTCCTCCTTTCTCATGACCCTTCCCTCCTCCTTTGACCCTCACCAAAAATACTTTCAATCCTTTTGGAAGACAAGCCCAGCTACACAATGGTACACATTACCTTCACACAGTCAGAAGATTTGGATGGTTCCCCAAGTAGAGCTGGAAATATTAGAAGTAAAATGAATTGAAAGCAAAGTAGCCATCCGACAGAAGTTGCTTTTTCCCGTCTACATTTTAGGGCCTCAAGTATTATTCCATTGATTTGTTGAACATTCCACATGGGCATACAATCTGGCAAATCTCTTAACTTATACCCGAGATCCCTGCCCAAATTTTAGCAAAGAGCCAGGGCGGACATAGTGTTTTTTTTCTGTATAGAGCCTTCTGTTATGGGGACTGGGATATATAGAAGCAGGGACTAAGCAAAGGACTCAGTGGGTAGTTGGAGAAGGACATGTCCAGATGACGACCTGTTAGCGGCGGTGGTTGTCGTGGAGATCTGTGATAGCAGCAAGAACACAAGCACACTGAAGAGGTGGAGAGAGGAAGCCTCACACTCCTGTGCCTCTGAGGCAGGACAGGATGGGGTATATGAATGTGAGGAGTCACAGTAGGTCTGCAGAGAGTCCAGCTGATTAGGGGAATATTTGTCTTCCAGCCTTGGCTTTTCTTGAGTACTGGCCCCTGGGAACCAGTGGAGTAATCCTGAATATAGTTCCTATGTTTCACGCTACAGAATTTTCTGAGTAGATAGCCCCTTTTTCAAGAGAGACCTTTTTCACATTTTGTTGTTGCCAGTCATAGGCTTAAGTGTGGGTTTCTTTTTCTCCTAAGTGGCACTCAAACTTTGACTGATTCCTCATTTCTTTGGCTGTGGACTGACAAAAGGCTGTCCCATCAGTCTTCAGTGATGAAAAACAGTCCCTTCTCTTTTGACAGATGAAGAAACATCTATAGAGAATGCAGGAGGATCGTTGATGCAGGTGTTACAAGCCCAGCAGAAGAACAACAGCACCGAGCTGACTATTGAGTCAGAGAGGATGTCCTCACATAACAGTGCTGTCAGCTTGTCAGGCTTCATGAATGAGCAGCTGGACTTTCATACTAAAAGTGATATTATCAGTACACTAAATTACATACTGCCTTATATCTCAGAGGGAAATCTAGGAGATGTGGAATCAACATTATTACCATTCATTCAACTTCTTTTTTCAAATAAACGAGATGGACATATGCCGCTGGGCCTTTTGAAAAACAATACAAGGAGCCTTTCTGTTAAACCTGTACCCAACAATTCAACTAATAAAAACAAATTGAGGGAACTCCATTTTGTGGAAAATTTGTTAGATGCAGAAACTCAAGAAAAAATTGATGAGGTTAAAAAGGAAGAAAAACCTGCCACGTGTATGCGTTCCAACCTTTTAAGTGCCATGTTTACACGCTACATCTTTCAAAAGAAATTAGAAACTGCCCAACCACAGAAAGACAGCCTAGCAAAGATTGAGAGTACAGAGGAAAAGCTGCTGAGAGTGAACAAGGTCCTCAAGGGGCATACAGAAAATGCACCTCAAAGCAGTGGGAGATGAGAGCGTCAGGAGGGAACAGAATGCCCAGCCATCTGTGGCGAGCACTGCCAAAGAATGAAAGCTCAGGAGGCCATCCCCAAGAAAGCTGAAACAGCTTCTCGTGGTGCAGAGGCCCAGGAAGCTGGTGGGAAAGTCCTCCAATGCAGAGTCTTCATTCCTAAAGGAACACAAGGCCGCAGGCTCCTCTTCCCTGAAACCGTACTTCAAGGGCAGGCCTTGTGCCTCCATCCCGCCAAAATCCCCATCTGAGGTTAAAAGCAAATCAAAAGACTTATCCAACGCTATTCATGTTTTCGAAGATGCAAAGGCAAGAGTTAGAAATATTAAGGACTTCGAATTAATCTCACATTCTGGAAAAAAAATACATCTTCCATAAAATTAGGTCTCATCGGGTCCACAGAAAACCCAAAGTTAAAAGGAGTCGAGGGGCTTCCCTGGTGGCACAGTGGTTGGGAGTCTGCCTGCCGATGCAGGAGACACGGGTTCGTGTCCTGGTCCGGGAAGATCCCACATGCCGTGGAGCGGCTGGGCCCATGAGCCATGGCCGCTGAGCCTGCGCGTCTGGAGCCTGTGCTCCGCGACGGGAGAGGCCACAACGGTGAGAGGCCTGTGTACCGCAAAAAAAAAAAAAAAAAAAAAAAAAAAAAAAAAAAAAGGGAGTCGAAAGTTCAGAAAGAAAAGTTCACTTGATAGAATGATGCTTGCAAGCCCTCCGTTCTCTGTCGTGAGGAGTCTCATAAATTCCCCTCCACGAGAGGCTGTTTCGTCTTCAGGAGAAGACTTCTCAGGAAAATCCTTTTCCAGAATTATTTTCTCTTTCAGACCCTTCTGCAGAAAACACTACTTCAGAAAACAATACTGCACAAAATGTTTCTGAAGCAATTATTTCTACAGGAAACGCTACTCTGCCAGGAGGAACCGGCCCTGGAAACACTAGCCATAGGAACGTCTCCACTGCACATTCTACTGTTGCTGCAGACAACAGTATGCCAGCTGTTCAACACAGCAACAAAACACAATGGGAGCACCACAACATGGTCACTGAATTATCCTCTAAGCCCACAGGCTTCACTTTCCCAGGGCTCGCATCCCCGGGTGATCAAGTTGAAACTCAGCTAAACCAGCAGCTCTGGTCCCTCATCCCCAACACTGACGTGCAAAGGCTCATTTCTCATGTTATCCAGACTTTGAAAATAGACTGCTCGGACACCCACGTGCAGCTGGCCTGTGCCAACCCCATCTCTAGAACAGGCCTCCTGATGAAGCTTCTCAGCAAGCAGCAAGAAGTAAATGTGTCCAAAGCGGAATGGGATATGGACCAGTGGAAAGCTGACAACTATATCAGTGAGAGCACAGAAGCCCAGAGTGAGCAGAAAGAGCAGGAGTCAAGTGAGGTGAGGATAACCCCTGACACATGGGACTTGGACTTTTACTCAGTTTAGGACATGCCATTAACGTGCCCAAGCGGGAATACCACGGGCTCCTAGTCAGTATCTTATCTTCAGCCATGAAACGGGCTAAGACAGTGATCTCCAACTTTGCTCATTGAGAGAGTGTGTCACTATTCCTAGGGTAGACGCGAAAAGGACATAACACAAGATAAATAAATTGTAGATAAATTGTAGAAGAAAATGCTAATGATAAGACTAATAACATTCAATTTGACTTGTTCTTATAGATGCTACTCGCCTGGAAGGATTGGGTTTCATAGTAGTTTAAGAAGAGTTAGCTATCGTTTAGAATAGGATTAAGAATCGTAAGTTTTCATCCCTTCTATCTCCTTGTTTTTAAAAATTGTTATATATTTTTTTAGCTCACAAAAGAAGTTCCAGGTTATGACTATAACAACAAACTCATCTTGGCAGTATCTGTACCTGTAGTAGTGACGATTTGTGTTAGAATTCTCTGTCTCATTGAGGTAAGGACAATAATTAATTCAGATTCAGAACCCAGAAACTGAGAATCAAATCCACCTTTCCTCCTGCTACTACTTGATTCTTCCCTTTAGCCATGAGGACTGACATACACTTTGTTCTTTTAATGAAAAGTATATTCCCAGGATGTTTTTTTTGTGTTTTGGTTTTTTTTTTTTTTTTTTTTTTTGGCTGCGTTGGGTCTTCATTGCGGTGCGTGGGCTTCTTACTGAGGTGGCGTCTCTCGTTGTGGAGTACGGGCTGTAGATGCACGGGCTCAGGAGTTGTGGCACACTGACTTAGTTGCTCCGCAGCATGTGGGACCTCCCCAGACCAGGGATCGAACCTGTGTGCCCTGTGCTGGCAGGCGGATCCTTAACCATTGCACCACCAGGGAAGTCCCCACAGGATTTTTAAAAGGAACTTCACTCCCAGGAGATCCCTATGGAATTGGATCCCTGATAACAAGCTATTGGACTATTTTGACACGTGAAGTTTATAAGAAGGCCAGAGTTGACATGATAGTAAATTTTCTTCAACCCAACAAAGTATGCTGATTTGATGTACTCACCAGTCACTCTCATTCTACTGTTGATTTCTTTCCTTCTTGGCTGAAGTGATGAGAGATATAGGATCTCCATACTCAAGGAGCTATCAGTCACCCTGGGAGGGCTAAAAGGGCATGCCTAAAAGACAAAAGTGTGATCTCGTCAATTCCTCAGGTTTACTTAGCAGCTTTCTTCTCCGGTGTATTAGGAATTGTGTAGATAGGTTCCATTAAAACACTGCAAGTAAACTCTTGCAGCAGGCTACCCTCAAATATTTATAGTAGCCTATTCCTGGAGCTAGCCTGTTTACCTTTTGTTCAGTTACATAGTGGTTGATTACTTTTCCCAGCAGGCAGTTGCTAACATTAAAAGAGTGATTTTAATAGGCTGACAGTCTTGATTCTACCCTACCACTCCACATTACTTTAGTTATCTTTTCTCCTGTGATGGCAGCCCTCCATTCCAGCCAAAGCAGCTCCTCACTATACGCTAGTTACACCATAGCCATTCCTACTTTTGTCTGTGCCTTTGTCCATCGAAAATTCCTTTATTTTGCTTTGCCTGTGGAACTCCTATGAATCTCTGAAAAGCCAACTCAAGTTCAGATATCTTTCTCTGTAAAGCCTTCCCTGAATACTCCAGCCCTCCTGATCCTAGTCCTGTGAGGTTTGTCACCATTTCTTAGGGGCCATAGCAAAGTAGTCCCCCCTCCCCTCAGAACTCACAAAAGTGGTAAGCAGTTTTTTGAAAGGCAGCCCCCCAAGAGAGAACCACCAAGGTTAGCACATCATGGAGCTGAGCAGAGATGTGTAAGGACCAATGGCTTCCT
The DNA here is from genome assembly GCF_964341445.2 of Mesoplodon mirus. NCBI lineage: Eukaryota > Metazoa > Chordata > Mammalia > Artiodactyla > Ziphiidae > Mesoplodon > Mesoplodon mirus. The sequence continues at coordinate 36,123,022 of NC_138994.1, read as the reverse complement.
GGCCTATCACACTTGAATCAAACCTGACATGATGTACTAACTTCTAAAGAGAAATGTGTCTATCTGCAGGAGGGTTGGTCACTAGTGAAAGCATAGAAAAGGTGAGGAGAGACCAACATGGGCAGTGCCCATCCTCACATTGCCCAAGAGTAGAGATGGCACCTTAGGCAGCATAACTGAGGAGTCAGGCCCACTAGCCAGGCTGCCTGTTGAGGAGATGGATGGATCCAGTTACCTCAGGCCTTCCCATTAAGTTCTGGATTCAGCTGATTCCTTTTCTAATTCTGATCTCACCAAGTAGCCTTCGATTCTGTGATTGTGCTTTAGTGTGCCACGGAGGCCTGTCCCCACAGAAGGTAATTCTCTGATTGTGTAGACACAGATGCCCCGTGTGTAGAACAGATGTATTTCTCATTGTCAAGTAATAATTTGGCATTCTGATGTTTGATCAATCCTGTGATATTGCTAAAGTGAGACTGCCACAACAGGAAGACGTGAGTTCTCTCTTGGTGAGGAAGAGTATGATTTCTGAGCCTAGGAGGCTGGGGACTAGCTTGCTAGTCATTGGCCATTGCCCAGACTGTACCCTCTACATCTCAGGTGGCATATGGCCTTTGGCATGTTTAGAATTTCCGTAAAGTCCCCTTTTTTATTGTTTTTAACTTCTTGCATTTGTTTTGTTTTGTTTTGTTTTGTTTGGGCCTGTGTGATCTTAGTTCCCCAAGCAGGGATTGGACCTGTACCCTCGGCAGTGAAAGCGAGGAGTCCTAACCTTTATTTCCTCTCCCCACATATACGATAAGCTTTTGGAGGACAGGGACCATGCAGTGTTCTTCCTATGGTAGACAATACTGGTGTTCAACGGAAGAGAGATGAGGCGTTATGTCAATTCCACAGTGAGGAATAATGCAACCGAATATTTATTTGAAGTAGGATAGAGTCCAGCAATAGACCCCTGTGTTCTTAAGACTTTTGAAATGTCATGTTTTAATATTGCAATCAGCGGAAGAAAATGAATAAATGGTGATAGAATAGCTGCCTAACTATTTGGGGGGTAAATAGCAGATCCCCATGTTTCATGTTAAATAAACATATATCCATAAATGTGAAAAAAGACCACATAAAGGTATTAGAAGAAAATAAAAGCAATATTTCTATAATCTTCTGGTGGGAAAGAGCCTTCAGAGCCTGATGCCACAAGCAGAGCCTTTGATATATTCCACCATCTTGTCTGTGACACCAGCTTAGCACTGATTCATGCCAAGCGTAAGATGAAGAGTTTTCCATATATTGTCTGATTTAAAGCCCACAGTCCTGTGAGGATGATATTACTATCCCTCCCTCATAGATGAAGGAGATCAGTGTAAGGCCCCAGCGGCCAAACCGAAAGCAGAAGGCAGTTTCACCCGACTGCAAAGCTGGTGCTCCCTCCTCCACTCTTTTGTCTTGTCTCCTTAGAGACAAAAACACTGGAAATATTCGAAACACTGAAATTCAATGAAAGCCAGTATTTCTTTACCATAAAGAGTTTTTGTTTGTTTGTTTCGAAGTGGTGGGGTTTGGCCATGCTGTGCAGCTTGCAGGATCTTAGTCCCTTGACAAGGGATTGAACCTCGGGCCACAGCAGTGAAAGAGCCACGCCCTAACCAGTGGACCACCAGGGAACTCCCAAGAGTTTTGTAAGTCAACAAGAAGAAGACAAACAGTCCAGGGGAAAAGGGGGCGAGGGCTGTGAAGAGTAGGAGGTGTGTTGACAGTCTGCCACCATATCTGCCTGTCGTCTCCTCATGGCTCATGTGGGGTGGGTTTTGTTAGCCAGGCCTTTGTCACCTCGTGACGTAAAAATCACCTCTAAGATTTTCTTCAAGTACTTTTATAATCTGTCCAGAATTTGTTGTATTTGTTTGTTCGTGTGGTTGAGGTAGGGGATCTAACTTTTTCCCCCTACATGAAGATCTGATTCTTTTCAAATCTTTCACTGAATGGTTTATTCTTTCTTCCCTGGTCTACTATGCTATCTTCATCTGGATGCTGTTCTGTGATCCAGTTATCTTGTCCTGTACCAGTACTGATATCACACTGCTTAATTCCAGTTGCTCTATAACATATTTTATATCTGGTAGGGCAAGGTCCTACTCTTTGACCTTCTTTGGCATACATCTCATAACTATTCTCACATATATTCTCTACCAAATGTCAGCTGGCCAGGTTTATTTAAAAATTATTTTGGTTATAAAATGGATTGCATTGAATTTTTAGTTTCATTTGAAGAGAATTGACCTCTTTACAACATTCTAGGAGGATGGTATCTCATGCCATGTAAGTACTTCTTAATGTGCTTCAAAAAAGGTTTAATATTTTCATCACATAGGTCTTACAAATTTGTGGCTAAATTTATTCCTAGGTGCTTTATGCATTTTTATTGATATAGTAAATGGGATGTTTCTTCTGTTTTTTAGTTAGTTAGTTGTGTTATATGGGAAAGCTATTGAGGCTAATATGTTGAGCTCTTGATTTTGTATGGAGCCATCTTACTCATGTTACTTCCAATAAAATTTCAGTTGATTCTTTTGGTCTTTTTGGGTCCCTTGTTTCATATGCAGATATGTTTGTCTCTTCTTTCCAATACTTCGTTTTTCTTATCGTACTGATTAAGACCTCCTCCACAATGCTCAATTGTAGCAGTAATGATTGGGCATCCTACTCTTGTTCTTGACTTTAAAACAATGCTTAGGTTTCTGCCAGATACTTTTATTTTCTTTTCCTACTTCTTTTTTTTTTTTTTTTTTTTTAATTTTATTTATTTATTTATTTATTTATTTATTTATTTATTTATTTATTTATTTATGGCTGTGTTGGCTCTTCGTTTCTGTGCCAGGGCTTTCTGTAGTTGCGGCGAGCAGGGGCCACTCTTCATCGCGGTGCGCGGGCCTCTCACTGTTGCGGCCTCTCTTGTTGCGGAGTACAGGCTCCAGACGCGCAGGCTCAGTAGTTGTGGCTCACGGGGCTAGTTGCTCCGCGGCATGTGGGATCTTCCCAGACCAAGGCTCTAACCTGTGTCCCCTGCATCGGCAGGCAGATTCTCAACCACTGCGCCACCAGGTTAGCCCCTCTTTTCCTACTTCTAAGAGTTTTTATTAGGAATTATCTGTTGAACGTTATCTAAAACAGTCAATAAAATATATCGCCAGCTGCATGCAAGACCCTAAGTTAGGTACTGTGGAAGAGTCAAAGGATTCTTAAACAGGGTAGAATTCCTTTCCTTGAAAGAGTTATCATCTTACTGGATAGATCAGATTTAAAGTAAAAAGGAATGAATAAGGATTTGGAAATAGTTGTAATGGATAATCATGATCCTGTTTTCTTTCAAAACAGATTTCTTCTCATAGAATTGCAAAAGAGGAAGATAGAAAAAGAAGCAGAAGGTAAATATTGGTCTTTGAAAGCAGAATTTTACAACTAGAGGAGAACTTAGAACTCATCTATTTCAGTTTCCTCACCAAAGGCAGGAAGAACGCTTAATCACCCTAATGGTTTACCCTAGTTTATTTATCAGCAGAATTAGCTCCCCAGCCCAAGCTGAGTTAGAACAGGACTGGCACACATTCATCTGCTCTCACTAGTCCTTTAAGGAAAGAGGGTGGACGGGGAGAGGTTTTGGTTGTACCTGTTCCTGCTGGGCTGATGCCTGGCTCCCAGGCATCAGGCCAGGCCAGAGGCCTTCTAGGAGGCTCGGGGGTAGGGAGGGCCACATGGTTGGGGATTTAGGGGCTGGCCTCACTCAAAGCTGACGAAAGGTAGAACATATGAGTCCCTCCTGGAAAGTGGCAAGAAAACTTCCCTTCTCATCCTACTGTTTTTCAGGCCCCTACTCTCTATTCCCTTTATCCAAACCTCATAGAATTTTAACCGGGAGAAACTTTAGACACTAGTTTGTCTCTTCCTTTTGTAATAAGGAACTGGAGAAAGAGAAAGGGAAACTATCTTGCCCCATGGTCATACTGCTAGTGATTACCGAGAAGAAGATGGTCCCTTTCCACTGAGGACTTCTCCACTGATCACACACTGTGCTTGGGCTGTGAGCTACGTTTTATGTCACAGTCGAGTAGACACATACTATATGGACATAAGTAGTTTCTGAAACAAACTTATTGTGCACTGTGATTTTTTTCTCTTCTATTTGTATTCGAAAAGAGTATTTTGTGCTTCCCTGCTGGTCGTGGCCTTTAAACGGATTCCACAATTCACTGACACCTGAGTGACAGCCTGCAGAGTGAAAGTCAGAGAGCTATAGATGACTTTGCTCGTTGGGTTCAGGTGTTTACTTGGTGTGATTCAACTTATAGGATAGAGCAGCCAGGAAAATAAAATCACCTTCTCCCCACACCCACACCCCCAGCAAATGCTGCATGTGCGACTAAGTCCGAAGCGGACTGGTGTGAAGCGCGTCTAAGGGAGTAACAAGTTTCTGCCCAGTGCCGTTGTGCAGTGTTTTCACTGCACGAGGGCAGTTGGCCAAGGGCAAAGAAAGGTGAACGGGGCTGAAAATCCTGCCTATGCTCCATGCTAAGCCACATACAAATGTCTCTCCAGAGACACTTGGGGTCCATTTTGGACAGACACAGAGAACTTCTGGAAGGCCAGCATGCATGCAATGATTTTCATGATCCCGGGTCTGTGATGATTTTGCTCATTGTGATTATGGACTGAGGTCCCCATTTAGTCCTAATGAAAGCAGAGATAGCACATTGTGAGAGCGATGAAAAGTGACATGTAACACTAACTGTGTGTGTTTTCCTCCAAGGGGCTTTTTTTGATTTCTGCTGCGTAAGAGAAGCTCAGGGGAAAGTGAGAGTCAGGTAGATGTGAGGAGGATAATGTACTGTGGCCAGAGAAAGCAGGGGAGATGCAGAATTAATATTTCCCTTTCTGTGTTCTAGGAGGGCTTTTTCGGGAGAAGGCGGCCACTTTGGCTTAGGGATATGTGTAGGCCTCTCAGCCCCACACGCAAGGAACACATGGCCCAAAAGCTACACGACAGGGAGTCTTCTGATGAGGATGAGATATTTCTGCATCCCAGCAGGAGGCCCAAACTCGTCATCCAGAGCTCACTGAGGAGGCTGAATCTTTACCTCATCAAGAGGCCCCTGCTCAGCATCCACAGACCCCTGAGGACGTTGAATCTTTTTCACCCCAGGCAGAGGCCCAGGCTCAGCATGCAGAGCCCGCTGAAGAGGTAGAACCACCTCCACTTCGGCAGGAGGCTCCATCTCAGCCTTCAGAGGCCCCTGAGGAACTAGAAACTTCAAGTCCTCAAGAGGCCCTTGCCCGGCCTTTGGAGACACTTAAGGAGGTTGTAGTTCGACTAGAAGCACATCATGGGGTAAATGAAGCTCAGCAGTCACACTTGTACAATGGCACTGTTAAATCTCTGGATCGGGCACTTCCCATAAATCCACAGGTCACTAAAGAGGTTGAACCTTCTCCAGTCCCGGAGGAGACCCCTTGTCAGCCTCCAGAGCGCCCTGAGGAGATTGAACCTTCTCTACTCCATCAAGAGGCCCCAACTCAGACTCCAGAGAGCCCCGAGGAGGTTGAACCTTCTCCCGTCCAGCAGGAGGCCCCATCTCAGCCTCCAGAGCACCCTGAGGAGATTGATCCTTCTCTACTCCATCAAGAGGCCCCAAGTGAGACTCCAGCTTTCCCTACTGAGTATGTACTTCAAATTCCAGTGACTGATGAGGTAGCATCTCTACCTGGCGTTCAGCGTCACGCTCCTTCAAACTTGCCCAGTGTTAACACTTCAACCTCTGGATTTGGGATTTACCATCAATCCAGAGGCCACTACGGAAGCTGAGTTTCCTGCAGCTCAGCAGGAGGCCCTGGCTCCACCTCTTGAGCATCCTGAGGAGACAGAATCTTCTACAACCCAACAAGAGACCACAGCTAGGCCTCCAGAGCCTCCTGGAGAGGATGAGACTTCAAGGGAGCAGTAGCAGCCAGCTCAGCCTTCTGAGCCTCCTGGGGAAGTTGAACCTTCTCCAACCCAGCAGGAGCGCACAGGTCAGCCTCCAGAGCCTCTTGTGGAAGCTGAGCCTTCTCCAAGTGAACAGGAACAACTGACTCAGCCTTCTGAACCTACAGAGCCTCCTGAGGAGGTGAAAGCAGCAACCCAGCAGGAGACCCCAGCTCAGCTTTCAGAGTCTTTTGGAGAAGCTGAAACTTCTGCAACCCAGGAGGAAGCCTCAGCTCCGTCTCTAGAGCCTCCTAATGAGGCAGAATCTTCTCCAACCCAGCAGGAGATCCCAGCTGTGTCTCCTCCGGAGATAGGACCTTCTGCAACCCTGCAGGAGCAACCAGCTCAGCCTCCAGAGCCTTCTTCAGGGGAGGTGGAACCTTCTCCAACTCAACAGGAACAGCCAGCTCAACCTCCAGAGCATCATGAAATGACAGTTTCACCTCCAAGTCACCCTCATGCTCAGCATTCAAAGTTATCCAGTGTCGCTGTCAAACCTGCAGATGTGGAGCTTACCATCACAGAAGAACCCACTCCAGAGGTGGGACCTTGTCCAAATCAGCACAAGCCTTCAGCTCAGCCCTCAGTGCCCCTTACTAATACAGAATTTTCTACAACCCAGCATGAGGCCCGCACGCTGCCTTCACAGCCATCTGAGGAGGTTGAACCTTTGCCAGTTCAACAGGAGGCTCCAGCCCAAACTCCAGAAGCCGGTTCACATAATAAACCTTCAGTAAAAGAGGAGACCCCAGCTCAGTATCCAGAGCATCCTGGAGAAGAAGTTATACCTGCCACAAGCCAGCAGGAGACCCCAGCTCAGCTTTCAGAGTCTTTTGGAGAAGCTGAAACTTCTGCAACCATGGAGGAAGCCTCAGGTGGAGCAAGACACTCCACCGCAGGAGTGCAAGCAAGGGCATGGGGCCATCCCCCCTTCCTGGTCCCAGTGGTTCTAGCAAGCACTGCGTCCCTCCCAGTTAAGCCTCAGCTGTAGCTACACTCACTACATTAGTCTGTCTGTCCCCTTTCCCTCTGCAGCTTGGCTGCCCCAGCCCCTAACCCCCAGATCCCCAACTCCCCGCTGCTCTCAGCCTCAAGTTGGGCTCAAAGATTAGGGACACATACCCTCTGCCCCAACTCTAGGGATGAAGAGAAGAGATCCCAGAGGCCTTAGAAAATCTCCTGGCTCCACCCGGTACCCCGGCCTCGTTCTGTCTCCTCTCTCTTCCCCCCTCCGCCTAGCTCTGCCTCACAGACTGCTGGCCACAGCCCCAGGGAAGCTCTGCTGGGAGAGGCCTCTTGGGTGTTAATTTGCAGTCACCTACTCAGCATTTGTTGTACCTGGGAACTTTGTCTGGATAGAGACCTGGGGAGGAGAGCGGGAGAGACAGAAGTTTCGAAGCTAAGATGTTCTGGTGCGTACCCTGTACTGATGTTTCCAGCTTGGCCAGGGCCCCTCCAAGCCGCAGCTCTCATAGTGCAGGGCCCTTAGCGTGTCTCTGGGTCAGGGAAGAAGTGGATCAATGAAACACTGTGTGTGTTTTCGGGGCTGTGGAGCAGAGGCAGCAATTTTGGTCCTGGGCCCCAATTCTCAGCCTGCTGGACTAGAATCTGAGGATGGCCTGGGCTGGGGGCCGTGTGGCCTGGTGGGGTGAGCTGGCCCAGCCCCTGCCTGGGCGGTAGGGTGTCCATGTGCCTGCACTGGCGGGGAGGGGGGCAGTCTGGGCCCAGACTTCGGTGCTGTCTGGAGGTGGGGCAGGGCCTGGCTTCTTACAAGAAGGCGCCCAGGCTGGCCCAGTCATGCAGGTCAGAGGCCAGTGTGGCATCCCCGGCCTCAAAGAGGGGCTCGGGGGGCAGGGAGCTACGGGTGCTCTCGTCCCAGGGGTGCTCCAGGAAGGATGTGGCCAGGAAGGTCTCATCAAAGTCCAGGCTTTCGGTAGCCTGCTCCACTGGAGGCCCCCAGGTAACAGGGCAGTCGATGTGGTAGCCATGGATGGTGAGGTCCACGTCCCCGTGTGAGGCAGGGCTCAGCGGCAGGATCAGCTCCGAGGTCTCCAGCGTGCCCAGCTCCCCGTCCAGCGTGCCAGCGTCCAAGATGGCCTCCCAGTCAAAGTTGCCCTTGAGGGGTTCCAGCTCACCCTGCTCCTCCTGGGTCAGCAGCAGGGGGCTGGAGGGCCGCGGGACCTTGGCCTCCTGCTTGGGCAGCGGCTGTTGACGCTTACGCCCCAGCCTGCCCTCACCTGCACCGCAGCCCGCCTCCCCAGTGGCCTCCTCGAACTCCCGCAGCAGCTGCTGGGCCTCGGTGTCGCGGTCAGTGGCCCGACCCATGGGGCGGCGCTGGGTTCCGGCGCGGCCTGGCGGGCAAAGGCCGGGTGGATGTGGACTGGGGGCAGCCGCTGCTTCTTCAAGGCCCCACTCAGCAGCCGCTCGGCGTACTGGGGGTCGATGCGCCAGAAGCCCCCCTTGCCTGGCTCGTCCTCTCGAGGCACGTTGATGAAGCCCTTGTTCAGGGACAGGTTGTTGTGGATGGAGTTCTGGACACAGGGAGATAGGAGAGAAGGAAGACAGCTGGGAGAGTGGGTGGGGTCAGTGATGGGGGGCTCCTAGCGCCAATGCCAGTCCCACCACCACCTTCTCTCCGATGGGGGCAGGGGAGACAGAGGCGCTGCTCTGAATGGGAGGCTCTGGGACACCAGCCACGGGGCACCAGGAGCTGGGAGTGCTGTCGGGGGCTTTTGTTCCCTTTTGCCAGGATATCTGCCTGCTCAGTCATCCGAGCCCTGAGCCGCAGGGTGGCTCTCAGTGCCAGCCTGTCCTGCCCTCCCTCCCTTACCCCGCTGCTTGCGGCCTCTGGCCAAAGGCCTTGGCTCCCCCAGGGCCTGGACAGCCATCTCCCTCTGCCTGGGCCTGGCTGGCCTTCTCTGTTTGTGAAATGAGTGAGTGGGTGTGAGTGTTTGTGTGTGTGTGGGGGGGATGAAGTGTAGGAGGATCTGATGACTTTCCTTGTTTCTAGAGCCGGCTGCTGGCCTGGGCCCTCACCCACCATGTCCCCCTCCTCCCACCCCAGGCTCTGAGGCCTCAGTTGATTATTACCCAGCCAAGAGCATAGCGCTCATTCCTGGGGCCTCTCAGGCTTGGGGTAGGGTGGGGGGTGGTGGAGAGACTCTGCTTTCTCACCAAGGTTACAAATGGTACCTGCCCCAGGGTCAGGGCCCAAGCAAACGTGGAATAGCTGTGATCACAGGAACTGTGATCCTGTGACCTGTGCCACAGGGAAGGATCTGTGCATCCTCAGGGTCTCTGTCCCCAAGTAGCCCCTGATCCTGATGGTTGAAGAGGCTCAGGGCAGTGTGTGCCCAGCCTGAATCACCATCTTGCCTTGGTCACGCCTGGGTGCACAGTCCAAACCACGCTGGGGCACAGGGGTCTGGGACCTGGTGGGTGGGGCCGGCAGGTGAGTAGTGCCCCCTGGCAAGACTGGGAGGTTTACATGGTGGTCTGGGCCCCTTGGCTGCTCTGTGCCAGGTTCCAGAGACTTGGAACATGAAATCAGTGTGGGAGGAAAGGGCCCCTGTGGAAAGCACGTGGCTGAGGTAATTGTCCCCCCAGGGAGGTTGATGAGAAGAGGGGGAGGAGTGAAGGCAGGAAACTAGGGAGGGCTTTGGGTGGGGGCTGGCACAGCAGCTTTCGGAAGGCCCTGTAGCCCTTCCACTGGGACACCGATGGCCTTCACACGCCACAGCACGCCCCTCTCCCCTCCCACAGCCCCTCCAGCCAACTGAAAGCAGGCAGGATGGAGAGCCTGGCAGGAACGATTCTCTGCTTCCAGTCACGCCCTGACAAACTGACCTTGAGGAGGGTAGTGTGTAGGAATTGCAGGACTTGGGACAAAAATGTGTCCCTCAGTCCATCAACCTACCCTGGGGGGCTGTGTCCACGCATAGTTCAGCCCTGGTCTTTGGGCTGAGCCTGCCGGACGAGTCACAAGTTCTTTCCACTTGAACCTCTATGTCGGCACCCCTGCAGCCCTCTGAACGTCCTCCCTCCTCCATCTCTGAAGTCAAAGGGGCAGCAGTCCAAGCACTGGGCTCCCTTGAGGTCCTTCCTGGACGGCCTTCCTCTCTCGGGGCCCTGGCCGTACCGCGCCTACTTGGCCTGCGGATCTGGGATGTGAGTCCAGTCCGCGCAGGCATGGGGAAGGAGGGAGGGAGTGCCTCCCTACCTGCCAGGTGGGATCAGCGTGGCGGAAGTAACAGAAGTTGTCCGTGATCCACTTGTAGATGGCCGACAGGGTGATCTTGGTGGCCTTGCTGGCCTGCATGGCCATGCAGATGAGCGTGGCATACGAGTAGGGCGGCTTCACGTGCGTGTTGGTGGCGTAGTCCACGTCGTCGGGAGGCGAGGCCTGCAGCCCCGAGGGGGCGCTCCGCGGCGTGCAGGAGGACGTGGGCTTGCCGGGTGTGTGCGGCTGCCCCAGGCAGGCGGGGTCCGCCGCCAGGGGAGACCCCGGCTCGGCCGAGCCTGCCAGCTCGTGGGAGCCGTGGGGGTTGGTGTCCCCCGAAGGCAGGGCGGGGACCTCGGCGTTGAGAATGGAGAATTCCTGCAGCCACTGCAGGCTGGTCAGGCTGTCATTCAGGGCGTTGGACTCCTCCAGGCCGCCTTCCGGTCCGGCCTCCTCAGCTGCCCCTGCTCCCGAGATGCGTAGCCAGCTCTCCGCCATATCTGCGGGGACTCTCCGAGGGGGCTGTCATCATCCACGAGCCGAGCCGAGGGTGGCCGCCGAGCTCTCCGGCCCGCTGACTCCCGCGGCTTCAGTTACGCAGCCTCCCGGAAGCGGGCTTCCATCCCGCGATCCGGGGGTAGCCTCCTCCAAACGGAATGTGGTGCCTGCGGGGACCAGAGCGGGAACTGAGCCCTCTTTCCCCACCCCCGAGGGGAGAGTGTGGGCGAGGGGGGAGGCTCTTACTAAAACCCTTCCTGCAGCTGGGGAGGATCTTTTACTGCCGAGTTCTGGAAAACAGAAGGTGTGCCCGGTGCTCCGACCCACACGGGGTTCGCCTCGCTCTTTTCCTCTTGGATCTTTTAGAGGAGACTTAATTAGCCCAACGAGGGAATAGTGTAGGGGCATGCGAGGCCACCCCTTTCTCCCTCAAAGCGGGGAATTAACCCCCCTCTCTCCGTCCACAACCAACGGAAATGGGGCGAGAGAGTCCAGGAGGGCAGTACGACGGGTCGGGGGGCGGGGGAGGTCGTCTGATCTTTGAAAAGGGATATTAGGATGGGGCTCAAGGGGAAGGAAGGAAACAATACAGAGAGTTATAAGGGGGCGGGAAGTGAGTGTCCCCCAAACGCCTCTGATGTCAGTCCCCGGGCCCACCACTTCCGTCGGGGACGGATGGGAGAGCGGGCTGGTACTGACGCCCTCCCTTCCCACGGCCGGCAGCCCTCCCCGTCCCTTACCTGGCTCAGAGCGCAGCCCGGGCCAAAGGAAGCTTCTCAAAGAAATTCCTCCCACCGCCCACCCTCACCGCGGCTCTCTGCTCCCAGCTCCAGGGCCCAGCCAGCAATCCTCGTCGCCACTCACGCCTGCCGGCGCCTCTCTGAAAGCCAGCAGCCCGGGGACCGGCACTCAGTAGCCGCTCGCAAGGCGTGTCCTGCTGCCGTGGCGACGTCCCGCCCATATAAACAGCTTCCGCTTCTGCCATTGGCCAGGGCGTCTCCAAAGAGACCGCGGGCTCTTAACGGCTCTCTCACGCGGTAACTCTCTTCCAGCTCCCTCCTGCCGCCCTCTCCCGCGCGCGACCCAGCCCCTTACCCGCCACCTCATCCGGGCTCCGCGCATTCCCGCCCGAGGGCCCCGCGCAGGGCTCGGAGAGGCGCGCGGCTCGGCGCTCCCGCAGAGGCTTCGGGGCCCTCGGCGAGCAGGACGCCGCGCGAACCGTACTCCGCCCCACCTCCTTCCCATCTGGGCTGCTCAGAGGTGGCGACGGCTCCTGGGATGCAGCCCCTGGTGGGGGGCCAGGGCTGTGTGCATGCTTGGGGCTTTCCTTTCCTCTCCTCTGGGCTGCGAGTGGCACTTCCTCACGTTTCTGCGGCCTGTCCCGGTCTCCCGACCCAGTGTCGTCTTGGTGCCCGCAAGCAGGTCTGACTCTCCGATGCCACCTGCCGCTCAGGTCCGCAGAAACCGCAACCCCGGTCGCAGACACCAGAAGGTGGCTAGGGTAATCCAGTGTTTCCCGGTAAGCGCTCCCACCCCGCCCCGTCCTCAGCAAGATTCCCAGAAGCTGACATTCCAGAGGCTTCTTCGGAAGTGCTCTCCCTCCTTTCCAGATAGCTGAGGAAACAGAGCCGGTGGGTGAAACCCCGGAAAGCCGTGGACTTGCCAAATTCTTTGACTGGGTTCATTTGCCCCATTCATTTCACCAGCCTTTAAGTGACGGACTAACGGTGGACTGTGGTCCTTCCTCCTCCTCTCCCCCAGCCTCCCTCCAGTCACCAGCTTTCCTGCTCTTCAGTTATTGAGGAGCTGCAGTTGGAAGTTCTCTGGTTGAAGGGGGTGGGGTTCGGGATGGGGGGGGTGGAGGAGAGGACTCCTTATCAGGCCTCTGCGCAGGAGCTGTGCCCGGAGGATGGTACACCAGCTTCCACGCAGAAACATGTCTTTCCCTCTACCCCTTGCCCTCTCTCACTCCTCCATGTACAGCTTGTCTTGAGTCAAAGTATTAAAGACATGCTGGAGAAAGTCGGACAGAAACTTTCACAAATAAGCCAACTGCGCAGTTAACAGCTCTTCTTCCCTTGTGAACAGTTTTATTCATTTTTAAGAATCATGCAGCAGTCCATAAATATTGCATCCTTGACGTCCCCACTGTAGTGTGCCCATGAGTGTACTCCAGGGAGTGAGGGGTACACAGATGGCACAACAGTACACACATATTTACACACACTAGGTGTGCAGATCCTAAAGCACAGTGAGCAAGCAGCATGCCAAGGTCAGGTGAACAGAACAAAAACCCTCCCCAGGTGAGATGGCTTAACGTGTGTGGATCCGTGCCCAGGAGACGCCCCATCGTTGGCATGGCCTCTGGTAGGATGGGACTGGGGAGGAGAAGGAAAAAGGGCTCTGTGAGAAGGCTGGGATCACCACACCACCCGGAAGTGAGCTCATAGGTGAGCTCCGACTTGAGTGTGGCAGGAAGGAACCCCAGGCCTCCGGTTAGTCTGTGTCCTTGTGTGAGAAACCAGGCCCCGTCATATTCTCTGTGGGTCAACTGCTAACAACATGACCATCTCCAGATGATGACTGGGGCGGCTGTCCTGTTCCCCGACCAGGCTCTGTGCCCTGTTCCCTGATCCCAGCCCTTTTGGATGGGATATTTCTGCTCGCCAAAGAGCTAAATGAGGGCAAAGAGGTGCGGGGATGGGGGAGAGAGCAGGAACTGTCTGAGAAACAGGAGTGAAGGGCCACTTCTCACCCGGGTATGTCTTGGTTATGGAACCAAGGCCTTGAGGAATCTCTCTGAGCCTCTTCCTGGGAGAAGACAGACCCTCCAGAAAGGGTGAAGACAATGGCTTCCTCTTAGGGTTCCTGGCCACTGTGGCGACTGTTTACCTACATCTCCTTCATCTCAGGTAACACCACACTCTGAATACTACCTGCCGGGAGAGGAGGTGGATCTGTATGCCACCACCCCAGGCTCAGGGAGAGTCCCCTTCCCTAGTGCTTCTGGGGCTCAGATTTCAAGGAAATCAGGAAGTGTGGTTATTGCTGGAATCATCAATATGAAAGGGTCTGTAAGAATGTTTCGGGGAAAGAAAGGACATTAACAGGGGTCTGAAACAGCAGAGCCCACTGCAGGATTTCAGAGCGGGTGGACACCGGAACTCAAGGCAGAAGCTGAGATTTGGCTTGGCTCATGTAGTGTCTGTCAGGACCACAGGCCTCCGCCTGCCCACCCCCAGGGCAGGATGTGAACCACAACCACCAGGCAGTGAGGGTCACCACGCACCTGACGGCACAAGGCAGCCACACAGGAGGTGCAAAAGATCCCCCGGCACTGGGCTCTCTTTGAGGCCTTGGGAAGGACCATGAAAAGTTCCTCTAGGGCAACAATTCCAACTACTAATTCAGGCCATCATGGTGGGCATAGCCTAGGGCTCTGTCACATCTCAGCCTCACAAACTGTTGGATCCCACTTTGCTTCTCAATCTCATGCTCCACTAACTAACCACCTCTTCCAAAAGCCAGCAGACAATGCATCTATCAGAGAGCTATGAGGAATCCATTGATAACACTAGTGTTGAGAGACGAACAGCCAACAGCTTACGGTCTTGCTGTTTCAGACTGTTATTTATATGCCTACACTGGACTGGGGTGGGGTGGACATGTGATTTGAACAATATCTCTAAATCTCTGATGAGCCTATGGAAGGCAGTACCTCCGGCTCCCCCCATCAGGCTCAGCTGATCTGGAGGACAGGGGAGGAAAACCGGTGGGATGGGGAGCCTCCCAGACCACCACTGACCCCAGCTCAGCCCTTCCCCCAACCTCCTTTGGGGTTCCTGGGCACCAAATGAGAACCACCGGTCCACCCCTCTCTCAGCTTCTTTCTTCAACTCTTTCAGAAAAGCGGGGTGGAGACGGGGGCAGCAGGGGTAAGAATGCCACCTGACAGGGCGGTAGTGATGAAACGTGATAATATACGACAGTCCCTAACAAGTGCCTGGTACATCGAGGGGGTCAAAAATGCCTTTGCAGTGTCACCTTAGGATGGAGCCCCAGGCCTTCCTGAGTGCACCTGATCATAAAGAACTCCCCGGTAGGTCATCATGTAACTGAGGGGTTCTCAGATTCAAGGCCTCCTTCCTAAGCAGACACACGAGGCATAGCCTCTGCTACCAGAAGCAAGAACTGTTTTCCCAACCAACCTTCTGGTGGTTGCCACTGCTTCTTGTCCTTGAGAGAGGAGCTCCTAATGCATTTTGAGGGAAACCCCACTTACAGTGCAATATGGCTTTCCCTTCTCACAGGAGTCATCCCCCAACGCCACCCCAATCTGCAGGTTTCAGATAGGTTATGATGTCCCAGAGACTAGAAAATGCCAGATGGGTGTTTGTAATGAAGTCACCCAAACTCTTGAGTCTTCTTGGTCTAACTCCTAAGGAGAAAAAAAAAAAAATAAAAAAGATGCACAAGAAATAACCAGTCTGTAGACCACAGCTCCACCTGAAGATCAAGATACAGTGGAAACATTCCAGAGACTCTCTGCAAAGGGTCTCATGAGCTGCAGTTCGAGTGACTTTAGCCCACAAGGAGAAAAGAGGTTTCCAGTCCCTTCTGAGAGGGGAAGGATCACGGTTGCGGAAGAAGATGAGTCTGGGAGAAGGGTCAGGTGCCCTCAGCATCCAGCTTTCACGTGGGTCTAAAAAGTCTCCGTGTGTCTTGCTGAGGATGCCCAGGAGGTCAGTGGTGCCATGAGGCCAGGATGGGATGTGAGAACGGGAGGAGAGCCCTGGTACAGGGGCTAAGGCTCTCAGATGGCCAAAGGATCCCACACGCAGAGCCTGTTCTCGGGGTCCTCCAGGCTGCCAGAAGATGGGCGTCTGCGCTGCGTGTTCCGACGACTGACCACGTTGTCGTCAGCCTGCCAGGCACCTGAGAAGAGGAAAGGAAGGTTACCGGACCTTTGGTTTGGTGCAGATGGTGTCTCTGGCAGGACAGTCCGGGAGTTTGGCACGAAAGCTGGCAAGATGCGCATTAGCTGGAACTCCCACAGGGTGCAAACCACAGCACGTGAAACTTGGGAGCAGTGGCGTCCACTGGGCGAGGGACAGTCATGGCCACTGTGGCCCACTGATGGAGGGACATGCAGGATGGTCCTTGTTTTGTGAGCTTGCCGTAGGATCCACCTTTGTATCTTTATTTGGTCTTGAAGTTTGCCTAAGTGTTACAGCGGACCAGGAAAAGAAACTGAGTCTGGCTGAGACTTTCACGAGAGCAGGAGGAGGTGAAGGGGAGGGAGAAGAGTGTGTTAATTTGGGCTCAGAGTTAGTGTTTGCTGTGGGGGCCAGGGTGGGGCAGGAAGGGACTGGCTGCCCAGCAGGGTGCCAGGGACCAAATGGCATGGCAGAGAACAGAGTGACAGCTGTTCCTCTCCTTCTGCACCCGAACAGCCCACCGAGAGTTGCTATCAGCTGGTGCCACCAACCCCAGGAGACATTAGCTCCAGAGCTTTGGGGTCCCCCGGGTACCATCCACGAAACTCATCATCTTCCCCCCTTGTCCTGCAGTTCCTGCACGAGAAGCACCCGCTGCCCATGCTGGAAACCCACTCTTGGTGCTTCTCTCTCCTTCATGCTCTGTATCCAATCCATCCTGACCTCCTGCTTGTTCAAGCTCTAGTAAGGTCTAAATCTGTAGTCAGAAAACCGGGATACAGCCCCAGCTTGTAACGTACTGACTGTGTGACCTTGGGCAGGTCACTGTACTTGGAGCCCTGGTTTTCCCATCCATCAGATGGGAGACAAGTACTTACTCCCCAGGGATGCTGTGAGACTAAGCGAGGTGACATGGAAGAGTGGTGAGCAGGGCGCCAGACTCACAGAATGTGCGCGAAAACCAGCCGCCCCCCAGGCCTTGTTCAGGTTACACTCATCTCCCCCAAGTCGTCCTCCCAGCCCACAGACTGACTCCATCTGATTCATTCCCCCCGGTGCAGCGAGATGGCCATTGTGAAGGGAGAGGATGAAGCCCTAACCCCCTGAGTTGGGGGAAAGCCTTCCATTCTCTGGCCGAGGACTGCTGAGCTGCCTCTTCCAGCACCTGCCCCCAGAAGGCCCCCAGTGAAGCCAGATGGGGTCCAGCGTGCTTCGAAGTGCTCCCCAACTGGCCCGTACCACCACCCCATTTCTCATGCTGTGTGGAAATTGCTCGATCCTCCAGCACACGGTGATCTCCTCCAGGGCAGAGCCGAGAGCCATGCCCTTCAGAGGGCTCAGTTCGTGAACGGAGCCGGCTGACCCTGGAGGGTGGGCGTGAGGCTCACTGCGTCACATTTGAGGGAGGCCACTCACGAATGTCTGGCGTCAGCTTCAGGTTAGGCCAGCCCAAGACACGAAACCCTTTAATGGCAGAAACACTAGGATTCAGCGGGTATAAATTGTGTATACCCATAAATGTCCTGGTGTGCTAATCCGCCCTAAGGCTCTAATAATAGTCTTGTGGAGGTGGACCCCAGGGGAAGGGGAGTGAGTGGGACAGGAAATGTTTAGGTATCTCTCACAGCCAGACGGAATGCGGGGATCTGTACTCCCTGGGGGTACCGGAGTCCGGCACATGGGTCCACAGTGCTTTTCCCCTCTAAGGGTGACAGGATGCAGAGCAGGCAAGATTGTGCTTTTAAGTTAGGAACCCCCAGATGAAATAAGTTGTTCCTTCATTTTATATAATTTGGTAGATCTCATACATATTCCTCTGTGTTTAATGGGCAGGACTCCGGAACTGCGGCTGTTTGGTACGAAAGACCAAAAGCAAATGGTAAACAGGAGAGAAGACACACACACACACACACACACGCACGCACACACACAGAAACAAAGTGAAATCAAAACACTGCCGCAGCCTCGCCGCCACCACCACTGGCTGCCAGGCTGCCTGGCTCTGAATTCTTGAGTCCTTGCTACAAACACCACCGGTCCAGATTCTGAGCCAGGGCTGAAAACTGGCTCCTTCTGAAACAGCCTGTAGACTCAGACCTGAAGTCTCTTATCTCCCCAGCTTCTTGGTACAGTCGGTGGTGCTCTTTCCTCTAAAAAGGCTTCTGCCAGACCCTCGGCGAAACCCTGCTGCTCCGTGCATCCTGGATGCAGAAGGTAAGCCTGGAAGGCGCAGGAGGACTTCCTGAGCGAGTGCTACCATTCTGTCCAGCCCTCAGCCAGAAAAGGGAGCCTGGAGATTCAAAATCCTTCACGGGAGGTAGAGAAAGGTGGTTCCCACTTAATTCCCTCCTCAGGCTCAGAAACGGGGGAGTGAAGAGACCTCTAGAGGCAGATTTGGGGAGCACATCTAGGGGGATTCCACACACCTCTTTCCTGCCTCTACCCAGCCACTAATTAAATTTAAGATCTGTAACAGTTCCACCATCTTGTAGAGTTTCTCTCCAAGAAAAGAGAAAGTTAATTCCGATTTTTCCTTAGTATCTGCGAAGCATAACCCTTCCTAGTGGCGTCTTAGTCTTGGGTTATTTCAGGTCTCCATAAGTACTTTTCTTTTTTTGGCTGCACAGTGGCTTGGAAGATCTTAGTTCTCCGACCAGGGATTGAACCAGGCCACTGAAGTGAAAGTGCTGAGTCCTAACCACTGGGCGGCCAGGGAATTCCCTCCATAAGTACTTTTAGATTTCATCGGTATGCCCACTCCTGTCCAATGCCATCATTTAAAAACATCTGTATCGGGCTTCCCTGATGGCGCAGTGGTTGAGAGTCTCCCTGCCGATGCAGAGGACAAGGGTTTGTGCCCTGGTCCGGGAAAATCCCAAATGCCACGGAGCGGCTGGGCCCGTGAGCCATGGCCGCTGAGCCTGCGCGTCCGGAGCCTGTGCTCCGCAACGGGAGAGGCCACAACAGTGGGAGGCACGCGTACCACAAAAAACAAAACAAAACAAAACAAAAACATTTGTATTTCCACTAATAAACTCAAATTATCTTTGCTTTTTCCCATCACACCACCCAGAGCCTTTTCACAGAATTGTCACTGGTCCCCTGGCCACTATCCTGACGCCTGTGTGATACTCCATCAGGTTCCTTGGGGCCCCGTCTACCGAGCATGGCCTCGCGATTATAGTCAGCTCATCACCTACAATGGTCAACTCAGATTTCCTCCCTTTGAGAACCTTGCAGAACAATCTCAGAACATACCATCGCCCCCCCACCTTGGTCTCGGGGCCAAAGAAGACCCACAGGCTTCTTAGCGGAAGAGGTGCTGGAATGACACAGGTGCTTTCTCAACATCACTCCCACAAGGGTGATGAGAGCAGCGAGGATGGGGACCTGAGCCATCCTTGCCGCGAGCTGGGGCTCCTGGCAGAGCACCTGTGAGCCTGGGGAGGGTGGACCATGGGGTGCTCCCCGGGCTCCCTCCTTGTGGGCGCTCCGTGAGGCGAGTGGCATCCGTGTGGGGAGGGAAACAGTGTGGAGAGGGAGACCAAGTGCCTGAGAAGCTGTCCTGATAGCCAAGCCAGCCTGAGGCACCTCAGTCATAGGAAGGAACTTTGAACTTACAGCTGAGCGTGGTGAGGTCTGTTGATTCCATGGGACCTACCACAGTGGATGCTCCTGTCATTAACCTGACATTAACCTGACAGATTCTTCCAGAGAGTTCCCCAGCTCTTTACTACCAGTGTGACGCTAACGGCAGAACCCGAGAAACATTTTACCAAGAGAGCAGATGCACTTTCCTTCTCTCGTAAGAGCCCTTGAGACCTCAGGGTGAGGCTACGATGCGACCCTCAACTCCCTCTCCCGGCAGGCGCCACTGTCATTCGGTTTCATGTCTGGCCTGAACGGTGAAGCCAGTTTAATCTGAGAATGGCTGGCTCCCGAGATCACCGTAAAGAAGCCCAGGCATTGTTTTCCTTCCAGGCCTCGCTCTCCTGCCGCAATCCCAGAGTGGAATAAACATCCACCAGCAGGTTGGCCCGAAGGAGTTAGGGAGAGGAGGAAGCACAAGGCCTGGGGTCAGTTTCCACCAGCATGGGCGGCTAAAACAATTCCCAGGAGCTCTCTCTGCCAAACACGGGGGTTGGTGGGGAGCCACTGCGGGGAGGCAGGAGCCTAGATTCCTCTCTTGAAGCCCAGTGAGCGGCTGGCCGGCACAGCTGCCACAGACTCAGGGCGGAATGAGGGCAGAGATGGCCTCTTCCCCAACTAGTGACCAAAACAAATCCTGCCTGTAACCTTTGCCACAGAAGCATCCCCACTTTTGTGGAACAGGGATTAACCTAGTCTCACAAATATTTATTTTTCCTGGAAAATTTCAGCATATTAAATACAGGCTCTTGCCAGTTAGGAACGGAAGCCTCAGCGAGGGCCCCTCGGATGTGCGTGCGCCCAGCAAGCTTGGGGTTGGGTGTGGGTGAACATGAACTTTCACACGAAGTCTGGGTAACCTAAATGAGTTTCAAAATAAACAAACTGGACAGACAGACGTACATTTGGCAAAAAGACATGAGAAACAAATGGACAGACAGAAGCCAGGTAAAGAGTGGGAAGGCAGGAAGTGAAGTGTACCCTGGACCTCAGCCACTCTGGCCCAAGCCTGGCTGGGTCAACGCTAAGTGGGAAGGGACCGGAGAGCCCCTGGGAAGGCTGTGGGAGGCGTCTCTGGGGATTACGGCTTCCTCCACCACAAGCCTGCATGGGGCCAGAGGGGTGAGTACATGGGTCTTCTGCAAGCTGATGGAGAGTGGCAACCACAGGAGTTTGTGTCCCTCCAGCACCTGTAACCATGTTGCAAAGAGAGTAAAGCAATGGACCCATGACGGGACCTGGCTGTCCTGAAGCTTAAACATGTCCAGGGCATGTTTAAGAGATTACAGACCACGCAACATGAAGGCAGTCTCTGCTGTGAACCAAGGAGGGGCAATTTCGACCTAGTCCACCAGGCAAGACGTGGCTTTAGAGCCATGGTTGGTGAAGCCCTTGGTGAGCATGGAGCAGAGAGACATCAGTGCCCAGAGTGTGACTGACAGGTGGGCTCCTCCTGAGAACTCATCCTGGATTCAGTTTAGTGTCATGAGAAGGAATAAGGGGCACGTTGATGGCCCTGATTGAATTTATAGAGTTAGGGCTCCAGGGAGAAGAGTTACCCTCGACCCCTGATTGTTCCTTTGGGATCCAAGTCTAGGGAGCACAAGGCAACTGGTGGTAGCCCAGGGCTCACTGGGTCACAGAGCTACTCTATAAAATGCTGGCATTGAAATTCCTCTCTGATCCTAACTAAACACTCTCCTTTGAGTGGCTACAGGTTCACTTTTCAAGGGCTCAGGCTCTCTTTCCAAGACCTTATCACAGAGGCCGTGTCTGCCTTAAACTGCCTGTTGATGGAAACAAGACCAGGCCCCCTGCCATGGGATCTGCAAGATCATGATGGAGTGGGCACGGTCAGGTCAAATCGGAAGGCTTTGGAGGTATTTTTGCGCCTTTCTCCATGCCCAAATAGATTCGCTTAGAGCAGAGTCGCTCTTTGCCCAAGGACTCTCCCAAGGCTGCCTCACTTCCTTTCAGCAACTGGCTCCCAGCACCTTAGCAAAGCCCATGCCTTCTTGCAGGAACTGCAGGGCAGGAGATGGGTGTCCCAGGGTGAGAGCAGGGGTGCGAGCAGGGGAGCGTCTCCCACCAAGTTCATGTTCAGCAGACTGCCACTCACCGGGTAAGCAGACCGCAGAGCACAGCTTATTGTCCAGTGCTTTCATGCTGGCGATGTCAAAGTCATTGTTATTGTCACACTCCATACCTAGAAATGCGAATGTCCTCTGGCCTGTAACGGAGTTAAGGCAGTTAGAGAGGACCTGGCTGTGTTTTTCTCTGCTTTGCTGTCCTTAAAATAAAAATCTTAAGGATGGAGACAAAAAACATCAAATCATATGTTAAAAAAAAGACAATAATTAAGTGGGGAGAGAGGACAATAAAGGAAACTGCGTGGGTACGTTTGTGTTCTCGCTCTGTTCTGCTCTGTTTCCTTAACTGGCCCCTTTCCAGCCTTCGTTCCAGGGAAATCAGACCCTGGGGAGGTCTGTGGGATTCGGACATGCAGACCCGGGCCCAGAGCAGAGCCTAAGCCAGGCTGGAAGAGCTAGGAGAGCCACGGGGGAAGTGACCCCGGGCTCAGGCCTGTGTCTGTCGGTGCACGTGAGGTGTGTTTATGACCACAAGGCTCTGCGAAATGTCTAATACATAAAATGGCAATTAAAGCTCTTTGGTCCCGTAATTTTGCACCTCAAATCAAAGAATCGCATTGCTTGCAAAATTATGATTTATTTTCTTTGAGACTTAATTTTCTATTCTGAAGATGTTTTAAGGGGCTGACCAGAAACCTACAGTCGTGTAAGATGGGAAGGGGACAATTTTAGATGTTATTTTTTCAAGCCCCCACCCGGTTTTTTTTTCCTTGGTGAAAGGGAGAGGAAGAAACATACATCTACTGTGTACAGCATGTCAGGTGGAAACCACATATGGAATGTCAGGCGGAAACCACGTACTGCCCTGTGCCTTTTAGAAGCAAATATTCTACTGGGGACGACAATCACAATGGAGAACTCAGAGCCTTGCGCCCTGAAGACATCAACCGAGGAGAGGTAGCGCCCAACCCCGGCTTGGTTGGCGTGCGCGTGCGGCAGAGGCACAGCCTGGGCGACCACCCCTCCTCCGGCACTACTTGGCCAGGAGAGAGTGGTCATGTGCACATGCGCACCCCCTGCACACCACACCACCCCCCAAGCAACTGCCATGGCCAAAGCAGAAGCGACTAGCATGACATCTGCATCCAGGCTGGGATCCAGGTTTGCTCTAGAGGTTGCCCTTCTGTGGAGGCACCTCAGAGGAGCAGACTGAAGAGACACCGGTCCCTGGGATGCCTGGTCCTACAATCCCAGGTGGGATTCCCAGATCGCCTAACCCCCACCCCCACCCCGCCACTTCCTTGCTCTATATGCAGGTCGTTCCTTCGCTTCTCGGCTTACTAGAAACCAAATTCTTCCGACTGAAGATATGATTGACCTTATTTACAAAACAGAAATAGAGTCACAGGTGTAGAAAACAAACTTATGGTTATGGCGGGGGGCAAGGGAGGGGAGGGATACATTGGGAGATTGGGATTGACATATACACACTACTATATATAAAATAGATAACTAATAAGGACCTGCTGTAGAGCACAGGGGACTCTACTCAGTACCCTGTAATGGCCTATATGGGCAAAGAATCTAAAAAAAGAGTGGATATATGTATATGTATAATTGATTCACGTTGCTGTACAGCAGAAACTAACACAACATTGTAAACCAACTCTTCCAATTTAAAAAAATATATCTACTTGAGGCCTGAATGATGGTAAAGAGAATCGTTCCAATAGCCTACAAACACTAGTGTACGCTGAGCTGCTAACGTCTCTTCCCCTCACCTTTGCTGTGCCGCCAGGGCTGTGATCCTTCTGCTACTGTAACATCAGCCGTTTTCTTCACTAAAGCAGGAAAACCTACTGCCTAACAGTCGGTTCCCCCAAGGGGAGGAAGCTGTTCTCCTGCTGCAGCTGAACTTTGGGGCTGCTAGAGCAGTTCTGTGAGACTCGGCTGAGAAGCTGAAGCAGGAAGGAAGGGGATGGCAGTTGCCCAAGAAGCTTCAGGATCTACTCAACGTAGATGGAGAACTCCATGTATCTTCTGCAGCCTTGGCTCAGAGGCCCAGAAAGAGCCAGGAAGGCTGCTGAGGTCCTCAGATACCCTGCTTGCTTTGATATTCCATCAAGAAGACAACCTTTCCCCAAAGCCACACCCTTGAGCAGTGCCACCAAGTCACACCAGTGCCCCTTTCTGTACCCTTCAGAGAATACCCGGGAGAGAAATATAATAAAAGGGAGCAAAAGACCAGGTCTTTTACCATCTTCTTGTGTGGGTGATCCGTCCTCTTCTTCTAGAACCTCATTTCCCTAGGACAGAAGGAAGGCACTGTGAGTCCATAAAGCAGTGAAATGAGTCTACTGATGGTCAGAAGACAGAACTAATCACCCTCATGGTATCCATACATTTCCTGTCCGTGTGAGATGGCTGGGAGGCCCAGCAGAGGCAGATTTTGCTTGGCGAGGCAGGATCGGCCCGTAGGGACCAGGTCTAAGGCACGTTCCAGAGGGACCAGGTCTGAGGCACCTTACAGAGGGACCCTGGGACTGTCAGGAATAGCCTTGGTCATAGTTTAGCTCACACTGTTTCTCTCAGGTGGAAATCAAAGTTGTCAAATGAAAAAGCAAACCGTGAGATCATAAAACTTTCAGGAACCCTTTAGGATCCCCAATCCCATCCAGATACTCCTTTGAGAACATCTGGCTCAAGAGAAAGTTGTAGAGTCCCTACTGGGAGCTGGGCATTCCATATACTTCAGGCACACCTCCGTCAGAGCACTGCTCACGCTGAGTTATAACTCTGATTCCTCCATCAGATGGAGCTCCGGGATGGGTGGGATGGGTGGATTGGGGGTGTGGGCAGGCAAAAGCCATGTCACTCGGTCTTTGTGTCCCCCAGTGCCAGGAAGATGTGAGATGCCTGTGCCAGGTAAATACTAAGTGAATTGGAGGACAAACACCCTCTCAAGGGTCTGGCCTGGAAGACTTCCCTCTGGAACTCACCCCACGCCTATTACGCTGAGACCAGCGCCCTCTGCTAACCGGACAGTCCCTCTGCTCTGCACCCTGCCTCTAACAGATCCAAGTGCACCACCTTGGAAGGCTTCTTCCAGAAGAGCCCCCATCCTATTTGCATCCTGTGCCAGCGCCGGCAGTCCCTCTGACCGGGGAGGGGCACCAGCGTCCACCTTGCTCTTACCTCTGCATCCTGCTCTTCAGTGGTGGCGACGAGGCCCGCAAAGTTGCAGTCTGGAGACGCCGCTGGCGTCACCTGCAAAGGAGCAACAAAAGTCAAGGTGCAGATGCCACCGGCTCTCCTACCCAGCTCGCCTGGCAGCAAACGCAAACCAAGTCCTCAGGACAGAAGTGGTGCCACATGGAAGATCACATCTGAGGGAGTCTGTGATTCAACAACCCGGTACCGTGTTTTCCAGGGCTCCCCTCCCGAGCACTGGGGGGCTTTGCCGATCTCCCTGGCAGGCCCTGGACTGAGCTCCTTGGGACTCGAGTACAGAGCAGAGCAGAGCGGCGAGGGCGATCCCATGCTCCTCTCTTACGTCTCCTTCTTCTGAGGGGGTCCTGCTGGCGGCCCGGGGCCAGGGGAGAGCCTCCCCGTCCTCTTCCGTGCCAGGGGCGATGTAGGAGCCGGACATGGAGAAGACGGTGTCGGTGCTGACCTGGGAGGACACCATGGACATGACCTTCCTTCTTCAAGTCTGGGTCCCCAGTATGTTGAGGGGGGCAGAGGCGGGGAGAAGAGTGTTTCCTGCCCTCAGCTCAGCTCTTCAGGAGGCCTGGCGCATTTGCTTCAGGCCAGCATGGAATCCCATCCCGGGGGCCTTCCCGTCACTGGAGCTGGGGGTGGCCTGTCCCGTGGGCAGACGGCGAGGGTCCCCAAACACTGAGTTCCTGAACATTGCCCCTCATCCCTTTCCTGGCTGGCGATACATGGGGGAGGGAGGATAGGGAAGAGGTGGAAAGTGAGGAGACAGCAAGCTGGCTTCTTGCTTTGGGAAGGGACTGTACCACACCTGAGGGTGAAGTGGCTGAAGGGCTTCTCACCTCAAAAGTGGAGATCAAAGGAAATGCGAAACCTGCCCAGAGAGCTTGAGTCATGGGCTCAAAGCCACACAGGGCAAAAGAGAAAGGACAACTCAGTGCAACATGGGGTCCTGGATTGGGATGCTGGAATGGAGAGGAGCATTCCTGGGGTGATCTGCAAGACGTGAAGGGGGTCTGCGGTTACATGGGATTACCAGGTCAGTGTTCATTTCCTGATTGTGATGGTGGTACTGGGATTATGGAGGCGTGTCCTTGTTCTAAGGAAACACACACTAAAGTATCTAGTGCTAATGGGGCAGCCTGTCTGCAACTTACTGTTAAGGGCGCAAAATATATATTGACTGGGATTACATCGAATCTCTAAATAAATACGGAGTCACTGAACGTTTTTTCAAAAAGCCACCCAGCCAAGGGCCGGGGCAGGGATGAATAGGAGGGACAGGATCCACTCACGCTTCCCGCCCCCTCCACCGCCAACCCCCAAACGCTGCCTGCTGAAAGGGTGTGTGAAGCCCTGTGTTGTGGCCGCTTCGGAGCCCCCTCTTACCTTTGGCTGCTCGTTGGCAGCATCCATGGACCCTTAAAAGTGCCAGTGTTTGGGTCCCAGCCCCAGAGACGCTAGTCCCAAGCATAGGGATTTTCAGGAGCTCCTGGGGATTCTTCCTGACAGCCAGAAGCTTCTTCAGCCTTTCCTTACCTGGCAGGCAGTTCTGCCAGCCCCTGACCTTGCCCCTCTTTCCCCAGCATGGGCCCAGGCAGAGGGTGAGGAGGAGGGACAGTGACCGGCCCCACCTGTCAATCCAGGGTGTACCCCTTTTGTCGGGGGCTGGAGGCTGAGCCTGGGGACCAGTGGAGAGGCTGGAGCCCCCATGTTCCCCCAGTGCTGGGGAGCGTGGGCAGGAAGGCCGGAGGGTGGTGGGGAGAGGGAGGGAGTCGTTGCTTAGGGGGTGAAGGGAGTCTCAGAGGGAGGTTGGGGCAGCCTCCTCAGCAAGCGGTGGGAAGGGGATGGGCTGCCTCCTGAGCTCTGTAAGGCCCCAACCCACCTGAACTTGCAGTGTGCGCACCCTTCGGAAATATTTTGAGTAATTAGCAAGGGAAAGCAGCAAGTTGGCGGGGGAATGCCAGGTTGTCCTGGAGCCAGCCTCCAGTGCAAGGAAAGAAAGGGGCTTCAGGAGAAAGGGGCCCGTGGAGGCTGGGAAGGATTGTGTAGGACAGTGCCCGTTTGTGTGTGTGTGTGTGTGTGTGTCTGTGCGCACGTGCACGTGAGTGCTGGGGGAAGGGGCTGTGCACCACAAGGGCGTGCTGGCGGGGCCAGGTGCAGGCTCGGGGGAGAGATGGGTTCCAGGCAAAGCTGGGGTGAGGGGGTGGAAAGGTGCCTGCTGAGTGTCACATATTTGCTGTGCCTCAGTTTCCCCATCAGAACTCTGGTACGTTGATTCCTCACAGGCTGGAGCTGTAGGGTCTAGGCACCCCGTCTTCCGTCTGCCCTGATGGCCTCCCTCAGCCCCAACCTGCATTGGAGGGAAGGCCCTGGGCGGGGTGAATGAACCCCAGGGTGGCAAGTGGGGCCCCAGGGGCTGGGGCCCTCTGACCTCACACCCTGTCCCTTCAGGAAGGGACCAAGGGAGGGAGGAGCTGGAGACAGGCCCAGGCAAGGACCGCAGGTGAGTCTGGGCAGGCCCTCAACTTGGGCGAGGTGGGGAACGTGAGCCGAGCCCTGGGCAAGAACGGCCTTTGTGAGTGAGTCCCCAGGGCCAGGGAGGGGGCTGTGCCTCCTTTGCCGCCTGCTCCTCGGGGCTGTGGGTACAGTCTCCCCATTGCACATAGAGAGGTGCCGAGGCCCTGGCTGCAGGGGACCCCCGAGGGCCGCCTCTCAGCCCCTTTCTCTCTGGGCACCCAGAGATCCTGAGGAGTGCATCAGGGGACACTCTGCAGGCCTTTGGTGCCCCCCATCTTCCTCCCAGCCATTCCCCCTTGGGCCGTGGCCTCCCCAAAACTGGCCCATGCTTTTCCCCAGAGAAAGTTGCAAGCAGGTCCATTTTGAGACTTTTTAAAACTTTACTTTTAAAAATGTTTTTATTGTAAAAAACTTTCTATGAAAAAGGTTAAATTACCCGATGGGTTAGGAGAGGGGATGTGGGATGCAGCCCAGGGCGTTTATGGTGGAGCAAGACACTCCCCTGCAGGAGTGCAAGCAAGGGCACGGGGCCATCCCCCCATTCCTGGTCCCAGTGGTTCTAGCAAGCACTGCGTCCCTCCCAGTTAAGCCTCAGCTCTAGCTACACTCACTACATTAGTCTGTCTGTCCCCTTTCCCTCTGCAGCTTGGCTGCCCCAGCCCCTAACCCCCAGATCCCCATCTCCCCGCTGCTCTCAGCCTCAAGTTGGGCTCAAAGATTAGGGACACATACCCTCTGCCCCACCTCTAGGGATGAAGCCAGAAGATCCCAGAGGCCTTAGAAAATCTCCTGGCTCCACCCGGCACCCCAGCCTCCTTTCTGTCTCCTCTCTCTTCCCCCCTCCGCCTAGCTCCTCCTCACAGACTGCCGGGAGAGGCCTCTTGGGTGTTCATTTGCAGTCACCTAATCAGCATTGGTTGTACCTGGGAACTTGCTCTGGATAGAGACCTGGGGAGGAGAGCAGGAGAGAGAGAAGCTTGGAAGCTAAGGTGTTCTGGGGCGGGCCCTGTACTGATGTTTCCAGCTTGGCCAGGGCCCCTCCAAGCCGCAGCTCTCATAGTGCAGGGCCCTTAGCGTGTCTCTGGGGCAGGGAAGAAGTGGATCAATGAAACACTGTGTGTATGGGGGGCTGGGGAGCGGAGGCAGCAATTTGGGTCCTGGGCCCCAATTCTCAGCCTGCTGGACTAGAATCTGAGGATGGCCTGGGCTGGGGGCCGTGTGGCCTGGTGGGGTGAGCTGGCCCAGCCCCTGCCTGGGCGGTAGGGTGTCCATGGGCCTGCACTGGCGGGGAGGGGGGCAGTCTGGGCCCAGACTTCGGTGCTGTCTGGAGGTGGGGCAGGGCCTGGCTTCTTACAAGAAGGCGCCCAGGCTGGCCCAGTCATGCAGGTCAGAGGCCAGTGTGGCATCCCCGGCCTCAAAGAGGGGCTCGGGGGGCAGGGAGCTACGGGTGCTCTCGTCCCAGGGGTGCTCCAGGAAGGATGTGGCCAGGAAGGTCTCATCAAAGTCCAGGCTGTCGGTAGCCTGCTCCGCTGGAGGCCCCCAGGTAACAGGGCAGTCGATGTGGTGGCCATGGATGGTGAGGTCCACGTCCCCGTGTGAGGCAGGGCTCAGCGGCAGGATCAGCTCCGAGATCTCCAGCGTGCCCAGCTCCCCGTCCAGCGTGCCAGCGTCCAAGATGGCCTCCCAGTCAAAGTTGCCCTTGAGGGGTTCCAGCTCACCCTGCTCCTCCTGGGTCAGCAGCAGGGGGCTGGAGGGCCGCGGGACCTTGGCCTCCTGCTTGGGCAGCGGCTGTTGACGCTTGCGCCCCAGCCTGCCCTCGCCTGCACCCCAGCCCGCCTCCCCAGTGGCCTCCTCGAACTCCCGCAGCAGCTGCTGGGCCTCGGTGCTCACGGTCAGTGGCCCGGCCCATGGGGCGGCGCTGGGCTCTGGCACGGCCTGGCGGGCAAAGGCCGGGTGGATGTGGACTGGGGGCAGCCGCTGCTTCTTCAAGGCCCCACTCAGCAGCCGCTCGGCGTACTGGGGGTCGATGCGCCAGAAGCCCCCCTTGCCTGGCTCGTCCTTCTCCCTAGGCACCTTGATGAAGCCCTTCTTCAGGGACAGGTTGTGGCGGATGGAGTTCTGGACACAGGGAGGTAGGAGAGAAGGAAGACAGCTGGGAGAGTGGGTGGGGTCAGTGATGGGGGGTTCCTAGAGCCACTGCCAGTCCCACCACCACCTTCTCTCAGATGGGGGCAGGGGAGACAGAGGCGCTGCTCCGAGCGGGAGGCTCTGGGACACCAGCCACGGGGCACCAGGAGCTGGGAGTGCTGTCGGGGGCTTTTGTTCCCTTTGGCCAGGATATCTGCCTGCTCGGTCATCCGAGCCCTGAGCCGCAGGGTGGCTCTCAGTGCCAGCCTGTCCTGCCCTCCCTCCCTTACCCCGCTTTTTGCGGCCTCTGGTCAAAGGCCTTGGCTCCCCCAGGTCCTGGACGGCCATCTCCCTCTGCCTGGGCCTGGCTGGCCTTCTCTGTTTGTGAAATGAGTGAGTGGGTGTCAGGGTGTGTGTGTGTGGGGGGGATGAAGTGTGGGAGGATCTGATGACTTTCCTTGTTTCTAGTGCCGGCTGCTGGCCTGGGCCCTCACCCACCATGTCCCCCTCCTCCCACCCCAGGCTCTGAGGCCTCAGTTGATTATTACCCAGCCAAGAGCATAGCGCTCATTCCTGGGGCCTCTCAGGCTTGGGGTAGGGTGGGGTGGTGGTGGAGGGTCTCTGCTTTCTCACCAAGGTTACAAATGGTACCTGCCCCAGGGTCAGGGCCCAAGCAATCGTGGAATAGCTGTGATTACAGGAACTCTGATCCTGTGACCTGTGCCACACGGAAGGATCTGTGCATCCTCAGGGTCCCTGTCCCCACGTAGCCCCTGATCCTGATGGTCGAAGAGGCTCAGGGCAGTGTGGGCCCAGCCTGAATCACCATCCTGCCTTGTTCACGCCTGGGTGCACAGTCCAAACCACGCTGGGGCACAGGGGTCTGGGGCCTGGTGGGTGGGGCCGGCAGGTGAGTAGTGCCCCCTGGCAAGACTGGGAGGTTTACATGGTGGTCTGGGCCCCTTGGCTGCTCTGTGCCAGGTTCCGGACACTTGGAACATGAAGCCAGTGTGGGAGGAAAGAGCCCCTGTGGAAAGCACGTGGCTGAGGTAATTGTCCCCCCAGGGAGGTTGATGAGAAGAGGGGGAGGAGTGTAGGCAGGAAACTAGGGAGGGCTTGGGGTGGGGGCTGGCACAGCAGCTTTCGGAAGGCCCCGTAGCCCTTGCACTGGGACACAGATGGCCTTCACACCCCGCAGCACGCCCCTCTCCCCTCCCAGAGCCCCTCCAGCCAACTGAAAGCAGGCGGGATGCAGAGCCTGGCAGGAACGATGCTCTGCCTCCAGTCAGGCCCTGACAAACTGACCTTGAGGAGGGTAGTGTCGAGGAATTCCAGGACTTGGGACAAAAATGTGTCCCTCAGTCCATCAACCTACCCTGGGGGGCTGTGTCCACGCATAGTTCAGCCCTGGTCTTTGGGCTGAGCCTGCCGGACGAGTGACAAGTTCTTTCCCCTTGAACCTCTATGTCGGCACCCCTGCAGCCCTCTGAACATCCTCCCTCCTCCGTCTCTGAAGTCAAAGGGGCAGCAGTCCAAGCACTGGGCTCCCTTGAGGTCCTTCCTGGACGGCCTTCCTCTCTCGGGGCCCTGGCCGTACCGCGCCTACTTGGCCTGCGGATCTGGGTTGTGAGTCCAGTCTGCGCGGGCATGGGGAGGGAGGGAGGGAGTGCCTCCCTATCTGCCAGGTGGGATCAGCGTGGCGGAAGTAACAGAAGTTGTCCGTGATCCACTTGTAGATGGCCGACAGGGTGATCTTGGTGGCCTTGCTGGCCTGCATGGCCATGCAGATGAGCGTGGCATACGAGTAGGGCGGCTTCACGTGCGTGTTGGTGGCGTAGTCCACGTCGTCGGGAGGCGAGGCCTGCAGCCCCGAGGGGGCGCTCCGCGGCGTGCAGGAGGACGTGGGCTTGCCGGGTGTGTGCGGCTGCCCCAGGCAGGCGGGGTCCGCCGCCAGGGGAGACCCCGGCTCGGCCGAGCCTGCCAGCTCGTGGGAGCCGTGGGGGTCGGTGTCCCCCGAAGGCAGGGCGGGGAGCTCGGCGTTGAGAATGGAGAATTCCTGCAGCCACTGCAGGCTGGTCAGGCTGTCATTCAGGGCGTTGGACTCCTCCAGGCCGCCTTCCGGTCCGGCCTCCTCCGCTGCCCCTGCTCCCGAGACGCGTAGCCAGCTCTCCGCCATATCTGCGGGGACTCTCCGAGGGGGCTGTCAACATCCACGAGCCGAGCCGAGGGTGGCCGCCGAGCTCTCCGGCCCGCTGACTCCCGCGGCTTCAGTTACGCAGCCTCCCGGAAGCGGGCTTCCATCCCGCGATCCGGGGGTAGCCTCCTCCAAACGGAATGTGGTGCCTGCGGGGACCAGAGCGGGAACTGAGCCCTCTTTCCCCACCCCCGAGGGGAGAGTGTGGGCGAGGGGGGAGGCTCTTACTAAAATCCTTCCTGCAGCCGGGGAGGATCTTTTACTGCCGAGGTCTGGGAAACAGAAGGTGTGCCCGGGGGTGCGACCCACACGGGGTTCGCCTCGCTCTTTTCCTCTTGGATCTTTTAGAGGAGACTTAATTAGCCCAACGAGGGAATAGTGTAGGGGCATGCGAGGCCACCCCTTTCTCCCTCAAAGCGGGGAATTAACCCCCCTCTCTCCGTCCACAACCAATGGAAATGGGGCGAGAGAGTCCAGGAGGGCAGTACGACGGGTCGGGGGGCGGGGGAGGTCGTCTGATCTTTGAAAAGGGATATTAGGATGGGGCTCAAGGGGAAGGAAGGAAACAATACAGAGAGTTATAAGGGGGTGGGAAGTGAGTGTCCCCCAAACGCCTCTGATGTCAGTCCCCGGGCCCTCCACTTCCGTCGGGGACGGATGGGAGAGCGGGCTGGTACTGACGCCCTCCCTTCCCACGGCCGGCAGCCCTCCCCGTCCCTTACCTGGCTCAGAGCGCAGCCCGGGCCAAAGGAAGCTTCTCAAAGAAATTCCTCCCACCGCCCACCCTCACCGCGGCTCTCTGCTCCCAGCTCCAGGGCCCAGCCAGCAATCCTCGTCGCCACTCACGCCCGCCGGCGCCTCTCTGAAAGCCAGCGGCTGGGGACCGGCACTCAGTAGCCGCTCGCAAGGCGTCTCCTGCTGCCGTGGCGACGCCCCGCCCATATAAACAGCTTCCGCTTCTGCCATTGGCCAGGGCATCTCCAAAGAGACCGCGGGCTCTTAACGGCTCTCTCACGCGGTAACTCTCTTCCAGCTCCCTCCTGCCGCCCTCTCCCGCGCGCGACCCAGCCCCCTACCCGCCACCGCGTCCCGGCTCCGCGCATTCCCGCCCGAGGGCCCCGCGCAGGGCTCGGAGAGGCGCGCGGCTCGGCGCTCCCGCAGAGGCCCCGGGGCCCTCGGCGAGCAGTTCGCCGCGGGAACCGTCCTCCGCCCCACCCCCTTCCCATCTGGGCTGCTCAGAGGTGGCGACGGCTCCTGGGACGCAGCCCGTGGCGCGGGGGCCAGGGCTGGGTGCATGCTTGGGGCTTTCCTTTCCTCTCCTCTGGGCTGCGAGTGGCACTTCCTCACGTTTCTACGGCCTGTCCCGGTCTCCCGACCGAGTGTCGTCTTGGTGCCCGCAAGCAGGTCTGACTCTCCGATGCCACCTGCCGCTCAGGTCCGCAGAAACCGCAGCCCCGGTCGCAGGCACCCCAAGGCGGCTAGGGTAATCCAGTGTTTCCCGGTAAGCGCCCCCTCCCCGCCCCGTCCTCAGCAAGATTCCCAGAAGCTGACATTCCAGAGGCTTCTTCGGAAGTGCTCTCCCTCCTTTCCAGATAGCCGAGGAAACAGAGCCGTTGGGTGAAAGCCAGGAAAGCCGTGGACTTGCCAAATTCTTTGACTGGGGTCATTTGCCCCATTCATTTCACCAGCCTTTAAGTGACGGACTAACGGTGGACTGTGGTCCTTCCTCCTCCCCTCCCCCAGCCTCCCTCCAGTCACCAGCTTTCCTGCTCTTCAGTTATTGAGGAGCTGCAGTTGGAAGTTCTCTGGTTGAAGGGGGTGGGTGGAGGTGAGGGCTCCTTATCAGGCCTCTGGGCAGGAGCTGTGCCCGGGGGATGGTACACCAGCTCCCACCCAGAAACATGTCTTTTCCTCTACCCCTTGCCCTCTCTCACTCCTCCATGTCCAGCTTGTCTTGAGTCAAAGTTTTTTTTTTCTTCCCAAGTATTTATTGTTTTATTTTAATTTTTATTTTATTTTTTTATTAGTTTCTGCTTTATAACAAAGTGAATCAGTCATACATATACATCTGTTCCCACATCCCTTCCCTCAGGCATCTCCCTCCCTCCCACCCTCCCCATCCCACCCCTCCAGGCGGTCACAAAGCACCGAGCTGATCTCCCTGTGCTCTGCGGCTGCTTCCCACTATCTACCTTACGTTTGGTAGTGTATATATGTCCATGCCTCTCTTTCGCTTTGTCACAACTTACCCTTCCCCCTCCCCATATCCTCAAGTCCATTCTCAAGTAGTTCTGTGTCTTTATTCCTGTTTTACCCCTAGGTTATTCATGACATTTTTTAAAATTCCATATATATGTGTTAGCATACGGTATTTGTCTTTCTCTTTCTGACTTACTTCACGGTGTATGACAGACTCTAGGTCTATCCACCTCATTACAAATAGCTCAGTTTCGTTTCTTTTTATGGCTGAGTAATATTCCATTGTATATATGTGCCACATCTTCTTTATCCATTCATCCGATGATGGACACTTAGGTTGCTTCCATCTCCGGGCTATTGTGAATAGAGCTGCAATGAACATTTTGGTACATGCCTCTTTTTGAATTATGGTTTTCTCAGGGTATATGCCTAGTAGTGGGATTGCTGGGTCATATGGTAGTTCGAGTTTTAGTCTTTTAAGGAACCTCCATACTGTTCTCCATAGTGGCTGTACCAATTCACATTCCCACCAGCAGTGCAAGAGTGTTCCCTTTTCTCCACACCCTCTCCAGCATTTATTGTTTCTAGATTTCTTGATGATGGCCATTCTGACTGGTGTGAGATGATATCTCATTGTAGTTTTGATTTGCATTTCTCTAATGATTAATGATGCTGAGCATTCTTTCATGTGTTTGTTGGCAGTCTGTATATCTTCTTTGGAGAAATGCCTATTTAAGTCTTCTGCCCATTTTTGGATTGGGTTGTTTGTTTTTTTGCTATTGAGCTGCATGAGCTGTTTTTAAATTTTGGAGATTAATCCTTTGTCAGTTGCTTCATTTGCAAATATTTTCTCCCATTCTGAGGGTTGTCTTTTGGTCTTGTTTATGGTTTCCTTTGCTGTGCAAAAGCTTTGAAGTTTCATTAGGTCCCATTTGTTTATCTTTGTTTTTATTTCCATTTCTCTAGGAGGTGGGTCCAAAAGGATCTTGCTGTGATTTATGTCATAGAGTGTTCTGCCTATGTTTTCCTCTAAGAGTTTGATAGCTTCTGGCCTTACATTTAGGTCTTTAATCCATTTTGAGCTTATTTTTGTGTATGGTGTCAGGGAATGATCTAATCTCATACTTTTACATGTCCCTGTCCAGTTTTCCCAGCACCACTTATTGAAGAGGCTGTCCTTTCTCCACTGTACATTCCTGCCTCCTTGATCAAAGATAAGTTGACCATATGGGTGTGGGTTTATCTCTGGGCTTTCTATCCTGTTCCATTGATCTATCTTTCTGTTTTTGTGCCAGTAAAACACTGTCTTGCTTACTATAGCTTTGTAGTGTAGTCTGAAGTCAGGGAGCCTGATTCCTCCAGCTCCGTTTTTCGTTCTCAAGATTGCTTTGGCTATTCGGAGTCTTTTGTTTTTCCAAACAAAGTTTGAATTTTTTTGTTCTAGTTCTGTGAAAAATGCCAGTGGTAGTTTGATAGGGATTGCATTGAACCTGTAGATTGCTTTGGGTAGTAGAGTCATTTTCACAATATCGATTCTTCCAATCCAGGAGCATGGTATATCTCTCCATCTATTTGTATCATCTTTAATTTCTTTCATCAGTGTCTTATAATTTTCTGCATACAGGTCTTTTGTCTCCTTAGGTAGGTTTATTCCTAGGTATTTTATTCTTTTTGTTGCAATGGTAAATGGGGGTGTTTTCTTGATTTCACTTTCAGATTCTTCATCATTCGTGTACAGGAATGCCAGAGATTTCTGTGCATTAATTTTGTATCCTGCTACTTTTCCAAATTCATTGATTAGCTCTAGTAGTTTTCTGGTAGCATCTTTAGGATTCTCTATGTATAGTATCATGTCATCTGCAAACAGTGACAGCTTTACTTCTTCTTTTCCAATTTGGATTCCATTTATTTCCTTTTCTTCTCTGATTGCTGTTTCTAAAACTTCCAAAACTAAGTTGAATAAGAGTGGTGAGAGTGGGCCACCTTGTCTTGTTCCTGATCTTAGTGGAAATGTTTTCAGTTTTTCACCATTGAGGACAATGTTGGCTGTGGGTTTGTCATTTATGGCCTTTATTATTTTGAGGAAAGTTCCCTCTATGCCTACTTTCTGCAGGGTTTTTATCATAAATGGGTGTTGAATTTTGTCGAAAGCTTTCTCTGCATCTATTGAGATGATCATATGGTTTTTCTCCTTCAATTTGTTAACATGGTGTATCACATTGATTGATTTGCGTATATTGAAGAATCCTTGCATTCCTGGCATAAACCCCACTTGAGCATGGTGTATGATCCTTTTAATGTGCTGTTGGATTCTGTTTGCTAGTATTTTGTTGAGGATTTTTGCATCTATGTTCATCAGTGATATTGGCCTGTAGTTTTCTTTCTTTGTGACATCCTTGCCTGGTTTTGGTATCAAGGTGATGGTGGCCTCGTAGAATGAGTTTGGGAGTGCTCCTCCCTCTGCTATATTTTGGAAGAGTTTGAGAAGGATATGTGTTAGCTCTTCTCTAAATGTCTGATAGAATTCGCCTGTGAAGCCATCTGGTCCTGGGCTTCTGTTTGTTGGAAGATTTTTAATCACAGTTTCCATTTCAGTGCTTGTGATTGGTCTATTCATATTTTCTATTTCTTCCTGATTCAGTCTTGGCAGGTTGTGCATTTCTAAGAATTTGTCCATTTCTTCCAGGTTGTCCATTTTCTTGGCATAGAGTTTCTTGTAGTAATCTCTCATGATCTTCTATATTTCTGCAGTGTGAGTTGTTATTGAGTCAAAGTATTAAAAGCGTGCTGGAGAAAGTCGGACAGCAACTTTCACAAATAAGCCAACTGCGCAATTAATAGCTCTCCCTCCCTTGTGAACAGTTTTATTCATTTTTAAGAATCATGCAGCAGTCCATAAATATTGCATCCTTGACGTCCCCACTGTAGTGTGCCCATGAGTGTACTCCAGGGAGTGAGGGGTACACAGATGGCACAACAGTACACACATACTTACACACACTAGGTGTGCAGATCCTAAAGCACAGTGAGCAAGCAGCATGCCAAGGTCAGGTGAACAGGACACAAACTCTCCCCAGGTGAGATGGCTTAACGTGTGTGGATCCGTGCCCAGGAGACGCCCCAGCGTGGGCATGCCCTCTGGTGGGATGGGACTGGGGAGGAGAAGGAAAAAGGGCTCTGTGAGAAGGCTGGGATCACCACACCACCCGGAAGTGAGCTCATAGGTGAGCTCCGACCTGAGTGTGGCAGGAAGGAGCCCCAGGCCTCCGGTTAGTCTGTGTCCTTGTGTGAGAAACCAGGCCCCGTCATATTCTCTGTGGGTCAACTGCTAACAACATGACCATCTCCAGATGATGACTGGGGCGGCTGTCCTGTTCCCCGACCAGGCTCTGTGCCCTGTTCCCTGATCCCAGCCCTTTTGGATGGGATATTTCTGCTCGCCAAAGAGCTAAATGAGGGCAAAGAGGTGAGGGGATGGGGGAGAGAGCAGGAACTGTCTGAGAAACAGGAGTGAAGGGCCACTTCTCACCCGGGTATGTCTTGGTTATGGAACCAAGGCCTTGAGGAATCTCTCTGAGCCTCTTCCTGGGAGAAGACAGACCCTCCAGAAAGGGTGAAGGCAATGGCTTCCTCTTACGGTTCCTGGCCACTGTGGCAACTGTTTACCTGCATCTCCTTCATCTCAGGTAACACCACACTCT
The DNA here is from genome assembly GCF_964341445.2 of Mesoplodon mirus. NCBI lineage: Eukaryota > Metazoa > Chordata > Mammalia > Artiodactyla > Ziphiidae > Mesoplodon > Mesoplodon mirus. The sequence continues at coordinate 36,085,657 of NC_138994.1, read as the reverse complement.
GAATACTACCTGCCGGGAGAGGAGGTGGATCTGTATGCCACCACCCCAGGCTAAGGGAGCGCCCCCTTCCCTAGTGCTTATGGGACTCAGACTTCAAGGAGATCAGGAAGTGTGGTTATTGCTCGAATCTTCAATATGAAAGGGGCTGTAAGAATGTTTCGGGGAAAGGAAGGACATTAAATGGGGCCTGAAACAGCAGAGCCCACTGCAGGATTTCAGAGCGGGTGGACACGGGAACTCAAGGCAGAAGCTGAGATTCAGGCTTGGCTCATGTAGTGTCTGTCAAGACCACAGGCTTCCGCCTGCCCACCCCCAGGGCAGGCTGTGAACCACAACTACCAGGCAGTGAGGGTCACCAGGCACCTGGTGGCGCAAAGCAGCCACACAGGAGGTGCAAAACATTCCCCAGCACTGGGCTCTCCTTGAGGCCTTGGGAAGGACCCTGAAAAGCTCTTCTAGGGCAACAATTCCAACTACTAATTCAGGCCATCATGGTGGGCATAGCCTAGGGCTCTGTCATATCTCAGCCTCACAAACTGTTGGATCCCACTTTGCTTCTCAATCTCATGCTCCACTAAATAACCACCTCTTCCAAAAGCCAGCAGACAATGCATCTATCAGAGAGCTATGAGGAATCCATTGATAACACTAGTGTTGAGGGACGAACAGCCAACAGCTTACGGTCTTGCTGTTTCAGGCTGTTATTTATATGCCCTACAGCAGAGTGAGGTGGGGTGCACATGTGATTTGAACAATATCTCTAAATCTCTGATGAGCCTATGGAAGGCAGTACCTCCGGCTCCCCCCATCAGGCTCAGCTGATCTGGAGGACAGGGGAGGAAAACCGGTGGGGTGGGGAGCCTCCCAGACCACCACTGACCCCAGCTCAGCCCTTCCCCCAACCTCCTTTGGGGTTCCTGGGCACCAAATGAGAACCACCGGTCCACCCCTCTCTCAGCTTCTTTCTTCAACTCTTTCAGAAAAGCGGGGTGGAGACGGGGGCAGCAGGGGTAAGAATGCCACCTGACAGGGCGGTAGTGATGAAACGTGATAATATACGACAGTCCCTAACAAGTGCCTGGTACATCGAGGGGGTCAAAAATGCCTTTGCAGTGTCACCTTAGGATGGAGCCCCAGGCCTTCCTGAGTGCACCTGATCATAAAGAACTCCCCGGTAGGTCATCATGTAACTGAGGGGTTCTCAGATTCAAGGCCTCCTTCCTAAGCAGACACACGAGGCATAGCCTCTGCTACCAGAAGCAAGAACTGTTTTCCCAACCAACCTTCTGGTGGTTGCCACTGCTTCTTGTCCTTGAGAGAGGAGCTCCTAATGCATTTTGAGGGAAACCCCACTTACAGTGCAATATGGCTTTCCCTTCTCACAGGAGTCATCCCCCAACGCCACCCCAAACTGCAGGTTTCAGATTGGTTATGATGTCCCAGAGACTAGAAAATGCTAGATGGGTGTTTGTAATGAAGTCACCCAAACTCTTGAGTCTTCTTGGTCTAACTCCTAAGGAGAAAAAAAAAAAAAAAAAGATGCACAAGAAATAACCAGTCTGTAGACCACAGCTCCACCTGAAGATCACGATACAGTGGAAACATTCCAGAGACCCTCTGCAAAGGGTCTCATGAGCTGCAGTTCGAGTGGCTTTAGCCGACAAGGAGAAAAGAGGTTTCCAGTCCCTTCTGAGAGGGGAAGGATCACGGTTGCGGAAGAAGATGAGTCTGGGAGAAGGGTCAGGTGCCCTCAGCATCCAGCTTTCACGTGGGTCTAAAAAGTCTCCGTGTGTCTTGCTGAGGATGCCCAGGAGGTCAGTGGTGCCATGAGGCCAGGATGGGATGTGAGAACGGGAGGAGAGCCCTGGTACAGGGGCTAAGGCTCTCAGATGGCCAAAGGATCCCACACGCAGAGCCTGTTCTCGGGGTCCTCCAGGCTGCCAGAAGATGGGCGTCTGCGCTGCGTGTTCCGATGACTGACCACGTTGTCGTCAGCCTGCCAGGCACCTGAGAAGAGGAAAGGAAGGTTAACGGACCTTTGGTTTGGTGCAGATGGTGTCTCTGGCAGGACAGTCCGGGAGTTTGGCACGAAAGCTGGCAAGATGCGCATTAGCTGGAACTCCCACAGGGTGCAAACCACAGTACGTGAAACTTGGGAGCAGTGGCGTCCACTGGGCGAGGGACAGTCATGGCCACTGTGGCCCACTGATGGAGGGATATGCAGGATGGTCCTTGTTTTGTGAGCTTGCCGTAGGATCCACCTTTGTATCTTTATTTGGTCTTGAAGTTTGCCTAAGTGTTACAGCGGACCAGGAAAAGAAACTGAGTCTGGCTGAGACTTTCACGAGAGCAGGAGGAGGTGAAGGGGAGGGAGAAGAATGTGTTAATTTGGGCTCAGAGTTAGTGTTTGCTGTGGGGGCCAGGGTGGGGCAGGAAGGGACTGGCTGCCCAGCAGGGTGCCAGGGACCAAATGGCATGGCAGAGAACAGAGTGACAGCTGTTCCTCTCCTTCTGCACCCGAACAGCCCACCGAGAGTTGCTATCAGCTGGTGCCACCAACCCCAGGAGACATTAGCTCCAGAGCTTTGGGGTCCCCCGGGTACCATCCACGAAACTCATCATCTTCCCCCCTTGTCCTGCAGTTCCTGCACGAGAAGCACCCGCTGCCCATGCTGGAAACCCACTCTTGGTGCTTCTCTCTCCTTCATGCTCTGTATCCAATCCATCCTGACCTCCTGCTTGTTCAAGCTCTAGTAAGGTCTAAATCTGTAGTCAGAAAACCGGGATACAGCCCCAGCTTGTAACGTACTGACTGTGTGACCTTGGGCAGGTCACTGTACTTGGAGCCCTGGTTTTCCCATCCATCAGATGGGAGACAAGTACTTACACCCCAGGGATGCCGTGAGACTAAGCGAGGTGACATGGAAGAGTGGTGAGCAGGGCGCCTGACTCACAGAATGTGCGCGAAAACCATCCGCCCCCCAGGCCTTGTTCAGGCTACACTCATCTCCCCCAAGTCGTCCTCCCAGCCCACAGAATGACTCCATCTGATTCAGTCCCCCCAGTGCAGCGAGATGCCCCTTCTGAAGGGAGAGGATGAAGCCCTAACCCCCTGAGTTGGGGGAAAGCCTTCCATTCTCTGGCCGAGGACTGCTGAGCTGCCTCTTCCAGCACCTGCCCCCAGAAGGCGCCCCCTGAAGCCAGATGGGGTCCAGCGTGCTCCGAAGTGCTCCCCCACTGGCCCGTACCACCACCCCGTTTCTCATGCTGTGTGGAAATTGCTGGATCCTCCAGCACACGGTGATCTCCTCCAGGGCAGAGCCGAGAGCCATGCCCTTCAGAGGGCTCAGTTCGTGGACGGAGCCGGCTGACCCTGGAGGGTGGGCGTGAGGCTCACTGCGTCACATTTGAGGGAGGCCACTCACAAATGTCTGGGGTCAGCTTCAGGTTAGGCCAGCCCAAGACACGAAACCCTTTAATGGCAGAAACACTAGGATTCAGCGGGTATAAATTGTGTATACCCATAAATGTCCTGGTGTGCTAATCCGCCCTAAGGCTCTAATAATAGTCTTGTGGAGGTGGACCCCAGGGGAAGGGGAGTGAGTGGGACAGGAAATGTTTAGGTATCTCTCACAGCCAGACGGAATGCGGGGATCTGTACTCCCTGGGGTTACCGGAGTCCGGCACATGGGTCCACAGTGCTTTACCGCTCTAAGGGTGACAGGATGAAGAGCAGGCAAGATTGCCCTTTTCAGTTAGGAACCCCCAGATGAAATAAGTTGTTCCTTCATTTTATATAATTTGGTAGATCTCATACATATTCCTCTGTGTTTAATGGGCAGGACTCCGGAACTGCGGCTGTTTGGTACGAAAGACCAAAAGCAAATGGTAAACAGGAGAGAAGACACACACACACACACACACACACACACACACACACACACAAAGTGAAATCAAAACACTGCCGCAGCCTCGCCGCCACCACCACTGGCTGCCAGGCTGCCTGGCTCTGAATTCTTGAGTCCTTGCTACAAACACCACCGGTCCAGATTCTGAGCCAGGGCTGAAAACTGGCTCCTTCTGAAACAGCCTGAAGACTCAGACCTGAAGTCTCTGATCTCCCCAGCTTCTTGGTACAGTCGGTGGTGCTCTTTCCTCTAAAAAGGCTTCTGCCAGACCCTCGGCGAAACCCTGCTGCTCCGTGCATCCTGGATGCAGAAGGTAAGCCTGGAAGGCGCAGGAGGACTTCCTGAGCGAGTGCTACCATTCTGTCCAGCCCTCAGCCAGAAAAGGGAGCCTGGAGATTCAAAATCCTTCCCGGGAGGTAGAGAAAGGTGGTTCCCACTTAATTCCCTCCTCAGGCTCAGAAACGGGGGAGTGAAGAGACCTCTAGAGGCAGATTTGGGGAGCACATCTAGGGGGATTCCACACACCTCTTTCCTGCCTCTACCCAGCCACTAATTAAATTTAAGATCTGTAACAGTTCCACCATCTTGTAGAGTTTCTCTCCAAGAAAAGAGAAAGTTAATTCCGATTTTTCCTTAGTATCTGCGAAGCATAACCCTTCCTAGTGGCGTCTTAGTCTTGGGTTATTTCAGGTCTCCATAAGTACTTTTCTTTTTTTGGCTGCACAGTGGCTTGGAAGATCTTAGTTCTCCGACCAGGGATTGAACCAGGCCACTGAAGTGAAAGTGCTGAGTCCTAACCACTGGGCGGCCAGGGAATTCCCTCCATAAGTACTTTTAGATTTCATCGGTATGCCCACTCCTGTCCAATGCCATCATTTAAAAACATCTGTATCGGGCTTCCCTGATGGCGCAGTGGTTGAGAGTCTCCCTGCCGATGCAGAGGACAAGGGTTTGTGCCCTGGTCCGGGAAAATCCCAAATGCCACGGAGCGGCTGGGCCCGTGAGCCATGGCCGCTGAGCCTGCGCGTCCGGAGCCTGTGCTCCGCAACGCGAGAGGCCACAACAGTGGGAGGCACGCGTACCACAAAAAACAAAACAAAACAAAACAAAAACATTTGTATTTCCACTAATAAACTCAAATTATCTTTGCTTTTTCCCATCACACCACCCAGAGCCTTTTCACAGAATTGTCACTGGTCCCCTGGCCACTATCCTGACGCCTGTGTGATACTCCATCAGGTTCCTTGGGGCCCCGTCTACCGAGCATGGCCTCGCGATTATAGTCAGCTCATCACCTACAATGGTCAACTCAGATTTCCTCCCTTTGAGAACCTTGCAGAACAATCTCAGAACATACCATCGCCCCCCCACCTTGGTCTCGGGGCCAAAGAAGACCCAGAGGCTTCTTAGCGGAAGAGGTGCTGGAATGACACAGGTGCTTTCTCAACATCACTCCCACAAGGGTGATGAGAGCAGCGAGGATGGGGACCTGAGCCATCCTTGCCGCGAGCTGGGGCTCCTGGCAGAGCACCTGTGGGCCTGGGGAGGGTGGACCATGGGGTGCTCCCCGGGCTCCCTCCTTGTGGGCGCTCCGTGAGGCGAGTGGCATCCGTGTGGGGAGGGAAACAGTGTGGAGAGGGAGACCAAGTGCCTGAGAAGCTGTCCTGATGGCCAAGCCAGCCTGAGGCACCTCAGTCATAGGAAGGAACTTTGAACTTACAGCTGAGCGTGGTGAGGTCTGTTGATTCCATGGGACCTACCACAGTGGATGCTCCTGTCATTAACCTGACATTAACCTGACAGATTCTTCCAGAGAGTTCCCCAGCTCTTTACTACCAGTGTGACGCTAACAGCAGAACCCGAGAAACATTTTACCAAGAGAGCAGATGCACTTTCCTTCTCTCGTAAGAGCCCTTGAGACCTCAGGGTGAGGCTACGATGCGACCCTCAACTCCCTCTCCCGGCAGGCGCCACTGTCATTCGGTTTCAGGTCTGGCCTGAACGGTGAAGCCAGTTTAATCTGAGAATGGCTGGCTCCCGAGATCACCGTAAAGAAGCCCAGGCATTGTTTTCCTTCCAGGCCTCGCTCTCCTGCCGCAATCCCAGAGTGGAATAAACATCCACCAGCAGGTTGGCCCGAAGGAGTTAGGGAGAGGAGGAAGCACAAGGCCTGGGGTCAGTTTCCACCAGCATGGGCGGCTAAAACAATTCCCAGGAGCTCTCTCTGCCAAACACGGGGGTTGGTGGGGAGCCACTGCGGGGAGGCAGGAGCCTAGATTCCTCTCTTGAAGCCCAGTGAGCGGCTGGCCGGCACAGCTGCCACAGACTCAGGGCGGAGTGAGGGCAGAGATGGCATCTTCCCCAACTAGTGACCAAAACAAATCCTGCCTGTAACCTTTGCCACAGAAGCATCTCCGCTTTTGTGGAACAGGGATTAATCTAGTCTCACAAATATTTATTTTTCCTGGAAAATTTCAGCATATTAAATACAGGCTCTTGCCAGTTAGGAACGGAAGCCTCAGCGAGGGCCCCTCGGATGTGCGTGCGCCCAGCAAGCTTGGGGTTGGGTGTGGGTGAACATGAACTTTCACACGAAGTCTGGGTAACCTAAATGAGTTTCAAAATAAACAAACTGGACAGACAGACGTACATTTGGCAAAAAGACATGAGAAACAAATGGACAGACAGAAGCCAGGTAAAGAGTGGGAAGGCAGGAAGTGAAGTGTACCCTGGACCTCAGCCACTCTGGCCCAAGCCTGGCTGGGTCAACGCTAAGTGGGAAGGGACCGGAGAGCCCCTGGGAAGGCTGTGGGAGGCGTCTCTGGGGATTACGGCTTCCTCCACCACAAGCCTGCATGGGGCCAGAGGGGTGAGTACATGGGTCTTCTGCAAGCTGATGGAGAGTGGCAACCACAGGAGTTTGTGTCCCTCCAGCACCTGTAACCATGTTGCCAAGAGAGTAAAGCAATGGACCCATGACGGGACCTGGCTGTCCTGAAGCTTAAACATGTCCAGGGCATGTTTAAGAGATTACAAACCACGCAACATGAAGGCAGTCTCTGCTGTGAACCAAGGAGGGGCAATTTCGACCTAGTCCACCAGGCAAGACGTGGCTTTAGAGCCATGGTTGGTGAAGCCCTTGGTGAGCATGGAGCAGAGAGACATCAGTGCCCAGAGTGTGACTGACAGGTGGGCTCCTCCTGAGAACTCATCCTGGATTCAGTTTAGTGTCATGAGAAGGAATAAGGGGCACGTTGATGGCCCTGATTGAATTTATAGAGTTAGGGCTCCAGGGAGAAGAGTTACCCTCGACCCCTGATCGTTCCTTTGGGATCCAAATCTAGGGAGCACAAGGCAACTGGTGGTAGCCCAGGGCTCACTGGGTCACAGAGCTAGTCTATAAAATGCTGGCATTGAAATTCCTCTCTGATCCTAACTAAACACTCTCCTTTGAGTGGCTACAGGTTCCCTTTTCAAGGGCTCAGGCTCTCTTTCCAAGACCTTATCACAGAGGCCGTGTCTGCCTTAAACTGCCTGTTGATGGAAACAAGACCAGGCCCCCTGCCATGGGATCTGCAAGATCATGATGGAGTGGGCACGGTCAGGTCAAATCGGAAGGCTTTGGAGGTATTTTTGTGCCTTTCTCCATGCCCAAATAGATTCGCTTAGAGCAGAGTCGCTCTTTGCCCAAGGACTCTCCCAAGGCTGCCTCACTTCCTTTCAGCAACTGGCTCCCAGCACCTTAGCAAAGCCCATGCCTTCTTGCAGGAACTGCAGGGCAGGAGATGGGTGTCCCAGGGTGAGAGCAGGGGTGCGAGCAGGGGAGCGTCTCCCACCAAGTTCATGTTCAGCAGACTGCCACTCACCGGGTAAGCAGACCGCAGAGCACAGCTTATTGTCCAGTGCTTTCATGCTGGCGATGTCAAAGTCATTGTTATTGTCACACTCCATACCTAGAAATGCGAATGTCCTCTGGCCTGTAACGGAGTTAAGGCAGTTAGAGAGGACCTGGCTGTGTTTTTCTCTGCTTTGCTGTCCTTAAAATAAAAATCTTAAGGATGGAGACAAAAAACATCAAATCATATGTTAAAAAAAAGACAATAATTAAGTGGGGAGAGAGGACAATAAAGGAAACTGCGTGGGTACGTTTGTGTTCTCGCTCTGTTCTGCTCTGTTTCCTTAACTGGCCCCTTTCCAGCCTTCGTTCCAGGGAAATCAGACCCTGGGGAGGTCTGTGGGATTCGGACACGCAGACCCGGGCCCAGAGCAGAGCCTAAGCCAGGCTGGAAGAGCTAGGAGAGCCACGGGGGAAGTGACCCCGGGCTCAGGCCTGTGTCTGTCGGTGCACGTGGGGTGTGTTTATGACCACAAGGCTCTGCGAAATGACTAATACATAAAATGGCAATTAAAGCTCTTTGGTCCCATAATTTTGCACCTCAAATCAAAGAATCGCATTGCTTGCAAAATTATGATTTATTTTCTTTGAGACTTAATTTTCTATTCTGAAGATGTTTTAAGGGGCTGACCAGAAACCTACAGTCGTGTAAGATGGGAAGGGGACAATTTTAGATGTTATTTTTTCAAGCCCCCACCCGGTTTTTTTTTCCTTGGTGAAAGGGAGAGGAAGAAACATACATCTACTGTGTACAGCATGTCAGGTGGAAACCACATATGGAATGTCAGGCGGAAACCACGTACTGCCCTGTGCCTTTTAGAAGCAAATATTCTACTGGGGACGACAATCACAATGGAGAACTCAGAGCCTTGCGCCCTGAAGACATCAACCGAGGAGAGGTAGCGCCCAACCCCGGCTTGGTTGGCGTGCGCGTGCGGCAGAGGCACAGCCTGGGCGACCACCCCTCCTCCGGCACTACTTGGCCAGGAGAGAGTGGTCATGTGCACATGCGCACCCCCTGCACACCACACAACCCCCCAAGCAACTGCCATGGCCAAAGCAGAAGCGACTAGCATGACATCTGCATCCAGGCTGGGATCCAGGTTTGCTCTGGAGGTTGCCCTTCTGTGGAGGCACCTCAGAGGAGCAGAGGGAACAGACACCGGTTCCTGGGACGCCTGGTCCTACAATCCCAGGTGGGATTCCAGCTCGCCTACCCTCCCCCCCGCCACTTCCTTGCTCTATATGTAGGTCGTTCCTTCGCTTCTCGGCTTACTAGAAACCAAATTCTTCCGACTGAAGATATGATTGACCTTATTTACAAAACAGAAATAGAGTCACAGGTGTAGAAAACAAACTTATGGTTATGGCGGGGGGCAAGGGAGGGGAGGGATACATTGGGAGATTGGGATTGACATATACACACTACTATATATAAAATAGATAACTAATAAGGACCTGCTGTAGAGCACAGGGGACTCTACTCAGTACCCTGTAATGGCCTATATGGGCAAAGAATCTAAAAAAAGAGTGGATATATGTATATGTATAGTTGATTCACGTTGCTGTACAGCAGAAACTAACACAACATTGTAAACCAACTCTTCCAATTAAAAAAAATATCTACTTGAGGCCTGAATGATGGTAAAGAGAATCGTTCCAATAGCCTACAAACACTAGTGTACGCTGAGCTGCTAACGTCTCTTCACCTCACCTTTGCTGTGCCGCCAGGGCTGTGATCCTTCTGCTACTGTAACATCAGCCGTTTTCTTCACTAAAGCAGGAAAACCTACTGCCTAACAGTCGGTTCCCCCAAGGGGAGGAAGCTGTTCTCCTGCTACAGCTGAACTTTGGGGCTGCTAGAGCAGTTCTGTGAGACTCGGCTGAGAAGCTGAAGCAGGAAGGAAGGGGATGGCAGTTGCCCAAGAAGCTTCAGGATCTACTCAACGTAGATGGAGAACTCCATGTACCTTCTGCAGCCTTGGCTCAGAGGCCCACAAAGAGCCAGGAAGGCTGCTGAGGTCCTCAGATACCCTGCTTGCTTTGATATTCCATCAAGAAGACAACCTTTCCCCAAAGCCACACCCTTGAGCAGTGCCACCAAGTCACACCAGTGCCCCTTTCTGTACCCTTCAGAGAATACCCGGGAGAGAAATATAATAAAAGGGAGCAAAAGACCAGGTCTTTTACCATCTTCTTGTGTGGGTGATCCGTCCTCTTCTTCTAGAACCTCATTTCCCTAGGACAGAAGGAAGGCACATAAAGCAGTGAAATGAGCCTACTGATTGTCAGAAGACAGAACTAATCACCCTCCTGGTATCCATACATTTCCTGTCTGTGTGAGATGGCTGGGAGGCCCAGCAGAGGCAGATTTTGCTTGGCGAGGCAGGATCGGCCCGTAGGGACCAGGTCTGAGGCACGTTCCAGAGGGACCAGGTCTGAGGCACCTTACAGAGGGACCCTGGGACTGTCAGGATTAGCCTTGGTTATAGTTTAGCTCACACTGTTTCTCTCAGGTGGAAATCAAAGTTGTCAAATGAAAAAGCAAACCGTGAGATCATAAAACTTTCAGGAACCCTTTAGGATCCCCAATCCCATCCAGATACTCCTTTGAGAACATCTGGCTCAAGAGAAAGTTGTAGAGTCCCCACTGGGAGCTGGGCATTCCATATACTTCAGGCACACCTCCGTCAGAGCACTTCTCACGCTGAGTTATAACTCTGATTCCTCCATCAGATGGAGCTCCGGGATGGGTGGGATGGGTGGATTGGGGGTGTGGGCAGGCAAAAGCCATGTCACTCGGTCTTTGTGTCCCCCAGTGCCAGGAAGATGTGAGATGCCTGTGCCAGGTAAATACTAAGTGAATTGGAGGACAAACACCCTCTCAAGGGTCTGGCCTGGAAGACTTCCCTCTGGAACTCACCCCACGCCTATTACGCTGAGACCAGCGCCCTCTGCTAACCGGACAGTCCCTCTGCTCTGCACCCTGCCTCTAACAGATCCAAGTGCACCACCTTGGAAGGCTTCTTCCAGAAGAGCCCCCATCCTATTTGCATCCTGTGCCAGCGCCGGCAGTCCCTCTGACCGGGGAGGGGCACCAGCGTCCACCTTGCTCTTACCTCTGCATCCTGCTCTTCAGCGGTGGCGACGAGGCCCGCAAAGTTGCAGTCTGGAGACGCCGCTGGCGTCACCTGCAAAGGAGCAACAAAAGTCAAGGTGCAGATGCCACCGGCTCTCCTACCCAGCTCGCCTGGCAGCAAACCCAAACCAAGTCCTCAGGACAGAAGTGGTGCCAAATGGAAGATCACATCTGAGGGAGTCTGTGATTCAACAACCCGGTACCGTGTTTTCCAGGGCTCCCCTCCCGAGCACTGGGGGGCTTTGCCGATCTCCCTGGCAGGCCCTGGACTGAGCTCCTTGGGACTCGAGTACAGAGCAGAGCAGAGCGGCGAGGGCGATCCCATGCTCCTCTCTTACGTCTCCTTCTTCTGAGGGGGTCCTGCTGGCGGCCCGGGGCCAGGGGAGAGCCTCCCCGTCCTCTTCCGTGCCAGGGGCGATGTAGGAGCCGGACATGGAGGAGACGGTGTCGGTGCTGATCTGGGAGGACACCATGGACATGACCTTCCTTCTTCAAGTCTGGGTCCCCAGTATGTTGAGGGGGGCAGAGGCGGGGAGAAGAGTGTTTCCTGCCCTCAGCTCAACTCTTCATGAGGCCTGGCGCATTTGCTTCAGGCCAGCATGGAATCCCATCCCGGGGGCCTTCCCGTCACGGGAGCTGGGGGTGGCCTGTCCCGTGGGCAGACGGCGAGGGTCCCCAAACACTGAGTTCCTGAACATTGCCCCTCATCCCTTTCCTGGCTGGCGATACATGGGGGAGGGAGGATAGGGAAGAGGTGGAAAGTGAGGAGACAGCAAGCTGGCTTCTTGCTTCGGGAAGGGACTGTACCACACCTGAGGGTGAAGTGGCTGAAGGGCTTCTCACCTCAAAAGTGGAGATCAAAGGAAATGCGAAACCTGCCCAGAGAGCTTGAGTCATGGGCTCAAAGCCACACAGGGCAAAAGAGAAAGGACAACTCAGTGCAACATGGGGTCCTGGATTGGGATGTTGGAATGGAGAGGAGCAATACTGGGGTGATCTGCAAGACGTGAAGGGGGTCTGCGGTTACATGGGATTACCAGGTCAGTGTTCATTTCCTGATTGTGATGGTGGTACTGGGATTATGGAGGCGTGTCCTTGTTCTAAGGAAACACACACTAAAGTATCTAGTGCTAATGGGGCAGCCTGTCTGCAACTTACTGTTAAGGGCGCAAAATATATATTGACTGGGATTACATCGAATCTCTAAATAAATACGGAGTCACTGAACGTTTTTTCAAAAAGCCACCCAGCCAAGGGCCGGGGCAGGGATGAATAGGAGGGACAGGATCCACTCACGCTTCCCGCCCCCTCCACCGCCAACCCCCAAACGCTGCCTGCTGAAAGGGTGTGTGAAGCCCTGTGTTCTGGCCGCTTCGGAGCCCCCTCTTAGCTTTGGCTGCTCGTTGGCAGCATCCATGGACCCTTAAAAGTGCCAGTGTTTGGGTCCCAGCCCCAGAGACGCTAGTCCCAAGCATAGGGATTTTCAGGAGCTCCTGGGGATTCTTCCTGGCAGCCAGAAGCTTCTTCAGCCTTTTCTTACCTGGCAGGCAGTTCTGCCAGCCCCTGACCTTGCCCCTCTTCCCCCAGCATGGGCCCAGGCAGAGGGTGAGGAGGAGGGACAGTGACCGGCCCCACCTGTCAATCCAGGGTGTACCCCTTTAGTCGGGGGCTGGAGGCTGAGCCTGGGGACCAGTGGAGAGGCTGGAGCCCCCATGTTCCCCCAGTGCTGGGGAGCGTGGGGAGGAAGGCCGGAGGGTGGTGGGGAGAGGGAGGGAGTCGTTGCTTAGGGGGTGAAGGGAGTCTCAGAGGGAGGTTGGGGCAGCCTCCTCAGCAAGCGGTGGGAAGGGGATGGGCTGCCTCCTGAGCTCTGTAAGGCCCCAACCCGCCTGGCCCTGCAGTGTGCGCACCCTTCGGAAATATTTTGAGTAATTAGCAAGGGAAAGCAGCAAGTTGGCGGGGGAATGCCAGGTTGTCCTGGAGCCAGCCTCCAGTACAAGGAAAGAAAGGGGCCTCAGGAGAAAGGGGCCCGTGGAGGCTGGGCAGGATTGTGTAGGACAGTGCCCGTTTGTGTGTGTGTGTGTGTGTGTGTGTCTGTGCGCACGTGCACGTGAGTGCTGGGGGAAGGGGCTGTGCACCACAAGGGCGTGCTGGCGGGGCCAGGTGCAGGCTCGGGGGAGAGATGGGTTCCAGGCAAAGCTGGGGTGAGGGGGTGGAAAGGTGCCTGCTGAGTGTCACATATTTGCTGTGCCTCAGTTTCCCCATCAGAACTCTGGTACGTTGATTCCTCACAGGCTGGAGCTGTAGGGTCTAGGCACCCCGTCTTCCGTCTGCCCTGATGGCCTCCCTCAGCCCCAACCTGCATTGGAGGGAAGGCCCTGGGCGGGGTGAATGAACCCCAGGGTGGCAAGTGGGGCCCCAGGGGCTGGGGCCCTCTGACCTCACACCCTGTCCCTTCAGGAAGGGACCAAGGGAGGGAGGAGCTGGAGACAGGCCCAGGCGAGGACCGCAGGTGAGTCTGGGCAGGCCCTCAACTTGGGCGAGGTGGGGAACGTGAGCCGAGCCCTGGGCAAGAACGGCCTTTGTGAGTGAGTCCCCAGGGCCAGGGAGGGGGCTGTACCTCCTTTGCCGCCTGCTCCTCGGGGCTGTGGGTACAGTCTCCCCATTGCACAGAGAGGTGCCGAGGCCCTGGCTGCAGGGGACCCCCGAGGGCCGCCTCTCAGCCCCTTTCTCTCTGGGCACCCAGAGATCCTGAGGAGTGCATCAGGGGACACTCTGCAGGCCTTTGGTGCCCCCCATCTTCCTCCCAGCCATCCCCCCTTGGGCCGTGGCCTCCCCAAAACTGGCCCATGCTTTTCCCCAGAGAAAGTTGCAAGCAGGTCCATTTTGAGACTTTTTAAAACTTTACTTTTAAAAATGTTTTTATTGTAAATCACTTTCTATGAAAAAGGTTAAATTGCGCGATGGGTTAGGAGAGTGGATGTGGGATGCAGCCCAGGGCGTTTATGGTGGAGCAAGACACTCCCCTGCAGGAGTGCAAGCAAGGGCACGGGGCCATCCCCCCATTCCTGGTCCCAGTGGTTCTAGCAAGCACTGCGTCCCTCCCAGTTAAGCCTCAGCTCTAGCTACACTCACTACATTAGTCTGTCTGTCCCCTTTCCCTCTGCAGCTTGGCTGCCCCAGCCCCTAACCCCCAGATCCCCATCTCCCCGCTGCTCTCAGCCTCAAGTTGGGCTCAAAGATTAGGGACACATACCCTCTGCCCCACCTCTAGGGATGAAGCCAGAAGATCCCAGAGGCCTTAGAAAACCTCCTGGCTCCACCCGGCACCCCGGCCTCCTTTCTGTCTCCTCTCTCTTCCCCCCTCCGCCTAGCTCCTCCTCACAGACTGCCAGGAGAGGCCTCTTGGGTGTTCATTTGCAGTCACCTAATCAGCATTGGTTGTACCTGGGAACTTGCTCTGGATAGAGACCTGGGGAGGAGAGCAGGAGAGAGAGAAGCTTGGAAGCTAAGGTGTTCTGGGGCGGACCCTGTACTGATGTTTCCAGCTTGGCCAGGGCCCCTCCAAGCCGCAGCTCTCATAGTGCAGGGCCCTTAGCGTGTCTCTGGGGCAGGGAAGAAGTGGATCAATGAAACACTGTGTGTATGGGGGGCTGGGGAGCGGAGGCAGCAATTTGGGTCCTGGGCCCCAATTCTCAGCCTGCTGGACTAGAATCTGAGGATGGCCTGGGCTGGGGGCCGTGTGGCCTGGTGGGGTGAGCTGGCCCAGCCCCTGCCTGGGCGGTAGGGTGTCCATGGGCCTGCACTGGCGGGGAGGGGGGCAGTCTGGGCCCAGACTTCGGTGCTGTCTGGAGGTGGGGCAGGGCCTGGCTTCTTACAAGAAGGCGCCCAGGCTGGCCCAGTCATGCAGGTCAGAGGCCAGTGTGGCATCCCCGGCCTCAAAGAGGGGCTCGGGGGGCAGGGAGCTACGGGTGCTCTCGTCCCAGGGGTGCTCCAGGAAGGATGTGGCCAGGAAGGTCTCATCAAAGTCCAGGCTGTCGGTAGCCTGCTCCGCTGGAGGCCCCCAGGTAACAGGGCAGTCGATGTGGTGGCCATGGATGGTGAGGTCCACGTCCCCGTGTGAGGCAGGGCTCAGCAGCGGGATCAGCTCCGAGGTCTCCAGCGTGCCCAGCTCCCCGTCCAGCGTGCCAGCGTCCAAGATGGCCTCCCAGTCAAAGTTTCCCTTGAGGGGTTCCAGCTCACCCTGCTCCTCCTGGGTCAGCAGCAGGGGGCTGGAGGGCCGCGGGACCTTGGCCTCCTGCTTGGGCAGCGGCTGTTGACGCTTACGCCCCAGCCTGCGCTCGCCAGCACCCCAGCCCGCTTCCCCAGTGGCCTCCTCGAACTCCCGCAGCAGCTGCTGGGCCTCGGTGCTCACGGTCAGTGGCCCGGCCCATGGGGCGGCGCTGGGCTCTGGCGCGGCCTGGCGGGCAAAGGCCGGGTGGATGTGGACTGGGGGCAGCCGCCGCTTCTTCAAGGCCCCACTCAGCAGCCGCTCGGCGTACTGGGGGTCGATGCGCCAGAAGCCCCCCTTGCCTGGCTCGTCCTTCTCCCGAGGCATCTTGATGAAGCCCTTCTTCAGGGACAGGTTGTGGCGGATGGAGTTCTGGACACAGGGAGATAGGAGAGAAGGAAGACAGCTGGGAGAGTGGGTGGGGTCAGTGATGGGGGGCTCCTAGCGCCACTGCCAGTCCCACCACCACCTTCTCTCCGATGGGGGCAGGGGAGACAGAGGCGCTGCTCCGAGCGGGAGGCTCTGGGACACCAGCCACGGGGCACCAGGAGCTGGGAGTGCTGTCGGGGGCTTTTGTTCCCTTTGGCCAGGATATCTGCCTGCTCGGTCATCCGAGCCCTGAGCCGCAGGGTGGCTCTCAGTGCCAGCCTGTCCTGCCCTCCCTCCCTTACCCCGCTGCTTGCGGCCTCTGGTCAAAGGCCTTGGCTCCCCCACGTCCTAGACGGCCATCTCCCTCTGCCTGGGCCTGGCTGGCCTTCTCTGTTTGTGAAATGAGTGAGTGGGTGTGAGGGTGTGTGTCTGTGGGGGGGGGGGATGAAGTGTAGGAGGATCTGATGACTTTCCTTGCTTCTAGAGCCGACTGCTGGCCTGGGCCCTCACCCACCATGTCCCCCTCCTCCCACCCCAGGCTCTGAGGCCTCAGTTGATTATTACCCAGCCAAGAGCATAGCGCTCATTCCTGGGGCCTCTCAGGCTTGGGGTAGGGTGGGGGGTAGTGGAGGGTCTCTGCTTTCTCACCAAGGTTACAAATGGTACCTGCCCCAGGGTCAGGGCCCAAGCAATCGTGGACTAGCTGTGATCACAGGAACTCTGATCCGGTGACCTGTGCCACAGGGAAGGATCTGTGCATCCTCAGGGTCTCTGTCCCCACGTAGCCCCTGATCCTAATGGTCGAAGAGGCTGAGGGCCTTGAGGGCCCAGCCTGAATCACCATCCTGCCTTGTTCACGCCTGGGTGCACAGTCCAAACCACGCTGGGGCACAGGGGTCTGGGGCCTGGTGGGTGGGGCCGGCAGGTGAGTAGTGCCCCCTGGCAAGACTGGGAGGTTTACATGGTGGTCTGGGCCCCTTGGCTGCTCTGTGCCAGGTTCCGGAGACTTGGAACATGAAGCCAGTGTGGGAGGAAAGAGCCCCTGTGGAAAGCACGTGGCTGAGGTAATTGTCCCCCCAGGGAGGTTGATGAGAAGAGGGGGAGGAGTGTAGGCAGGAAACTAGGGAGGGCTTGGGGTGGGGGCTGGCACAGCAGCTTTCGGAAGGCCCCGTAGCCCTTCCACTGGGACACCGATGGCCTTCACACCCCGCAGCACGCCCCTCTCCCCTCCCAGAGCCCCTCCAGCCAACTGAAAGCAGGCGGGATGCAGAGTCTGGCAGGAACGATGCTCTGCCTCCAGTCAGGCCCTGACAAACTGACCTTGAGGAGGGTAGTGTCAAGGAATTGCAGGACTTGGGACAAAAATGTGTCCCTCAGTCCATCAACCTACCCTGGGGGGCTGTGTCCACGCATAGTTCAGCCTTGGTCTTTGGGCTGAGCCTGCCGGATGAGTGACAAGTTCTTTCCCCTTGAACCTCTATGTCGGCACCCCTGCAGCCCTCTGAACATCCTCCCTCCTCCGTCTCTGAAGTCAAAGGGGCAGCAGTCCAAGCACTGGGCTCCCTTGAGGTCCTTCCTGGACGGCCTTCCTCTCTCGGGGCCCTGGCCGTACCGCGCCTACTTGGCCTGCGGATCTGGGATGTGAGTCCAGTCCGCGAGGGCATGGGGAGGGAGGGAGGGAGTGCCTCCCTACCTGCCAGGTGGGATCAGCGTGGCGGAAGTAACAGAAGTTGTCCGTGATCCACTTGTAGATGGCCGACAGGGTGATCTTGGTGGCCTTGCTGGCCTGCATGGCCATGCAGATGAGCGTGGCATACGAGTAGGGCGGCTTCACGTGCGGGTTGGTGGCGTAGTCCACGTCGTCGGGAGGCGAGGCCTGCAGCCCCGAGGGGGCGCTCCGCGGCGTGCAGGAGGACGTGGGCTTGCCGGGTGTGTGCGGCTGCCCCAGGCAGGCGGGGTCCGCCGCCAGGGGAGACCCCGGCTCGGCCGAGCCTGCCAGCTCGTGGGAGCCGTGGGGGTCGGTGTCCCCCGAAGGCAGGGCGGGGAGCTCGGCGTTGAGAATGGAGAATTCCTGCAGCCACTGCAGGCTGGTCAGGCTGTCATTCAGGGCGTTGGACTCCTCCAGGCCGCCTTCCGGTCCGGCCTCCTCCGCTGCCCCTGCTCCCGAGACGCGTAGCCAGCTCTCCGCCATATCTGCGGGGACTCTCCGAGGGGGCTGTCAACATCCACGAGCCGAGCCGAGGGTGGCCGCCGAGCTCTCCGGCCCGCTGACTCCCGCGGCTTCAGTTACGCAGCCTCCCGGAAGCGGGCTTCCATCCCGCGATCCGGGGGTAGCCTCCTCCAAACGGAATGTGGTGCCTGCGGGGACCAGAGCGGGAACTGAGCCCTCTTTCCCCACCCCCGAGGGGAGAGTGTGGGCGAGGGGGGAGGCTCTTACTAAAATCCTTCCTGCAGCCGGGGAGGATCTTTTACTGCCGAGGTCTGGGAAACAGAAGGTGTGCCCGGGGGTGCGACCCACACGGGGTTCGCCTCGCTCTTTTCCTCTTGGATCTTTTAGAGGAGACTTAATTAGCCCAACGAGGGAATAGTGTAGGGGCATGCGAGGCCACCCCTTTCTCCCTCAAAGCGGGGAATTAACCCCCCTCTCTCCGTCCACAACCAATGGAAATGGGGCGAGAGAGTCCAGGAGGGCAGTACGACGGGTCGGGGGGCGGGGGAGGTCGTCTGATCTTTGAAAAGGGATATTAGGATGGGGCTCAAGGGGAAGGAAGGAAACAATACAGAGAGTTATAAGGGGGTGGGAAGTGAGTGTCCCCCAAACGCCTCTGATGTCAGTCCCCGGGCCCTCCACTTCCGTCGGGGACGGATGGGAGAGCGGGCTGGTACTGACGCCCTCCCTTCCCACGGCCGGCAGCCCTCCCCGTCCCTTACCTGGCTCAGAGCGCAGCCCGGGCCAAAGGAAGCTTCTCAAAGAAATTCCTCCCACCGCCCACCCTCACCGCGGCTCTCTGCTCCCAGCTCCAGGGCCCAGCCAGCAATCCTCGTCGCCACTCACGCCCGCCGGCGCCTCTCTGAAAGCCAGCGGCTGGGGACCGGCACTCAGTAGCCGCTCGCAAGGCGTCTCCTGCTGCCGTGGCGACGCCCCGCCCATATAAACAGCTTCCGCTTCTGCCATTGGCCAGGGCATCTCCAAAGAGACCGCGGGCTCTTAACGGCTCTCTCACGCGGTAACTCTCTTCCAGCTCCCTCCTGCCGCCCTCTCCCGCGCGCGACCCAGCCCCCTACCCGCCACCGCGTCCCGGCTCCGCGCATTCCCGCCCGAGGGCCCCGCGCAGGGCTCGGAGAGGCGCGCGGCTCGGTGCTCCCGCAGAGGCCCCGGGGCCCTCGGCGAGCAGTTCGCCGCGGGAACCGTCCTCCGCCCCACCCCCTTCCCATCTGGGCTGCTCAGAGGTGGCGACGGCTCCTGGGACGCAGCCCGTGGCGCGGGGGCCAGGGCTGGGTGCATGCTTGGGGCTTTCCTTTCCTCTCCTCTGGGCTGCGAGTGGCACTTCCTCACGTTTCTGCGGCCTGTCCCGGTCTCCCGACCGAGTGTCGTCTTGGTGCCCGCAAGCAGGTCTGACTCTCCGATGCCACCTGCCGCTCAGGTCCGCAGAAACCGCAGCCCCGGTCGCAGGCACCCCAAGGCGGCTAGGGTAATCCAGTGTTTCCCGGTAAGCGCCCCCTCCCCGCCCCGTCCTCAGCAAGATTCCCAGAAGCTGACATTCCAGAGGCTTCTTCGGAAGTGCTCTCCCTCCTTTCCAGGTAGCCGAGGAAACAGAGCCGTTGGGTGAAAGCCAGGAAAGCCGTGGACTTGCCAAATTCTTTGACTGGGGTCATTTGCCCCATTCATTTCACCAGCCTTTAAGTGACGGACTAACGGTGGACTGTGGTCCTTCCTCCTCCCCTCCCCCAGCCTCCCTCCAGTCACCAGCTTTCCTGCTCTTCAGTTATTGAGGAGCTGCAGTTGGAAGTTCTCTGGTTGAAGGGGGTGGGTGGAGGTGAGGGCTCCTTATCAGGCCTCTGGGCAGGAGCTGTGCCCGGGGGATGGTACACCAGCTCCCACCCAGAAACATGTCTTTTCCTCTACCCCTTGCCCTCTCTCACTCCTCCATGTCCAGCTTGTCTTGAGTCAAAGTTTTTTTTTTTCTTCCCAAGTATTTATTGTTTTATTTTAATTTTTATTTTATTTTTTTATTAGTTTCTGCTTTATAACAAAGTGAATCAGTCATACATATACATCTGTTCCCACATGCCTTCCCTCAGGCATCTCCCTCCCTCCCACCCTCCCCATCCCACCCCTCCAGGCGGTCACAAAGCACCGAGCTGATCTCCCTGTGCTCTGCGGCTGCTTCCCACTATCTACCTTACGTTTGGTAGTGTATATATGTCCATGCCTCTCTTTCGCCTTGTCACAACTTACCCTTCCCCCTCCCCATATCCTCAAGTCCATTCTCAAGTAGTTCTGTGTCTTTATTCCTGTTTTACCCCTAGGTTATTCATGACATTTTTTAAAATTCCATATATATGTGTTAGCATACGGTATTTGTCTTTCTCTTTCTGACTTACTTCACGGTGTATGACAGAGTCTAGGTCTATCCACCTCATTACAAATAGCTCAGTTTCGTTTCTTTTTATGGCTGAGTAATATTCCATTGTATATATGTGCCACATCTTCTTTATCCATTCATCTGATGATGGACACTTAGGTTGCTTCCATCTCCGGGCTATTGTGAATAGAGCTGCAATGAACATTTTGGTACATGCCTCTTTTTGAGTTATGGTTTTCTCAGGGTATATGCCTAGTAGTGGGATTGCTGGGTCATATGGTAGTTCGAGTTTTAGTCTTTTAAGGAACCTCCATACTGTTCTCCATAGTGGCTGTACCAATTCACATTCCCACCAGCAGTGCAAGAGTGTTCCCTTTTCTCCACACCCTCTCCAGCATTTATTGTTTCTAGATTTCTTGATGATGGCCATTCTGACTGGTGTGAGATGATATCTCATTGTAGTTTTGATTTGCATTTCTCTAATGATTAATGATGCTGAGCATTCTTTCATGTGTTTGTTGGCAGTCTGTATATCTTCTTTGGAGAAATGCCTATTTAAGTCTTCTGCCCATTTTTGGATTGGGTTGTTTGTTTTTTTGCTATTGAGCTGCATGAGCTGTTTTTAAATTTTGGAGATTAATCCTTTGTCAGTTGCTTCATTTGCAAATATTTTCTCCCATTCTGAGGGTTGTCTTTTGGTCTTGTTTATGGTTTCCTTTGCTGTGCAAAAGCTTTGAAGTTTCATTAGGTCCCATTTGTTTATCTTTGTTTTTATTTCCATTTCTCTAGGAGGTGGGTCCAAAAGGATCTTGCTGTGATTTATGTCATAGAGTGTTCTGCCTATGTTTTCCTCTAAGAGTTTGATAGCTTCTGGCCTTACATTTAGGTCTTTAATCCATTTTGAGCTTATTTTTGTGTATGGTGTCAGGGAATGATCTAATCTCATACTTTTACATGTCCCTGTCCAGTTTTCCCAGCACCACTTATTGAAGAGGCTGTCCTTTCTCCACTGTACATTCCTGCCTCCTTGATCAAAGATAAGTTGACCATATGGGTGTGGGTTTATCTCTGGGCTTTCTATCCTGTTCCATTGATCTATCTTTCTGTTTTTGTGCCAGTAAAACACTGTCTTGCTTACTATAGCTTTGTAGTGTAGTCTGAAGTCAGGGAGCCTGATTCCTCCAGCTCCGTTTTTCGTTCTCAAGATTGCTTTGGCTATTCGGAGTCTTTTGTTTTTCCAAACAAAGTTTGAATTTTTTTGTTCTAGTTCTGTGAAAAATGCCAGTGGTAGTTTGATAGGGATTGCATTGAACCTGTAGATTGCTTTGGGTAGTAGAGTCATTTTCACAATATCGATTCTTCCAATCCAGGAGCATGGTATATCTCTCCAGCTATTTGTATCATCTTTAATTTCTTTCATCAGTGTCTTATAATTTTCTGCATACAGGTCTTTTGTCTCCTTAGGTAGGTTTATTCCTAGGTATTTTATTCTTTTTGTTGCAATGGTAAATGGGGGTGTTTTCTTGATTTCACTTTCAGATTCTTCATCATTAGTGTACAGGAATGCCAGAGATTTCTGTGCATTAATTTTGTATCCTGCTACTTTTCCAAATTCATTGATTAGCTCTAGTAGTTTTCTGGTAGCATCTTTAGGATTCTCTATGTATAGTATCATGTCATCTGCAAACAGTGACAGCTTTACTTCTTCTTTTCCAATTTGGATTCCATTTATTTCCTTTTCTTCTCTGATTGCTGTTTCTAAAACTTCCAAAACTAAGTTGAATAAGAGTGGTGAGAGTGGGCCACCTTGTCTTGTTCCTGATCTTAGTGGAAATGTTTTCAGTTTTCACCATTGAGGACAATGTTGGCTGTGGGTTTGTCATTTATGGCCTTTATTATTTTGAGGAAAGTTCCCTCTATGCCTACTTTCTGCAGGGTTTTTATCATAAATGGGTGTTGAATTTTGTCGAAAGCTTTCTCTGCATCTATTGAGATGATCACATGGTTTTTCTCCTTCAATTTGTTAATATGGTGTATCACATTGATTGATTTGCGTATATTGAAGAATCCTTGCATTCCTGGCATAAACCCCACTTGATCATGGTGTATGATCCTTTTAATGTGCTGTTGGATTCTGTTTGCTAGTATTTTGTTGAGGATTTTTGCATCTATGTTCATCAGTGATATTGGCCTGTAGTTTTCTTTCTTTGTGACATCCTTGCCTGGTTTTGGTATCAAGGTGATGGTGGCCTCGTAGAATGAGTTTCGGAGTGCTCCTCCCTCTGCTATATTTTGGAAGAGTTTGAGAAGGATATGTGTTAGCTCTTCTCTAAATGTCTGATAGAATTCGCCTGTGAAGCCATCTGGTCCTGGGCTTCTGTTTGTTGGAAGATTTTTAATCACAGTTTCCATTTCAGTGCTTGTGATTGGTCTATTCATATTTTCTATTTCTTCCTGATTCAGTCTTGGCAGGTTGTGCATTTCTAAGAATTTGTCCATTTCTTCCAGGTTGTCCATTTTCTTGGCATAGAGTTTCTTGTAGTAATCTCTCATGATCTTCTATATTTCTGCAGTGTGAGTTGTTATTGAGTCAAAGTATTAAAAGCGTGCTGGAGAAAGTCGGACAGCAACTTTCACAAATAAGCCAACTGCGCAATTAATAGCTCTCCCTCCCTTGTGAACAGTTTTATTCATTTTTAAGAATCATGCAGCAGTCCATAAATATTGCATCCTTGACGTCCCCACTGTAGTGTGCCCATGAGTGTACTCCAGGGAGTGAGGGGTACACAGATGGCACAACAGTACACACATACTTACACACACTAGGTGTGCAGATCCTAAAGCACAGTGAGCAAGCAGCATGCCAAGGTCAGGTGAACAGGACACAAACTCTCCCCAGGTGAGATGGCTTAACGTGTGTGGATCCGTGCCCAGGAGATGCCTCAGCGTGGGCATGGCCTCTGGTAGGATGGGACTGGGGAGGAGAAGGAAAAAGGGCTCTGTGAGAAGGCTGGGATCACCACACCACCCGGAAGTGAGCTCATAGGTGAGCTCCGACCTGAGTGTGGCAGGAAGGAGCCCCAGGCCTCCGGTTAGTCTGTGTCCTTGTGTGAGAAACCAGGCCCCGTCATATTCTCTGTGGGTCAACTGCTAACAACATGACCATCTCCAGATGATGACTGGGGCGGCTGTCCTGTTCCCCGACCAGGCTCTGTGCCCTGTTCCCTGATCCCAGCCCTTTTGGATGGGATATTTCTGCTCGCCAAAGAGCTAAATGAGGGCAAAGAGGTGAGGGGATGGGGGAGAGAGCAGGAACTGTCTGAGAAACAGGAGTGAAGGGCCACTTCTCACCCGGGTATGTCTTGGTTATGGAACCAAGGCCTTGAGGAATCTCTCTGAGCCTCTTCCTGGGAGAAGACAGACCCTCCAGAAAGGGTGAAGGCAATGGCTTCCTCTTACGGTTCCTGGCCACTGTGGCAACTGTTTACCTGCATCTCCTTCATCTCAGGTAACACCACACTCTGAATACTACCTGCCGGGAGAGGAGGTGGATCTGTATGCCACCACCCCAGGCTAAGGGAGCGCCCCCTTCCCTAGTGCTTATGGGACTCAGACTTCAAGGAGATCAGGAAGTGTGGTTATTGCTCGAATCTTCAATATGAAAGGGGCTGTAAGAATGTTTCGGGGAAAGGAAGGACATTAAATGGGGCCTGAAACAGCAGAGCCCACTGCAGGATTTCAGAGCGGGTGGACACGGGAACTCAAGGCAGAAGCTGAGATTCAGGCTTGGCTCATGTAGTGTCTGTCAAGACCACAGGCCTCCCCCTGCCCACCCCCAGGGCAGGCTGTGAACCACAACTACCAGGCAGTGAGGGTCACCAGGCACCTGGTGGCGCAAAGCAGCCACACAGGAGGTGCAAAACATTCCCCAGCACTGGGCTCTCCTTGAGGCCTTGGGAAGGACCCTGAAAAGCTCTTCTAGGGCAACAATTCCAACTACTAATTCAGGCCATCATGGTGGGCATAGCCTAGGGCTCTGTCATATCTCAGCCTCACAAACTGTTGGATCCCACTTTGCTTCTCAATCTCATGCTCCACTAAATAACCACCTCTTCCAAAAGCCAGCAGACAATGCATCTATCAGAGAGCGATGAGGAATCCATTGATAACACTAGTGTTGAGGGACGAACAGCCAACAGCTTACGGTCTTGCTGTTTCAGGCTGTTATTTATATGCCCTACAGCAGAGTGAGGTGGGGTGCACATGTGATTTGAACAATATCTCTAAATCTCTGATGAGCCTATGGAAGGCAGTACCTCCGGCTCCCCCCATCAGGCTCAGCTGATCTGGAGGACAGGGGAGGAAAACCGGTGGGGTGGGGAGCCTCCCAGACCACCACTGACCCCAGCTCAGCCCTTCCCCCAACCTCCTTTGGGGTTCCTGGGCACCAAATGAGAACCACCGGTCCACCCCTCTCTCAGCTTCTTTCTTCAACTCTTTCAGAAAAGCGGGGTGGAGACGGGGGCAGCAGGGGTAAGAATGCCACCTGACAGGGCGGTAGTGATGAAACGTGATAATATACGACAGTCCCTAACAAGTGCCTGGTACATCGAGGGGGTCAAAAATGCCTTTGCAGTGTCACCTTAGGATGGAGCCCCAGGCCTTCCTGAGTGCACCTGATCATAAAGAACTCCCCGGTAGGTCATCATGTAACTGAGGGGTTCTCAGATTCAAGGCCTCCTTCCTAAGCAGACACACGAGGCATAGCCTCTGCTACCAGAAGCAAGAACTGTTTTCCCAACCAACCTTCTGGTGGTTGCCACTGCTTCTTGTCCTTGAGAGAGGAGCTCCTAATGCATTTTGAGGGAAACCCCACTTACAGTGCAATATGGCTTTCCCTTCTCACAGGAGTCATCCCCCAACGCCACCCCAAACTGCAGGTTTCAGATTGGTTATGATGTCCCAGAGACTAGAAAATGCTAGATGGGTGTTTGTAATGAAGTCACCCAAACTCTTGAGTCTTCTTGGTCTAACTCCTAAGG
This sequence comes from Mesoplodon mirus, assembly GCF_964341445.2. Classification (NCBI taxonomy): domain Eukaryota; kingdom Metazoa; phylum Chordata; class Mammalia; order Artiodactyla; family Ziphiidae; genus Mesoplodon; species Mesoplodon mirus. The sequence continues at coordinate 36,060,451 of NC_138994.1, read as the reverse complement.
AGAAAAAAAAAAAAAGATGCACAAGAAATAACCAGTCTGTAGACCACAGCTCCACCTGAAGATCAAGATACAGTGGAAACATTCCAGAGACTCTCTGCAAAGGGTCTCATGAGCTGCAGTTCGAGTGGCTTTATCCCACAAGGAGAAAAGAGGTTTCCAGTCCCTTCTGAGAGGGGAAGGATCACGGTTGCGGAAGAAGATGAGTCTGGGAGAAGGGTCAGGTGCCCTCAGCATCCAGCTTTCACGTGGGTCTAAAAAGTCTCCGTGTGTCTTGCTGAGGATGCCCAGGAGGTCAGTGGTGCCATGAGGCCAGGATGGGATGTGAGAACGGGAGGAGAGCCCTGGTACAGGGGCTAAGGCTCTCAGATGGCCAAAGGATCCCACACGCAGAGCCTGTTCTCGGGGTCCTCCAGGCTGCCAGAAGATGGGCGTCTGCGCTGCGTGTTCCGACGACTGACCACGTTGTCGTCAGCCTGCCAGGCACCTGAGAAGAGGAAAGGAAGGTTACCGGACCTTTGGTTTGGTGCAGATGGTGTCTCTGGCAGGACAGTCCGGGAGTTTGGCACGAAAGCTGGCAAGATGCGCATTAGCTGGAACTCCCACAGGGTGCAAACCACAGCACGTGAAACTTGGGAGCAGTGGCGTCCACTGGGCGAGGGACAGTCATGGCCACTGTGGCCCACTGATGGAGGGACATGCAGGATGGTCCTTGTTTTGTGAGCTTGCCGTAGGATCCACCTTTGTATCTTTATTTGGTCTTGAAGTTTGCCTAAGTGTTACAGCGGACCAGGAAAAGAAACTGAGTCTGGCTGAGACTTTCACGAGAGCAGGAGGAGGTGAAGGGGAGGGAGAAGAGTGTGTTAATTTGGGCTCAGAGTTAAGTGTTTGCTGTGGGGGCCAGGGTGGGGCAGGAAGGGACTGGCTGCCCAGCAGGGTGCCAGGGACCAAATGGCATGGCAGAGAACAGAGTGACAGCTGTTCCTCTCCTTCTGCACCCGAACAGCCCACCGAGAGTTGCTATCAGCTGGTGCCACCAACCCCAGGAGACATTAGCTCCAGAGCTTTGGGGTCCCCCGGGTACCATCCACGAAACTCATCATCTTCCCCCCTTGTCCTGCAGTTCCTGCACGAGAAGCACCTGCTGCCCATGCTGGAAACCCACTCTTGGTGCTTCTCTCTCCTTCATGCTCTGTATCCAATCCATCCTGACCTCCTGCTTGTTCAAGCTCTAGTAAGGTCTAAATCTGTAGTCAGAAAACCGGGATACAGCCCCAGCTTGTAACGTACTGACTGTGTGACCTTGGGCAGGTCACTGTACTTGGAGCCCTGGTTTTCCCATCCATCAGATGGGAGACAAGTACTTACACCCCAGGGATGCCGTGAGACTAAGCGAGGTGACATGGAAGAGTGGTGAGCAGGGCGCCTGACTCACAGAATGTGCGCGAAAACCATCCGCCCCCCAGGCCTTGTTCAGGCTACACTCATCTCCCCCAAGTCGTCCTCCCAGCCCACAGAATGACTCCATCTGATTCAGTCCCCCCAGTGCAGCGAGATGCCCCTTCTGAAGGGAGAGGATGAAGCCCTAACCCCCTGAGTTGGGGGAAAGCCTTCCATTCTCTGGCCGAGGACTGCTGAGCTGCCTCTTCCAGCACCTGCCCCCAGAAGGCGCCCCCTGAAGCCAGATGGGGTCCAGCGTGCTCCGAAGTGCTCCCCCACTGGCCCGTACCACCACCCCGTTTCTCATGCTGTGTGGAAATTGCTGGATCCTCCAGCACACGGTGATCTCCTCCAGGGCAGAGCCGAGAGCCATGCCCTTCAGAGGGCTCAGTTCGTGGACGGAGCCGGCTGACCCTGGAGGGTGGGCGTGAGGCTCACTGCGTCACATTTGAGGGAGGCCACTCACAAATGTCTGGGGTCAGCTTCAGGTTAGGCCAGCCCAAGACACGAAACCCTTTAATGGCAGAAACACTAGGATTCAGCGGGTATAAATTGTGTATACCCATAAATGTCCTGGTGTGCTAATCCGCCCTAAGGCTCTAATAATAGTCTTGTGGAGGTGGACCCCAGGGGAAGGGGAGTGAGTGGGACAGGAAATGTTTAGGTATCTCTCACAGCCAGACGGAATGCGGGGATCTGTACTCCCTGGGGTTACCGGAGTCCGGCACATGGGTCCACAGTGCTTTACCGCTCTAAGGGTGACAGGATGAAGAGCAGGCAAGATTGCCCTTTTCAGTTAGGAACCCCCAGATGAAATAAGTTGTTCCTTCATTTTATATAATTTGGTAGATCTCATACATATTCCTCTGTGTTTAATGGGCAGGACTCCGGAACTGCGGCTGTTTGGTACGAAAGACCAAAAGCAAATGGTAAACAGGAGAGAAGACACACACACACACACACACACACACACACACACACACACAAAGTGAAATCAAAACACTGCCGCAGCCTCGCCGCCACCACCACTGGCTGCCAGGCTGCCTGGCTCTGAATTCTTGAGTCCTTGCTACAAACACCACCGGTCCAGATTCTGAGCCAGGGCTGAAAACTGGCTCCTTCTGAAACAGCCTGAAGACTCAGACCTGAAGTCTCTGATCTCCCCAGCTTCTTGGTACAGTCGGTGGTGCTCTTTCCTCTAAAAAGGCTTCTGCCAGACCCTCGGCGAAACCCTGCTGCTCCGTGCATCCTGGATGCAGAAGGTAAGCCTGGAAGGCGCAGGAGGACTTCCTGAGCGAGTGCTACCATTCTGTCCAGCCCTCAGCCAGAAAAGGGAGCCTGGAGATTCAAAATCCTTCCCGGGAGGTAGAGAAAGGTGGTTCCCACTTAATTCCCTCCTCAGGCTCAGAAACGGGGGAGTGAAGAGACCTCTAGAGGCAGATTTGGGGAGCACATCTAGGGGGATTCCACACACCTCTTTCCTGCCTCTACCCAGCCACTAATTAAATTTAAGATCTGTAACAGTTCCACCATCTTGTAGAGTTTCTCTCCAAGAAAAGAGAAAGTTAATTCCGATTTTTCCTTAGTATCTGCGAAGCATAACCCTTCCTAGTGGCGTCTTAGTCTTGGGTTATTTCAGGTCTCCATAAGTACTTTTCTTTTTTTGGCTGCACAGTGGCTTGGAAGATCTTAGTTCTCCGACCAGGGATTGAACCAGGCCACTGAAGTGAAAGTGCTGAGTCCTAACCACTGGGCGGCCAGGGAATTCCCTCCATAAGTACTTTTAGATTTCATCGGTATGCCCACTCCTGTCCAATGCCATCATTTAAAAACATCTGTATCGGGCTTCCCTGATGGCGCAGTGGTTGAGAGTCTCCCTGCCGATGCAGAGGACAAGGGTTTGTGCCCTGGTCCGGGAAAATCCCAAATGCCACGGAGCGGCTGGGCCCGTGAGCCATGGCCGCTGAGCCTGCGCGTCCGGAGCCTGTGCTCCGCAACGCGAGAGGCCACAACAGTGGGAGGCACGCGTACCACAAAAAACAAAACAAAACAAAACAAAAACATTTGTATTTCCACTAATAAACTCAAATTATCTTTGCTTTTTCCCATCACACCACCCAGAGCCTTTTCACAGAATTGTCACTGGTCCCCTGGCCACTATCCTGACGCCTGTGTGATACTCCATCAGGTTCCTTGGGGCCCCGTCTACCGAGCATGGCCTCGCGATTATAGTCAGCTCATCACCTACAATGGTCAACTCAGATTTCCTCCCTTTGAGAACCTTGCAGAACAATCTCAGAACATACCATCGCCCCCCCACCTTGGTCTCGGGGCCAAAGAAGACCCAGAGGCTTCTTAGCGGAAGAGGTGCTGGAATGACACAGGTGCTTTCTCAACATCACTCCCACAAGGGTGATGAGAGCAGCGAGGATGGGGACCTGAGCCATCCTTGCCGCGAGCTGGGGCTCCTGGCAGAGCACCTGTGGGCCTGGGGAGGGTGGACCATGGGGTGCTCCCCGGGCTCCCTCCTTGTGGGCGCTCCGTGAGGCGAGTGGCATCCGTGTGGGGAGGGAAACAGTGTGGAGAGGGAGACCAAGTGCCTGAGAAGCTGTCCTGATGGCCAAGCCAGCCTGAGGCACCTCAGTCATAGGAAGGAACTTTGAACTTACAGCTGAGCGTGGTGAGGTCTGTTGATTCCATGGGACCTACCACAGTGGATGCTCCTGTCATTAACCTGACATTAACCTGACAGATTCTTCCAGAGAGTTCCCCAGCTCTTTACTACCAGTGTGACGCTAACAGCAGAACCCGAGAAACATTTTACCAAGAGAGCAGATGCACTTTCCTTCTCTCGTAAGAGCCCTTGAGACCTCAGGGTGAGGCTACGATGCGACCCTCAACTCCCTCTCCCGGCAGGCGCCACTGTCATTCGGTTTCAGGTCTGGCCTGAACGGTGAAGCCAGTTTAATCTGAGAATGGCTGGCTCCCGAGATCACCGTAAAGAAGCCCAGGCATTGTTTTCCTTCCAGGCCTCGCTCTCCTGCCGCAATCCCAGAGTGGAATAAACATCCACCAGCAGGTTGGCCCGAAGGAGTTAGGGAGAGGAGGAAGCACAAGGCCTGGGGTCAGTTTCCACCAGCATGGGCGGCTAAAACAATTCCCAGGAGCTCTCTCTGCCAAACACGGGGGTTGGTGGGGAGCCACTGCGGGGAGGCAGGAGCCTAGATTCCTCTCTTGAAGCCCAGTGAGCGGCTGGCCGGCACAGCTGCCACAGACTCAGGGCGGAGTGAGGGCAGAGATGGCATCTTCCCCAACTAGTGACCAAAACAAATCCTGCCTGTAACCTTTGCCACAGAAGCATCTCCGCTTTTGTGGAACAGGGATTAATCTAGTCTCACAAATATTTATTTTTCCTGGAAAATTTCAGCATATTAAATACAGGCTCTTGCCAGTTAGGAACGGAAGCCTCAGCGAGGGCCCCTCGGATGTGCGTGCGCCCAGCAAGCTTGGGGTTGGGTGTGGGTGAACATGAACTTTCACACGAAGTCTGGGTAACCTAAATGAGTTTCAAAATAAACAAACTGGACAGACAGACGTACATTTGGCAAAAAGACATGAGAAACAAATGGACAGACAGAAGCCAGGTAAAGAGTGGGAAGGCAGGAAGTGAAGTGTACCCTGGACCTCAGCCACTCTGGCCCAAGCCTGGCTGGGTCAACGCTAAGTGGGAAGGGACCGGAGAGCCCCTGGGAAGGCTGTGGGAGGCGTCTCTGGGGATTACGGCTTCCTCCACCACAAGCCTGCATGGGGCCAGAGGGGTGAGTACATGGGTCTTCTGCAAGCTGATGGAGAGTGGCAACCACAGGAGTTTGTGTCCCTCCAGCACCTGTAACCATGTTGCCAAGAGAGTAAAGCAATGGACCCATGACGGGACCTGGCTGTCCTGAAGCTTAAACATGTCCAGGGCATGTTTAAGAGATTACAAACCACGCAACATGAAGGCAGTCTCTGCTGTGAACCAAGGAGGGGCAATTTCGACCTAGTCCACCAGGCAAGACGTGGCTTTAGAGCCATGGTTGGTGAAGCCCTTGGTGAGCATGGAGCAGAGAGACATCAGTGCCCAGAGTGTGACTGACAGGTGGGCTCCTCCTGAGAACTCATCCTGGATTCAGTTTAGTGTCATGAGAAGGAATAAGGGGCACGTTGATGGCCCTGATTGAATTTATAGAGTTAGGGCTCCAGGGAGAAGAGTTACCCTCGACCCCTGATCGTTCCTTTGGGATCCAAATCTAGGGAGCACAAGGCAACTGGTGGTAGCCCAGGGCTCACTGGGTCACAGAGCTAGTCTATAAAATGCTGGCATTGAAATTCCTCTCTGATCCTAACTAAACACTCTCCTTTGAGTGGCTACAGGTTCCCTTTTCAAGGGCTCAGGCTCTCTTTCCAAGACCTTATCACAGAGGCCGTGTCTGCCTTAAACTGCCTGTTGATGGAAACAAGACCAGGCCCCCTGCCATGGGATCTGCAAGATCATGATGGAGTGGGCACGGTCAGGTCAAATCGGAAGGCTTTGGAGGTATTTTTGTGCCTTTCTCCATGCCCAAATAGATTCGCTTAGAGCAGAGTCGCTCTTTGCCCAAGGACTCTCCCAAGGCTGCCTCACTTCCTTTCAGCAACTGGCTCCCAGCACCTTAGCAAAGCCCATGCCTTCTTGCAGGAACTGCAGGGCAGGAGATGGGTGTCCCAGGGTGAGAGCAGGGGTGCGAGCAGGGGAGCGTCTCCCACCAAGTTCATGTTCAGCAGACTGCCACTCACCGGGTAAGCAGACCGCAGAGCACAGCTTATTGTCCAGTGCTTTCATGCTGGCGATGTCAAAGTCATTGTTATTGTCACACTCCATACCTAGAAATGCGAATGTCCTCTGGCCTGTAACGGAGTTAAGGCAGTTAGAGAGGACCTGGCTGTGTTTTTCTCTGCTTTGCTGTCCTTAAAATAAAAATCTTAAGGATGGAGACAAAAAACATCAAATCATATGTTAAAAAAAAGACAATAATTAAGTGGGGAGAGAGGACAATAAAGGAAACTGCGTGGGTACGTTTGTGTTCTCGCTCTGTTCTGCTCTGTTTCCTTAACTGGCCCCTTTCCAGCCTTCGTTCCAGGGAAATCAGACCCTGGGGAGGTCTGTGGGATTCGGACACGCAGACCCGGGCCCAGAGCAGAGCCTAAGCCAGGCTGGAAGAGCTAGGAGAGCCACGGGGGAAGTGACCCCGGGCTCAGGCCTGTGTCTGTCGGTGCACGTGGGGTGTGTTTATGACCACAAGGCTCTGCGAAATGACTAATACATAAAATGGCAATTAAAGCTCTTTGGTCCCATAATTTTGCACCTCAAATCAAAGAATCGCATTGCTTGCAAAATTATGATTTATTTTCTTTGAGACTTAATTTTCTATTCTGAAGATGTTTTAAGGGGCTGACCAGAAACCTACAGTCGTGTAAGATGGGAAGGGGACAATTTTAGATGTTATTTTTTCAAGCCCCCACCCGGTTTTTTTTTCCTTGGTGAAAGGGAGAGGAAGAAACATACATCTACTGTGTACAGCATGTCAGGTGGAAACCACATATGGAATGTCAGGCGGAAACCACGTACTGCCCTGTGCCTTTTAGAAGCAAATATTCTACTGGGGACGACAATCACAATGGAGAACTCAGAGCCTTGCGCCCTGAAGACATCAACCGAGGAGAGGTAGCGCCCAACCCCGGCTTGGTTGGCGTGCGCGTGCGGCAGAGGCACAGCCTGGGCGACCACCCCTCCTCCGGCACTACTTGGCCAGGAGAGAGTGGTCATGTGCACATGCGCACCCCCTGCACACCACACAACCCCCCAAGCAACTGCCATGGCCAAAGCAGAAGCGACTAGCATGACATCTGCATCCAGGCTGGGATCCAGGTTTGCTCTGGAGGTTGCCCTTCTGTGGAGGCACCTCAGAGGAGCAGAGGGAACAGACACCGGTTCCTGGGACGCCTGGTCCTACAATCCCAGGTGGGATTCCAGCTCGCCTACCCTCCCCCCCGCCACTTCCTTGCTCTATATGTAGGTCGTTCCTTCGCTTCTCGGCTTACTAGAAACCAAATTCTTCCGACTGAAGATATGATTGACCTTATTTACAAAACAGAAATAGAGTCACAGGTGTAGAAAACAAACTTATGGTTATGGCGGGGGGCAAGGGAGGGGAGGGATACATTGGGAGATTGGGATTGACATATACACACTACTATATATAAAATAGATAACTAATAAGGACCTGCTGTAGAGCACAGGGGACTCTACTCAGTACCCTGTAATGGCCTATATGGGCAAAGAATCTAAAAAAAGAGTGGATATATGTATATGTATAGTTGATTCACGTTGCTGTACAGCAGAAACTAACACAACATTGTAAACCAACTCTTCCAATTAAAAAAAATATCTACTTGAGGCCTGAATGATGGTAAAGAGAATCGTTCCAATAGCCTACAAACACTAGTGTACGCTGAGCTGCTAACGTCTCTTCACCTCACCTTTGCTGTGCCGCCAGGGCTGTGATCCTTCTGCTACTGTAACATCAGCCGTTTTCTTCACTAAAGCAGGAAAACCTACTGCCTAACAGTCGGTTCCCCCAAGGGGAGGAAGCTGTTCTCCTGCTACAGCTGAACTTTGGGGCTGCTAGAGCAGTTCTGTGAGACTCGGCTGAGAAGCTGAAGCAGGAAGGAAGGGGATGGCAGTTGCCCAAGAAGCTTCAGGATCTACTCAACGTAGATGGAGAACTCCATGTACCTTCTGCAGCCTTGGCTCAGAGGCCCACAAAGAGCCAGGAAGGCTGCTGAGGTCCTCAGATACCCTGCTTGCTTTGATATTCCATCAAGAAGACAACCTTTCCCCAAAGCCACACCCTTGAGCAGTGCCACCAAGTCACACCAGTGCCCCTTTCTGTACCCTTCAGAGAATACCCGGGAGAGAAATATAATAAAAGGGAGCAAAAGACCAGGTCTTTTACCATCTTCTTGTGTGGGTGATCCGTCCTCTTCTTCTAGAACCTCATTTCCCTAGGACAGAAGGAAGGCACATAAAGCAGTGAAATGAGCCTACTGATTGTCAGAAGACAGAACTAATCACCCTCCTGGTATCCATACATTTCCTGTCTGTGTGAGATGGCTGGGAGGCCCAGCAGAGGCAGATTTTGCTTGGCGAGGCAGGATCGGCCCGTAGGGACCAGGTCTGAGGCACGTTCCAGAGGGACCAGGTCTGAGGCACCTTACAGAGGGACCCTGGGACTGTCAGGATTAGCCTTGGTTATAGTTTAGCTCACACTGTTTCTCTCAGGTGGAAATCAAAGTTGTCAAATGAAAAAGCAAACCGTGAGATCATAAAACTTTCAGGAACCCTTTAGGATCCCCAATCCCATCCAGATACTCCTTTGAGAACATCTGGCTCAAGAGAAAGTTGTAGAGTCCCCACTGGGAGCTGGGCATTCCATATACTTCAGGCACACCTCCGTCAGAGCACTTCTCACGCTGAGTTATAACTCTGATTCCTCCATCAGATGGAGCTCCGGGATGGGTGGGATGGGTGGATTGGGGGTGTGGGCAGGCAAAAGCCATGTCACTCGGTCTTTGTGTCCCCCAGTGCCAGGAAGATGTGAGATGCCTGTGCCAGGTAAATACTAAGTGAATTGGAGGACAAACACCCTCTCAAGGGTCTGGCCTGGAAGACTTCCCTCTGGAACTCACCCCACGCCTATTACGCTGAGACCAGCGCCCTCTGCTAACCGGACAGTCCCTCTGCTCTGCACCCTGCCTCTAACAGATCCAAGTGCACCACCTTGGAAGGCTTCTTCCAGAAGAGCCCCCATCCTATTTGCATCCTGTGCCAGCGCCGGCAGTCCCTCTGACCGGGGAGGGGCACCAGCGTCCACCTTGCTCTTACCTCTGCATCCTGCTCTTCAGCGGTGGCGACGAGGCCCGCAAAGTTGCAGTCTGGAGACGCCGCTGGCGTCACCTGCAAAGGAGCAACAAAAGTCAAGGTGCAGATGCCACCGGCTCTCCTACCCAGCTCGCCTGGCAGCAAACCCAAACCAAGTCCTCAGGACAGAAGTGGTGCCAAATGGAAGATCACATCTGAGGGAGTCTGTGATTCAACAACCCGGTACCGTGTTTTCCAGGGCTCCCCTCCCGAGCACTGGGGGGCTTTGCCGATCTCCCTGGCAGGCCCTGGACTGAGCTCCTTGGGACTCGAGTACAGAGCAGAGCAGAGCGGCGAGGGCGATCCCATGCTCCTCTCTTACGTCTCCTTCTTCTGAGGGGGTCCTGCTGGCGGCCCGGGGCCAGGGGAGAGCCTCCCCGTCCTCTTCCGTGCCAGGGGCGATGTAGGAGCCGGACATGGAGGAGACGGTGTCGGTGCTGATCTGGGAGGACACCATGGACATGACCTTCCTTCTTCAAGTCTGGGTCCCCAGTATGTTGAGGGGGGCAGAGGCGGGGAGAAGAGTGTTTCCTGCCCTCAGCTCAACTCTTCATGAGGCCTGGCGCATTTGCTTCAGGCCAGCATGGAATCCCATCCCGGGGGCCTTCCCGTCACGGGAGCTGGGGGTGGCCTGTCCCGTGGGCAGACGGCGAGGGTCCCCAAACACTGAGTTCCTGAACATTGCCCCTCATCCCTTTCCTGGCTGGCGATACATGGGGGAGGGAGGATAGGGAAGAGGTGGAAAGTGAGGAGACAGCAAGCTGGCTTCTTGCTTCGGGAAGGGACTGTACCACACCTGAGGGTGAAGTGGCTGAAGGGCTTCTCACCTCAAAAGTGGAGATCAAAGGAAATGCGAAACCTGCCCAGAGAGCTTGAGTCATGGGCTCAAAGCCACACAGGGCAAAAGAGAAAGGACAACTCAGTGCAACATGGGGTCCTGGATTGGGATGTTGGAATGGAGAGGAGCAATACTGGGGTGATCTGCAAGACGTGAAGGGGGTCTGCGGTTACATGGGATTACCAGGTCAGTGTTCATTTCCTGATTGTGATGGTGGTACTGGGATTATGGAGGCGTGTCCTTGTTCTAAGGAAACACACACTAAAGTATCTAGTGCTAATGGGGCAGCCTGTCTGCAACTTACTGTTAAGGGCGCAAAATATATATTGACTGGGATTACATCGAATCTCTAAATAAATACGGAGTCACTGAACGTTTTTTCAAAAAGCCACCCAGCCAAGGGCCGGGGCAGGGATGAATAGGAGGGACAGGATCCACTCACGCTTCCCGCCCCCTCCACCGCCAACCCCCAAACGCTGCCTGCTGAAAGGGTGTGTGAAGCCCTGTGTTCTGGCCGCTTCGGAGCCCCCTCTTAGCTTTGGCTGCTCGTTGGCAGCATCCATGGACCCTTAAAAGTGCCAGTGTTTGGGTCCCAGCCCCAGAGACGCTAGTCCCAAGCATAGGGATTTTCAGGAGCTCCTGGGGATTCTTCCTGGCAGCCAGAAGCTTCTTCAGCCTTTTCTTACCTGGCAGGCAGTTCTGCCAGCCCCTGACCTTGCCCCTCTTCCCCCAGCATGGGCCCAGGCAGAGGGTGAGGAGGAGGGACAGTGACCGGCCCCACCTGTCAATCCAGGGTGTACCCCTTTAGTCGGGGGCTGGAGGCTGAGCCTGGGGACCAGTGGAGAGGCTGGAGCCCCCATGTTCCCCCAGTGCTGGGGAGCGTGGGGAGGAAGGCCGGAGGGTGGTGGGGAGAGGGAGGGAGTCGTTGCTTAGGGGGTGAAGGGAGTCTCAGAGGGAGGTTGGGGCAGCCTCCTCAGCAAGCGGTGGGAAGGGGATGGGCTGCCTCCTGAGCTCTGTAAGGCCCCAACCCGCCTGGCCCTGCAGTGTGCGCACCCTTCGGAAATATTTTGAGTAATTAGCAAGGGAAAGCAGCAAGTTGGCGGGGGAATGCCAGGTTGTCCTGGAGCCAGCCTCCAGTACAAGGAAAGAAAGGGGCCTCAGGAGAAAGGGGCCCGTGGAGGCTGGGCAGGATTGTGTAGGACAGTGCCCGTTTGTGTGTGTGTGTGTGTGTGTGTGTCTGTGCGCACGTGCACGTGAGTGCTGGGGGAAGGGGCTGTGCACCACAAGGGCGTGCTGGCGGGGCCAGGTGCAGGCTCGGGGGAGAGATGGGTTCCAGGCAAAGCTGGGGTGAGGGGGTGGAAAGGTGCCTGCTGAGTGTCACATATTTGCTGTGCCTCAGTTTCCCCATCAGAACTCTGGTACGTTGATTCCTCACAGGCTGGAGCTGTAGGGTCTAGGCACCCCGTCTTCCGTCTGCCCTGATGGCCTCCCTCAGCCCCAACCTGCATTGGAGGGAAGGCCCTGGGCGGGGTGAATGAACCCCAGGGTGGCAAGTGGGGCCCCAGGGGCTGGGGCCCTCTGACCTCACACCCTGTCCCTTCAGGAAGGGACCAAGGGAGGGAGGAGCTGGAGACAGGCCCAGGCGAGGACCGCAGGTGAGTCTGGGCAGGCCCTCAACTTGGGCGAGGTGGGGAACGTGAGCCGAGCCCTGGGCAAGAACGGCCTTTGTGAGTGAGTCCCCAGGGCCAGGGAGGGGGCTGTACCTCCTTTGCCGCCTGCTCCTCGGGGCTGTGGGTACAGTCTCCCCATTGCACAGAGAGGTGCCGAGGCCCTGGCTGCAGGGGACCCCCGAGGGCCGCCTCTCAGCCCCTTTCTCTCTGGGCACCCAGAGATCCTGAGGAGTGCATCAGGGGACACTCTGCAGGCCTTTGGTGCCCCCCATCTTCCTCCCAGCCATCCCCCCTTGGGCCGTGGCCTCCCCAAAACTGGCCCATGCTTTTCCCCAGAGAAAGTTGCAAGCAGGTCCATTTTGAGACTTTTTAAAACTTTACTTTTAAAAATGTTTTTATTGTAAATCACTTTCTATGAAAAAGGTTAAATTGCGCGATGGGTTAGGAGAGTGGATGTGGGATGCAGCCCAGGGCGTTTATGGTGGAGCAAGACACTCCCCTGCAGGAGTGCAAGCAAGGGCACGGGGCCATCCCCCCATTCCTGGTCCCAGTGGTTCTAGCAAGCACTGCGTCCCTCCCAGTTAAGCCTCAGCTCTAGCTACACTCACTACATTAGTCTGTCTGTCCCCTTTCCCTCTGCAGCTTGGCTGCCCCAGCCCCTAACCCCCAGATCCCCATCTCCCCGCTGCTCTCAGCCTCAAGTTGGGCTCAAAGATTAGGGACACATACCCTCTGCCCCACCTCTAGGGATGAAGCCAGAAGATCCCAGAGGCCTTAGAAAACCTCCTGGCTCCACCCGGCACCCCGGCCTCCTTTCTGTCTCCTCTCTCTTCCCCCCTCCGCCTAGCTCCTCCTCACAGACTGCCAGGAGAGGCCTCTTGGGTGTTCATTTGCAGTCACCTAATCAGCATTGGTTGTACCTGGGAACTTGCTCTGGATAGAGACCTGGGGAGGAGAGCAGGAGAGAGAGAAGCTTGGAAGCTAAGGTGTTCTGGGGCGGACCCTGTACTGATGTTTCCAGCTTGGCCAGGGCCCCTCCAAGCCGCAGCTCTCATAGTGCAGGGCCCTTAGCGTGTCTCTGGGGCAGGGAAGAAGTGGATCAATGAAACACTGTGTGTATGGGGGGCTGGGGAGCGGAGGCAGCAATTTGGGTCCTGGGCCCCAATTCTCAGCCTGCTGGACTAGAATCTGAGGATGGCCTGGGCTGGGGGCCGTGTGGCCTGGTGGGGTGAGCTGGCCCAGCCCCTGCCTGGGCGGTAGGGTGTCCATGGGCCTGCACTGGCGGGGAGGGGGGCAGTCTGGGCCCAGACTTCGGTGCTGTCTGGAGGTGGGGCAGGGCCTGGCTTCTTACAAGAAGGCGCCCAGGCTGGCCCAGTCATGCAGGTCAGAGGCCAGTGTGGCATCCCCGGCCTCAAAGAGGGGCTCGGGGGGCAGGGAGCTACGGGTGCTCTCGTCCCAGGGGTGCTCCAGGAAGGATGTGGCCAGGAAGGTCTCATCAAAGTCCAGGCTGTCGGTAGCCTGCTCCGCTGGAGGCCCCCAGGTAACAGGGCAGTCGATGTGGTGGCCATGGATGGTGAGGTCCACGTCCCCGTGTGAGGCAGGGCTCAGCAGCGGGATCAGCTCCGAGGTCTCCAGCGTGCCCAGCTCCCCGTCCAGCGTGCCAGCGTCCAAGATGGCCTCCCAGTCAAAGTTTCCCTTGAGGGGTTCCAGCTCACCCTGCTCCTCCTGGGTCAGCAGCAGGGGGCTGGAGGGCCGCGGGACCTTGGCCTCCTGCTTGGGCAGCGGCTGTTGACGCTTACGCCCCAGCCTGCGCTCGCCAGCACCCCAGCCCGCTTCCCCAGTGGCCTCCTCGAACTCCCGCAGCAGCTGCTGGGCCTCGGTGCTCACGGTCAGTGGCCCGGCCCATGGGGCGGCGCTGGGCTCTGGCGCGGCCTGGCGGGCAAAGGCCGGGTGGATGTGGACTGGGGGCAGCCGCCGCTTCTTCAAGGCCCCACTCAGCAGCCGCTCGGCGTACTGGGGGTCGATGCGCCAGAAGCCCCCCTTGCCTGGCTCGTCCTTCTCCCGAGGCATCTTGATGAAGCCCTTCTTCAGGGACAGGTTGTGGCGGATGGAGTTCTGGACACAGGGAGATAGGAGAGAAGGAAGACAGCTGGGAGAGTGGGTGGGGTCAGTGATGGGGGGCTCCTAGCGCCACTGCCAGTCCCACCACCACCTTCTCTCCGATGGGGGCAGGGGAGACAGAGGCGCTGCTCCGAGCGGGAGGCTCTGGGACACCAGCCACGGGGCACCAGGAGCTGGGAGTGCTGTCGGGGGCTTTTGTTCCCTTTGGCCAGGATATCTGCCTGCTCGGTCATCCGAGCCCTGAGCCGCAGGGTGGCTCTCAGTGCCAGCCTGTCCTGCCCTCCCTCCCTTACCCCGCTGCTTGCGGCCTCTGGTCAAAGGCCTTGGCTCCCCCACGTCCTAGACGGCCATCTCCCTCTGCCTGGGCCTGGCTGGCCTTCTCTGTTTGTGAAATGAGTGAGTGGGTGTGAGGGTGTGTGTCTGTGGGGGGGGGGGATGAAGTGTAGGAGGATCTGATGACTTTCCTTGCTTCTAGAGCCGACTGCTGGCCTGGGCCCTCACCCACCATGTCCCCCTCCTCCCACCCCAGGCTCTGAGGCCTCAGTTGATTATTACCCAGCCAAGAGCATAGCGCTCATTCCTGGGGCCTCTCAGGCTTGGGGTAGGGTGGGGGGTAGTGGAGGGTCTCTGCTTTCTCACCAAGGTTACAAATGGTACCTGCCCCAGGGTCAGGGCCCAAGCAATCGTGGACTAGCTGTGATCACAGGAACTCTGATCCGGTGACCTGTGCCACAGGGAAGGATCTGTGCATCCTCAGGGTCTCTGTCCCCACGTAGCCCCTGATCCTAATGGTCGAAGAGGCTGAGGGCCTTGAGGGCCCAGCCTGAATCACCATCCTGCCTTGTTCACGCCTGGGTGCACAGTCCAAACCACGCTGGGGCACAGGGGTCTGGGGCCTGGTGGGTGGGGCCGGCAGGTGAGTAGTGCCCCCTGGCAAGACTGGGAGGTTTACATGGTGGTCTGGGCCCCTTGGCTGCTCTGTGCCAGGTTCCGGAGACTTGGAACATGAAGCCAGTGTGGGAGGAAAGAGCCCCTGTGGAAAGCACGTGGCTGAGGTAATTGTCCCCCCAGGGAGGTTGATGAGAAGAGGGGGAGGAGTGTAGGCAGGAAACTAGGGAGGGCTTGGGGTGGGGGCTGGCACAGCAGCTTTCGGAAGGCCCCGTAGCCCTTCCACTGGGACACAGATGGCCTTCACACCCTGCAGCACGCCCCTCTCCCCTCCCAGAGCCCCTCCAGCCAACTGAAAGCAGGCGGGATGCAGAGCCTGGCAGGAACGATGCTCTGCCTCCAGTCAGGCCCTGACAAACTGACCTTGAGGAGGGTAGTGTCAAGGAATTCCAGGACTTGGGACAAAAATGTGTCCCTCAGTCCATCAACCTACCCTGGGGGGCTGTGTCCACGCATAGTTCAGCCCTGGTCTTTGGGCTGAGCCTGCCGGACGAGTCACAAGTTCTTTCCACTTGAACCTCTATGTCGGCACCCCTGCAGCCCTCTGAACATCCTCCCTCCTCCATCTCTGAAGTCAAAGGGGCAGCAGTCCAAGCACTGGGCTCCCTTGAGGTCCTTCCTGGACGGCCTTCCTCTCTCGGGGCCCTGGCCGTACCGCGCCTACTTGGCCTGCGGATCTGGGATGTGAGTCCAGTCCGCGAGGGCATGGGGAGGGAGGGAGGGAGTGCCTCCCTACCTGCCAGGTGGGATCAGCGTGGCGGAAGTAACAGAAGTTGTCCGTGATCCACTTGTAGATGGCCGACAGGGTGATCTTGGTGGCCTTGCTGGCCTGCATGGCCATGCAGATGAGCGTGGCATACGAGTAGGGCGGCTTCACGTGCGGGTTGGTGGCGTAGTCCACGTCGTCGGGAGGCGAGGCCTGCAGCCCCGAGGGGGCGCTCCGCGGCGTGCAGGAGGACGTGGGCTTGCCGGGTGTGTGCGGCTGCCCCAGGCAGGCGGGGTCCGCCGCCAGGGGAGACCCCGGCTCGGCCGAGCCTGCCAGCTCGTGGGAGCCGTGGGGGTCGGTGTCCCCCGAAGGCAGGGCGGGGAGCTCGGCGTTGAGAATGGAGAATTCCTGCAGCCACTGCAGGCTGGTCAGGCTGTCATTCAGGGCGTTGGACTCCTCCAGGCCGCCTTCCGGTCCGGCCTCCTCCGCTGCCCCTGCTCCCGAGACGTGTAGCCTGCTCTCCGCCATATCTGCGGCGACTCTCCGAGGGGGCTGTCAACATCCACGAGCCGAGCCGAGGGTGGCCGCCGAGCTCTCCGGCCCGCTGACTCCCGCGGCTTCAGTTACGCAGCCTCCCGGAAGCGGGCTTCCATCCCGCGATCCGGGGGTAGCCTCCTCCAAACGGAATGTGGTGCCTGCGGGGACCAGAGCGGGAACTGAGCCCTCTTTCCCCACCCCCGAGGGGAGAGTGTGGGCGAGGGGGGAGGCTCTTACTAAAATCCTTCCTGCAGCTGGGGAGGATCTTTTACTGCCGACGTCTGGGAAACAGAAGGTGTGCCCGGGAGTCCGACCCACACGGGGTTCGCCTCGCTCTTTTCCTCTTGGATCTTTTAGAGGAGACTTAATTAGCCCAACGAGGGAATAGTGTAGGGGCATGCGAGGCCACCCGTTTCTCCCTCAAAGCGGGGAATTAACCCCCCTCTCTCCGTCCACAACCAATGGAAATGGGGCGAGAGAGTCCAGGAGGGCAGTACGACGGGTCGGGGGGCGGGGGAGGTCGTCTGATCTTTGAAA
Source organism: Mesoplodon mirus (assembly GCF_964341445.2). NCBI lineage: Eukaryota > Metazoa > Chordata > Mammalia > Artiodactyla > Ziphiidae > Mesoplodon > Mesoplodon mirus. The sequence continues at coordinate 36,043,658 of NC_138994.1, read as the reverse complement.
AGGGATATTAGGATGGGGCTCAAGGGGAAGGAAGGAAACAATACAGAGAGTTATAAGGGGGTGGGAAGTGAGTGTCCCCCAAACGCCTCTGATGTCAGTCCCCGGGCCCACCACTTCCGTCGGGGACGGATGGGAGAGCGGGCTGGTACTGACGCCCTCCCTTCCCACGGCCTGCAGCCCTCCCCGTCCCTTACCTGGCTCAGAGCGCAGTCCGGGCCAAAGGAAGCTTCTCAAAGAAATTCCTCCCACCGCCCACCCTCACCGCGGCTCTCTGCTCCCAGCTCGAGGGCCCAGCCAGCAATCCTCGTCGCCACTCACGCCCGACGGCGCCTCTCTGAAAGCCAGCGGCTGGGGACCGGCACTCAGTAGCCGCTCGCAAGGCGTCTCCTGCTGCCGTGGCGACGCCCCGCCCATATAAACAGCTTCCGCTTCTGCCATCGGCCAGGGCATCTCCAAAGAGACCGCGGGCTCTTAACGGCTCTCTCACGCGGTAACTCTCTTCCAACTCCCTCCTGCCGCCCTCTCCCGCGCGCGACCCAGCCCCCTACCCGCCACCGCGTCCCGGCTCCGCGCATTCCCGCCCGAGGGCCCCGCGCAGGGCTCGGAGAGGCGCGCGGCTCGGCGCTCCCGCAGAGGCCCCGGGGCCCTTGGCGAGCAGTTCGCCGCGGGAACCGTCCTCCGCCCCACCCCCTTCCCATCTGGGCTGCTCAGAGGTGGCGACGGCTCCTGGGACACAGCCCGTGGCGCGGCGGCCAGAGCTGGGTGCATGCTTGGGGCTTTCATTTCCTCTCCTCTGGGCTGCGAGTGGCCCTTCCTCACGTTTCTGCGGCCTGTCCCGGTCTCCCGACCGAGTGTCGTCTTGGTGCCCGCAAGCAGGTCTGACTCTCCGATGCCACCTGCCACTCAGGTCCGCAGAAACCGCAGCCCCGGTCGCAGGCACCCCAAGGCGGCTAGGGTAATCCAGTGTTTCCCGGTAAGCGCTCCCTCCCCGCCCCGTCCTCAGCAAGATTCCCAGAAGCTGACATTCCAGAGGCTTCTTCGGAAGTGCTCTCCCTCCTTTCCAGATAGCCGAGGAAACAGAGCCGCTGGGTGAAACCCAGGAAAGCCGTGGACTTGCCAAATTCTTTGACTGGGGTCATTTGCCCCATTAATTTCACCAGCCTTTAAGTGACGGACTAACAGTGGACTGTGGTCCTTCCTCCTCCCCTCCCCCAGCCTCCCTCCAGTCACCAGCTTTCCTGCTCTTCAATTACTGAGGAGCTGCAGTTGGAAGTTCTCTGGTTGAAGGGGGTGGGTGGAGGTGAGGGCTCCTTATCAGGCCTCTGGGCAGGAGCTGTGCCCGGGGGATGGTACACCAGCTCCCACCCAGAAACATGTCTTTCCCTCTACCCCTTGCCCTCTCTCACTCCTCCATGTCCAGCTTGTCTTGAGTCAAAGTTTTTTTTTTTTTCTTCCCAAGTATTTATTGTTTTTATTTTTATTTTATTTTTATTTTTTTATTAGTTTCTGCTTTATAACAAAGTGAATCAGTCATACACATACATCTGTTCTCACATCCCTTCCCTCAGGCATCTCCTTCCCTCCCACCCTCCCCATCCCACCCCTCCAGGCGGTCACAAAGCACCGAGCTGATCTCCCTGTGCTCTGCGGCTGCTTCCCACTATCTATCTACCTTACGTTTGGTAGTGTATATATGTCCATGCCTCTCTTTCGCTTTGTCACAACTTACCCTTCCCCCTCCCCATATCCTCAAGTCCATTCTCAAGTAGGTCTGTGTCTTTATTCCTGTTTTACCCCTAGGTTATTCATGACATTTTTAAAAATTCCATATATATGTGTTAGCATACGGTATTTGTCTTTCTCTTTCTGACTTACTTCACGGTGTATGACAGACTCTAGGTCTATCCACCTCATTACAAATAGCTCAGTTTCGTTTCTTTTTATGGCTGAGTAATATTCCATTGTATATATGTGCCACATCTTCTTTATCCATTCATCCGATGATGGACACTTAGGTTGCTTCCATCTCCGGGCTATTGTGAATAGAGCTGCAATGAACATTTTGGTACATGCCTCTTTTTGAATTATGGTTTTCTCAGGGTATATGCCTAGTAGTGGGATTGCTGGGTCATATGGTAGTTCGAGTTTTAGTCTTTTAAGGAACCTCCATACTGTTCTCCATAGTGGCTGTACCAATTCACATTCCCACCAGCAGTGCAAGAGTGTTCCCTTTTCTCCACACCCTCTCCAGCATTTATTGTTTCTAGATTTCTTGATGATGGCCATTCTGACTGGTGTGAGATGATATCTCATTGTAGTTTTGATTTGCATTTCTCTAATGATTAATGATGCTGAGCATTCTTTCATGTGTTTGTTGGCAGTCTGTATATCTTCTTTGGAGAAATGCCTATTTAAGTCTTCTGCCCATTTTTGGATTGGGTTGTTTGTTTTTTTGCTATTGAGCTGCATGAGCTGTTTTTAAATTTTGGAGATTAATCCTTTGTCAGTTGCTTCATTTGCAAATATTTTCTCCCATTCTGAGGGTTGTCTTTTGGTCTTGTTTATGGTTTCCTTTGCTGTGCAAAAGCTTTGAAGTTTCATTAGGTCCCATTTGTTTATCTTTGTTTTTATTTCCATTTCTCTAGGAGGTGGGTCCAAAAGGATCTTGCTGTGATTTATGTCATAGAGTGTTCTGCCTATGTTTTCCTCTAAGAGTTTGATAGCTTCTGGCCTTACATTTAGGTCTTTAATCCATTTTGAGCTTATTTTTGTGTATGGTGTCAGGGAATGATCTAATCTCATACTTTTACATGTCCCTGTCCAGTTTTCCCAGCACCACTTATTGAAGAGGCTGTCCTTTCTCCACTGTACATTCCTGCCTCCTTGATCAAAGATAAGTTGACCATATGGGTGTGGGTTTATCTCTGGGCTTTCTATCCTGTTCCATTGATCTATCTTTCTGTTTTTGTGCCAGTAAAACACTGTCTTGCTTACTATAGCTTTGTAGTGTAGTCTGAAGTCAGGGAGCCTGATTCCTCCAGCTCCGTTTTTCGTTCTCAAGATTGCTTTGGCTATTCGGAGTCTTTTGTTTTTCCAAACAAAGTTTGAATTTTTTTGTTCTAGTTCTGTGAAAAATGCCAGTGGTAGTTTGATAGGGATTGCATTGAACCTGTAGATTGCTTTGGGTAGTAGAGTCATTTTCACAATATCGATTCTTCCAATCCAGGAGCATGGTATATCTCTCCATCTATTTGTATCATCTTTAATTTCTTTCATCAGTGTCTTATAATTTTCTGCATACAGGTCTTTTGTCTCCTTAGGTAGGTTTATTCCTAGGTATTTTATTCTTTTTGTTGCAATGGTAAATGGGGGTGTTTTCTTGATTTCACTTTCAGATTCTTCATCATTAGTGTACAGGAATGCCAGAGATTTCTGTGCATTAATTTTGTATCCTGCTACTTTTCCAAATTCATTGATTAGCTCTAGTAGTTTTCTGGTAGCATCTTTAGGATTCTCTATGTATAGTATCATGTCATCTGCAAACAGTGACAGCTTTACTTCTTCTTTTCCAATTTGGATTCCATTTATTTCCTTTTCTTCTCTGATTGCTGTTTCTAAAACTTCCAAAACTAAGTTGAATAAGAGTGGTGAGAGTGGGCCACCTTGTCTTGTTCCTGATCTTAGTGGAAATGTTTTCAGTTTTCACCATTGAGGACAATGTTGGCTGTGGGTTTGTCATTTATGGCCTTTATTATTTTGAGGAAAGTTCCCTCTATGCCTACTTTCTGCAGGGTTTTTATCATAAATGGGTGTTGAATTTTGTCGAAAGCTTTCTCTGCATCTATTGAGATGATCACATGGTTTTTCTCCTTCAATTTGTTAATATGGTGTATCACATTGATTGATTTGCGTATATTGAAGAATCCTTGCATTCCTGGCATAAACCCCACTTGATCATGGTGTATGATCCTTTTAATGTGCTGTTGGATTCTGTTTGCTAGTATTTTGTTGAGGATTTTTGCATCTATGTTCATCAGTGATATTGGCCTGTAGTTTTCTTTCTTTGTGACATCCTTGCCTGGTTTTGGTATCAAGGTGATGGTGGCCTCGTAGAATGAGTTTCGGAGTGCTCCTCCCTCTGCTATATTTTGGAAGAGTTTGAGAAGGATATGTGTTAGCTCTTCTCTAAATGTCTGATAGAATTCGCCTGTGAAGCCATCTGGTCCTGGGCTTCTGTTTGTTGGAAGATTTTTAATCACAGTTTCCATTTCAGTGCTTGTGATTGGTCTATTCATATTTTCTATTTCTTCCTGATTCAGTCTTGGCAGGTTGTGCATTTCTAAGAATTTGTCCATTTCTTCCAGGTTGTCCATTTTCTTGGCATAGAGTTTCTTGTAGTAATCTCTCATGATCTTCTATATTTCTGCAGTGTGAGTTGTTATTGAGTCAAAGTATTAAAAGCGTGCTGGAGAAAGTCGGACAGCAACTTTCACAAATAAGCCAACTGCGCAATTAATAGCTCTCCCTCCCTTGTGAACAGTTTTATTCATTTTTAAGAATCATGCAGCAGTCCATAAATATTGCATCCTTGACGTCCCCACTGTAGTGTGCCCATGAGTGTACTCCAGGGAGTGAGGGGTACACAGATGGCACAACAGTACACACATACTTACACACACTAGGTGTGCAGATCCTAAAGCACAGTGAGCAAGCAGCATGCCAAGGTCAGGTGAACAGGACACAAACTCTCCCCAGGTGAGATGGCTTAACGTGTGTGGATCCGTGCCCAGGAGATGCCTCAGCGTGGGCATGGCCTCTGGTAGGATGGGACTGGGGAGGAGAAGGAAAAAGGGCTCTGTGAGAAGGCTGGGATCACCACACCACCCGGAAGTGAGCTCATAGGTGAGCTCCGACCTGAGTGTGGCAGGAAGGAGCCCCAGGCCTCCGGTTAGTCTGTGTCCTTGTGTGAGAAACCAGGCCCCGTCATATTCTCTGTGGGTCAACTGCTAACAACATGACCATCTCCAGATGATGACTGGGGCGGCTGTCCTGTTCCCCGACCAGGCTCTGTGCCCTGTTCCCTGATCCCAGCCCTTTTGGATGGGATATTTCTGCTCGCCAAAGAGCTAAATGAGGGCAAAGAGGTGAGGGGATGGGGGAGAGAGCAGGAACTGTCTGAGAAACAGGAGTGAAGGGCCACTTCTCACCCGGGTATGTCTTGGTTATGGAACCAAGGCCTTGAGGAATCTCTCTGAGCCTCTTCCTGGGAGAAGACAGACCCTCCAGAAAGGGTGAAGGCAATGGCTTCCTCTTACGGTTCCTGGCCACTGTGGCAACTGTTTACCTGCATCTCCTTCATCTCAGGTAACACCACACTCTGAATACTACCTGCCGGGAGAGGAGGTGGATCTGTATGCCACCACCCCAGGCTAAGGGAGCGCCCCCTTCCCTAGTGCTTATGGGACTCAGACTTCAAGGAGATCAGGAAGTGTGGTTATTGCTCGAATCTTCAATATGAAAGGGGCTGTAAGAATGTTTCGGGGAAAGGAAGGACATTAAATGGGGCCTGAAACAGCAGAGCCCACTGCAGGATTTCAGAGCGGGTGGACACGGGAACTCAAGGCAGAAGCTGAGATTCAGGCTTGGCTCATGTAGTGTCTGTCAAGACCACAGGCCTCCCCCTGCCCACCCCCAGGGCAGGCTGTGAACCACAACTACCAGGCAGTGAGGGTCACCAGGCACCTGGTGGCGCAAAGCAGCCACACAGGAGGTGCAAAACATTCCCCAGCACTGGGCTCTCCTTGAGGCCTTGGGAAGGACCCTGAAAAGCTCTTCTAGGGCAACAATTCCAACTACTAATTCAGGCCATCATGGTGGGCATAGCCTAGGGCTCTGTCATATCTCAGCCTCACAAACTGTTGGATCCCACTTTGCTTCTCAATCTCATGCTCCACTAAATAACCACCTCTTCCAAAAGCCAGCAGACAATGCATCTATCAGAGAGCGATGAGGAATCCATTGATAACACTAGTGTTGAGGGACGAACAGCCAACAGCTTACGGTCTTGCTGTTTCAGGCTGTTATTTATATGCCCTACAGCAGAGTGAGGTGGGGTGCACATGTGATTTGAACAATATCTCTAAATCTCTGATGAGCCTATGGAAGGCAGTACCTCCGGCTCCCCCCATCAGGCTCAGCTGATCTGGAGGACAGGGGAGGAAAACCGGTGGGGTGGGGAGCCTCCCAGACCACCACTGACCCCAGCTCAGCCCTTCCCCCAACCTCCTTTGGGGTTCCTGGGCACCAAATGAGAACCACCGGTCCACCCCTCTCTCAGCTTCTTTCTTCAACTCTTTCAGAAAAGCGGGGTGGAGACGGGGGCAGCAGGGGTAAGAATGCCACCTGACAGGGCGGTAGTGATGAAACGTGATAATATACGACAGTCCCTAACAAGTGCCTGGTACATCGAGGGGGTCAAAAATGCCTTTGCAGTGTCACCTTAGGATGGAGCCCCAGGCCTTCCTGAGTGCACCTGATCATAAAGAACTCCCCGGTAGGTCATCATGTAACTGAGGGGTTCTCAGATTCAAGGCCTCCTTCCTAAGCAGACACACGAGGCATAGCCTCTGCTACCAGAAGCAAGAACTGTTTTCCCAACCAACCTTCTGGTGGTTGCCACTGCTTCTTGTCCTTGAGAGAGGAGCTCCTAATGCATTTTGAGGGAAACCCCACTTACAGTGCAATATGGCTTTCCCTTCTCACAGGAGTCATCCCCCAACGCCACCCCAAACTGCAGGTTTCAGATTGGTTATGATGTCCCAGAGACTAGAAAATGCTAGATGGGTGTTTGTAATGAAGTCACCCAAACTCTTGAGTCTTCTTGGTCTAACTCCTAAGGAGAAAAAAAAAAAAAGATGCACAAGAAATAACCAGTCTGTAGACCACAGCTCCACCTGAAGATCAAGATACAGTGGAAACATTCCAGAGACTCTCTGCAAAGGGTCTCATGAGCTGCAGTTCGAGTGGCTTTATCCCACAAGGAGAAAAGAGGTTTCCAGTCCCTTCTGAGAGGGGAAGGATCACGGTTGCGGAAGAAGATGAGTCTGGGAGAAGGGTCAGGTGCCCTCAGCATCCAGCTTTCACGTGGGTCTAAAAAGTCTCCGTGTGTCTTGCTGAGGATGCCCAGGAGGTCAGTGGTGCCATGAGGCCAGGATGGGATGTGAGAACGGGAGGAGAGCCCTGGTACAGGGGCTAAGGCTCTCAGATGGCCAAAGGATCCCACACGCAGAGCCTGTTCTCGGGGTCCTCCAGGCTGCCAGAAGATGGGCGTCTGCGCTGCGTGTTCCGACGACTGACCACGTTGTCGTCAGCCTGCCAGGCACCTGAGAAGAGGAAAGGAAGGTTACCGGACCTTTGGTTTGGTGCAGATGGTGTCTCTGGCAGGACAGTCCGGGAGTTTGGCACGAAAGCTGGCAAGATGCGCATTAGCTGGAACTCCCACAGGGTGCAAACCACAGCACGTGAAACTTGGGAGCAGTGGCGTCCACTGGGCGAGGGACAGTCATGGCCACTGTGGCCCACTGATGGAGGGACATGCAGGATGGTCCTTGTTTTGTGAGCTTGCCGTAGGATCCACCTTTGTATCTTTATTTGGTCTTGAAGTTTGCCTAAGTGTTACAGCGGACCAGGAAAAGAAACTGAGTCTGGCTGAGACTTTCACGAGAGCAGGAGGAGGTGAAGGGGAGGGAGAAGAGTGTGTTAATTTGGGCTCAGAGTTAAGTGTTTGCTGTGGGGGCCAGGGTGGGGCAGGAAGGGACTGGCTGCCCAGCAGGGTGCCAGGGACCAAATGGCATGGCAGAGAACAGAGTGACAGCTGTTCCTCTCCTTCTGCACCCGAACAGCCCACCGAGAGTTGCTATCAGCTGGTGCCACCAACCCCAGGAGACATTAGCTCCAGAGCTTTGGGGTCCCCCGGGTACCATCCACGAAACTCATCATCTTCCCCCCTTGTCCTGCAGTTCCTGCACGAGAAGCACCTGCTGCCCATGCTGGAAACCCACTCTTGGTGCTTCTCTCTCCTTCATGCTCTGTATCCAATCCATCCTGACCTCCTGCTTGTTCAAGCTCTAGTAAGGTCTAAATCTGTAGTCAGAAAACCGGGATACAGCCCCAGCTTGTAACGTACTGACTGTGTGACCTTGGGCAGGTCACTGTACTTGGAGCCCTGGTTTTCCCATCCATCAGATGGGAGACAAGTACTTACACCCCAGGGATGCCGTGAGACTAAGCGAGGTGACATGGAAGAGTGGTGAGCAGGGCGCCTGACTCACAGAATGTGCGCGAAAACCATCCGCCCCCCAGGCCTTGTTCAGGCTACACTCATCTCCCCCAAGTCGTCCTCCCAGCCCACAGAATGACTCCATCTGATTCAGTCCCCCCAGTGCAGCGAGATGCCCCTTCTGAAGGGAGAGGATGAAGCCCTAACCCCCTGAGTTGGGGGAAAGCCTTCCATTCTCTGGCCGAGGACTGCTGAGCTGCCTCTTCCAGCACCTGCCCCCAGAAGGCGCCCCCTGAAGCCAGATGGGGTCCAGCGTGCTCCGAAGTGCTCCCCCACTGGCCCGTACCACCACCCCGTTTCTCATGCTGTGTGGAAATTGCTGGATCCTCCAGCACACGGTGATCTCCTCCAGGGCAGAGCCGAGAGCCATGCCCTTCAGAGGGCTCAGTTCGTGGACGGAGCCGGCTGACCCTGGAGGGTGGGCGTGAGGCTCACTGCGTCACATTTGAGGGAGGCCACTCACAAATGTCTGGGGTCAGCTTCAGGTTAGGCCAGCCCAAGACACGAAACCCTTTAATGGCAGAAACACTAGGATTCAGCGGGTATAAATTGTGTATACCCATAAATGTCCTGGTGTGCTAATCCGCCCTAAGGCTCTAATAATAGTCTTGTGGAGGTGGACCCCAGGGGAAGGGGAGTGAGTGGGACAGGAAATGTTTAGGTATCTCTCACAGCCAGATGGAATGCGGGGATCTGTACTCCCTGGGGTTACCGGAGTCCGGCACATGGGTCCACAGTGCTTTACCGCTCTAAGGGTGACAGGATGAAGAACAGGCAAGATTGCCCTTTTCAGTTAGGAACCCACAGATGAAATAATTTGTTCCTTCATTTTATATAATTTGGTAGATCTCATACTTATTCCTCTGTGTTTAATGGGCAGGACTCCGGAACTGCGGCTGTTTGGTACGAAAGACCAAAAGCAAATGGTAAACAGGAGAGAAGACACACACACACACACACACACACACACACGCACGCACACGCACGCACACACACACACACAAAGTGAAATCAAAACACTGCCGCAGCCTCGCCGCCACCACCACTGGCTGCCAGGCTGCCTGGCTCTGAATTCTTGAGTCCTTGCTACAAACACCACCGGTCCAGATTCTGAGCCAGGGCTGAAAACTGGCTCCTTCTGAAACAGCCTGAAGACTCAGACCTGAAGTCTCTGATCTCCCCAGCTTCTTGGTACAGTCGGTGGTGCTCTTTCCTCTAAAAAGGCTTCTGCCAGACCCTCGGCGAAACCCTGCTGCTCCGTGCATCCTGGATGCAGAAGGTAAGCCTGGAAGGCGCAGGAGGACTTCCTGAGCGAGTGCTACCATTCTGTCCAGCCCTCAGCCAGAAAAGGGAGCCTGGAGATTCAAAATCCTTCCCGGGAGGTAGAGAAAGGTGGTTCCCACTTAATTCCCTCCTCAGGCTCAGAAACGGGGGAGTGAAGAGACCTCTAGAGGCAGATTTGGGGAGCACATCTAGGGGGATTCCACACACCTCTTTCCTGCCTCTACCCAGCCACTAATTAAATTTAAGATCTGTAACAGTTCCACCATCTTGTAGAGTTTCTCTCCAAGAAAAGAGAAAGTTAATTCCGATTTTTCCTTAGTATCTGCGAAGCATAACCCTTCCTAGTGGCGTCTTAGTCTTGGGTTATTTCAGGTCTCCATAAGTACTTTTCTTTTTTTGGCTGCGCAGTCGCTTGGAAGATCTTAGTTCTGTGACCAGGGATTGAAGCAGGCCACTGAAGTGAAAGTGCTGAGTCCTAACCACTGGACTGCCAGGGAATTCCCTCCATAAGTACTTTTAGATTTCATCGGTATGCCCACTCCTGTCCAATGCCATCATTTAAAAACATCTGTATCGGGCTTCCCTGGTGGCGCAGTGGTTGAGAGACTGCCTGCCGATGCAGGGGACACGGGTTCGTGCCCCGGTCCGGGAAAATCCCAGATGCCACGGAGCGGCTGGTCCCGTGAGACATGGCCGCTGAGCCTGCGCGTCCGGAGCCTGTGCTCCGCAATGGGAGAGGCCACAACAGTGAGAGGCACGCGTACCACAAAAAACAAAACAACACAAAACAAAAACATTTGTATTTCCACTAATAAACTCAAATTATCTTTGCTTTTTCCCATCACACTCCCCAGAGCCTTTTCACAGAATTGTCACTGGTCCCCTGGCCACTATCCTGACGCCTGTGTGATACTCCATCAGGTTCCTTGGGGCCCCGTCTACCGAGCATGGCCTCGCGCTTCTAATCGGCTCACCACCTACAATGGTCAACTCAGATTTCCTCCCTTTGAGAACCTTGCAGAACAATCTCAGAACATACCATCGCCCACCCCCCACCTTGGTCTCGGGGCCAAAGAAGACCCAGAGGCTTCTTAGCGGAAGAGGTGCTGGAATGACACAGGTGCTTTCTCAACATCACTCCCACAAGGTTGATGAGAGCAGCGAGGATGGGGACCTGAGCCATCCTTGCCGCGAACTGGGGCTCCTGGCAGAGCACCTGTGGGCCTGGGGAGGGTGGACCATGGTATGCTCCCCGGGCTCCCTCTTTGTGGGAGCTCCGTGAGGGGAGTGGCATCCATTTGGGGAGGGAAACAGCGTGGAGAGGGAGACCAAGTTCCTGAGAAGCTGTCCTGATGGCCAAGCCAGCCTGAGGCACCTCAGTCATAGGATGGAACTTTGAACTTACAGCTGAGCGTGGTGAGGTCTGTTGATTCCACGGGAACTACCACAGTGGATGCTCCTGTCATTAACCTGACATTAACCCGACAGATGCTTCCAGAGAGTTCCCCAGCTCTTTACTACCAGTGTGACGCTAACAGCAGAACCCGAGAAACATTTTACCAAGAGAGCAGATCCACTTTCCTTCTCCCGTAAGAGCCCTTGAGACCTCGGGTTGAGGCTACGATGCGACCCTCAACTCCCTCTCCTGGCAGTCGCCACTGTCATTCGGTTTCATGTCTGGCCTGAACGGTGAAGCCAGTTTAATCTGAGAATGGCTGGCTCTCGAGATCACCATAAAGAAGCCCAGGCATTGTTTTCCTTCCAGGTCTCAATCCCCTGCCGCAATCCCAGAGTGGAATAAACATCCACCAGCAGGTTGGCCCGAAGGAGTGAGGGAGAGGAGGAAGCACAAGGCCTGGGGTTAGTTTCCACCCACATGCGTGGCTGAAACAATAACCAGGAGAGAGTGGTCATGTGCACATGCGCACCCCCTGCACACCACACCACCCCCCAAGCAACTGCCATGGCCAAAGCAGAAGCGACTAGCATGACATCTGCATCCAGGCTGGGATCCAGGTTTGCTCTAGAGGTTGCCCTTCTGTGGAGGCACCTCAGAGGAGCAGACTGAAGAGACACCGGTCCCTTGGATGCCTGGTCCTACAATCCCAGGTGGGATTCCCAGCTCGCCTAACCCCCACCCCCACCCCGCCACTTCCTTGCTCTATATGCAGGTCGTTCCTTCGCTTCTCGGCTTACTAGAAACCAAATTCTTCTGACTGAAGATATGATTGACCTTATTTACAAAACAGAAATAGAGTCACAGGTGTAGAAAACAAACTTATGGTTATGGCGGGGGGCAAGGGAGGGGAGGGATACATTGGGAGATTGGGATTGACATATACACACTACTATATATAAAATAGATAACTAATAAGGACCTGCTGTAGAGCACAGGGGACTCTACTCAGTACCCTGTAATGGCCTATATGGGCAAAGAATCTAAAAAAAGAGTGGATATATGTATATGTATAATTGATTCACGTTGCTGTACAGCAGAAACTAACACAACATTGTAAACCAACTCTTCCAATTTAAAAAAATATATCTACTTGAGGCCTGAATGATGGTAAAGAGAATCGTTCCAATAGCCTACAAACACTAGTGTACGCTGAGCTGCTAACGTCTCTTCACCTCACCTTTGCTGTGCCGCCAGGGCTGTGATCCTTCTGCTACTGTAACATCAGCCGTTTTCTTCACTAAAGCAGGAAAACCTACTGCCTAACAGTCGGTTCCCCCAAGGGGAGGAAGCTGTTCTCCTGCTGCAGCTGAACTTTGGGGCTGCTAGAGCAGTTCTGTGAGACTCGGCTGAGAAGCTGAAGCAGGAAGGAAGGTGATGGCAGTTGCCCAAGAAGCTTCAGGATCTACTCAACGTAGATGGAGAACTCCATGTATCTTCTGCAGCCTTGGCTCAGAGGCCCAGAAAGAGCCAGGAAGGCTGCTGAGGTCCTCAGATACCCTGCTTGCTTTGATATTCCATCAAGAAGACAACCTTTCCCCAAAGCCACACCCTTGAGCAGTGCCACCAAGTCACACCAGTGCCCCTTTCTCTACCCTTCAGAGAATACCCGGGAAAGAAATATAATAAAAGGGAGCAAAAGACCAGGTCTTTTACCATCTTCTTGTGTGGGTGATCCGTCCTCTTCTTCTAGAACCTCATTTCCCTAGGACAGAAGGAAGGCACTGTGAGTCCATAAAGCAGTGAAATGAGCCTACTGATTGTAAGAAGACAGAACTAATCACCCTCATGGTATCCATACATTTCCTGTCTGTGTGAGATGGCTGGGAGGCCCAGCAGAGGCAGATTTTGCTTGGCGAGGCAGGATCGGCCCGTAGGGACCAGGTCTGAGGCACGTTCCAGAGGGACCAGGTCTGAGGCACCTTACAGAGGGACCCTGGGACTGTCAGGATTAGCCTTGGTTATAGTTTAGCTCACACTGTTTCTCTCAGGTGGAAATCAAAGTTGTCAAATGAAAAAGCAAACCGTGAGATCATAAAACTTTCAGGAACCCTTTAGGATCCCCAATCCCATCCAGATACTCCTTTGAGAACATCTGGCTCAAGAGAAAGTTGTAGAGTCCCCACTGGGAGCTGGGCATTCCATATACTTCAGGCACACCTCCGTCAGAGCACTGCTCACGCTGAGTTATAACTCTGATTCCTCCATCAGATGGAGCTCCGGGATGGGTGGGATGGGTGGATTGGGGGTGTGGGCAGGCAAAAGCCATGTCACTCGGTCTTTGTGTCCCCCAGTGCCAGGAAGATGTGAGATGCCTGTGCCAGGTAAATACTAAGTGAATTGGAGGACAAACACCCTCTCAAGGGTCTGGCCTGGAAGACTTCCCTCTGGAACTCACCCCACGCCTATTACGCTGAGACCAGCGCCCTCTGCTAACCGGACAGTCCCTCTGCTCTGCACCCTGCCTCTAACAGATCCAAGTGCACCACCTTGGAAGGCTTCTTCCAGAAGAGCCCCCATTCTATTTGCACCCTGTGCCAGCGCCGGCAGTCCCTCTGACCGGGGAGGGGCACCAGCGTCCACCTTGCTCTTACCTCTGCATCCTGCTCTTCAGCGGTGGCGACGAGGCCCGCAAAGTTGCAGTCTGGAGACGCCGCTGGCGTCACCTGCAAAGGAGCAACAAAAGTCAAGGTGCAGATGCCACCGGCTCTCCTACCCAGCTCGCCTGGCAGCAAACGCAAACCAAGTCCTCAGGACAGAAGTGGTGCCACATGGAAGATCACATCTGAGGGAGTCTGTGATTCAACAACCCGGTACCGTGTTTTCCAGGGCTCCCCTCCCGAGCACTGGGGGGCTTTGCCGATCTCCCTGGCAGGCCCTGGACTGAGCTCCTTGGGACTCGAGTACAGAGCAGAGCAGAGCGGCGAGGGCGATCCCATGCTCCTCTCTTACGTCTCCTTCTTCTGAGGGGGTCCTGCTGGCGGCCCGGGGGCAGGGGAGAGCCTCCCCGTCCTCTTCCGTGCCAGGGGCGATGTAGGAGCCGGACATGGAGGAGACGGTGTCGGTGCTGATCTGGGAGGACACCATGGACATGACCTTCCTTCTTCAAGTCTGGGTCCCCAGTATGTTGAGGGGGGCAGAGGCGGGGAGAAGAGTGTTTCCTGCCCTCAGCTCAACTCTTCATGAGGCCTGGCGCATTTGCTTCAGGCCAGCATGGAATCCCATCCCGGGGGCCTTCCCATCACTGGAGCTGAGAGTGGCCTGTCCCGAGGGCAGACGGGGAAGGTCTCCGAAGACTGAGTTCCTGAACATTGCCCCTCATCCCTTTCCTGGCTGGTGATACATGGGGGAGGGAGGATAGGGAAGAGGTGGAAAGTGAGGAGACAGAAAGCTAGCTTCTTGCTTTGGGAAGGGACTGTACCACACCTGAGGGTGAAGTGGCTGAAGGGCTTCTCACCTCAAAAGTGGAGATCAAAGGAAATGCGAAACCTGCCCAGAGAGCTTGAGTCATGGGCTCAAAGCCACACAGGGCAAAAGAGAAAGGACAACTCAGTGCAACATGGTGTCCTGGATTGGGATGTTGGAATGGAGAGGAGCATTCCTGGGGTGATCTGCAAGACGTGAAGGGGGTCTGCGGTTACATGGGATTACCAGGTCAGTGTTCATTTCCTGATTGTGATGGTGGTACTGGGATTATGGAGGTGTGTCCTTGTTCTAAGGAAACACACACTAAAGTATCTAGTGCTAATGGGGCAGCCTGTCTGCAACTTACTGTTAAGGGCGCAAAATATATATTGACTGGGATTACAGCGAATCTCTAAATAAATACGGAGTCACTGAACGTTTTTTCAAAAAGCCACCCAGCCAAGGGCCGGGGCAGGGATGAATAGGAGGGACAGGATCCACTCACGCTTCCCGCCTCCTCCACCGCCAACCCCCAAACGCTGCCTGCTGAAAGGGTGTGTGAAGCCCTGTGTTGTGGCCGCTTCGGAGCACCCTCTTAGCTTTGGCTGCTCGTTGGCAGCATCCATGGACCCTTAAAAGTGCCAGTGTTTGGGTCCCAGCCCCAGAGACGCTAGTCCCAAGCATAGGGATTTTCAGGAGCTCCTGGGGATTCTTCCTGGCAGCCAGAAGCTTCTTCAGCCTTTTCTTACCTGGCAGGCAGTTCTGCCAGCCCCTGACCTTGCCCCTCTTCCCCCAGCATGGGCCCAGGCAGAGGGTGAGGAGGGGGGACAGTGACCGGCCCCACCTGTCAATCCAGGATGTACCCCTTTTGGCGGGGGCTGGAGGCTGAGCCTGGGGACCAGTGGAGAGGCTGGAGCCCCCATGTTCCCCCAGTGCTGGGGAGCGTGGGGAGGAAGGCCGGAGGGTGGTGGGGAGAGGGAGGGAGTCGTTGCTTAGGGGGTGAAGGGAGTCTCAGAGGGAGGTTGGGGCAGCCTCCTCAGCAAGCGGTGGGAAGGGGATGGGCTGCCTCCTGAGCTCTGTAAGGCCCCAACCCGCCTGGCCCTGCAGTGTGCGCACCCTTCGGAAATATTTTGAGTAATTAGCAAGGGAAAGCAGCAAGTTGGCGGGGGAATGCCAGGTTGCCCTGGAGCCAGCCTCCAGTGCAAGGAAAGAAAGGGGCCTCAGGAGAAAGGGGCCCGTGGAGGCTGGGCAGGATTGTGTAGGACAGTGCCCGTTTGTGTGTGTGTGTGTGTGTGTCTGTGCGCACGTGCACGTGAGTGCTGGGGGAAGGGGCTGTGCACCACAAGGGCGTGCTGGCGGGGCCAGGTGCAGGCTCGGGGGAGAGATGGGTTCCAGGCAAAGCTGGGGTGAGGGGGTGGAAAGGTGCCTGCTGAGTGTCACATATTTGCTGTGCCTCAGTTTCCCCATCAGAACTCTGGTACGTTGATTCCTCACAGGCTGGAGCTGTAGGGTCTAGGCACCCCGTCTTCCGTCTGCCCTGATGGCCTCCCTCAGCCCCAACCTGCATTGGAGGGAAGGCCCTGGGCGGGGTGAATGAACCCCAGGGTGGCAAGTGGGGCCCCAGGAGCTGGGGCCCTCTGACCTCACACCCTGTCCCTTCAGGAAGGGACCAAGGGAGGGAGGAGCTGGAGACAGGCCCAGGCAAGGACCGCAGGTGAGTCTGGGCAGGCCCTCAACTTGGGCGAGGTGGGGAACGTGAGCCGAGCCCTGGGCAAGAACGGCCTTTGTGAGTGAGTCCCCAGGGCCAGGGAGGGGGCTGTGCCTCCTTTGCCGCCTGCTCCTCGGGGCTGTGGGTACAGTCTCCCCATTGCACATAGAGAGGTGCCGAGGCCCTGGCTGCAGGGGACCCCCGAGGGCCGCCTCTCAGCCCCTTTCTCTCTGGGCACCCAGAGATCCTGAGGAGTGCATCAGGGGACACTCTGCAGGCCTTTGGTGCCCCCCATCTTCCTCCCAGCCATTCCCCCTTGGGCCGTGGCCTCCCCAAAACTGGCCCATGCTTTTCCCCAGAGAAAGTTGCAAGCAGGTCCATTTTGAGACTTTTTAAAACTTTAGTTTTAAAAATGTTTTTATTGTAAATCACTGTCTATGAAAAAGGTTAAATTGCCCGATGGGTTAGGAGAGTGGATGTGGGATGCAGCCCAGGGCGTTTATGGTGGAGCAAGACACTCCCCTGCAGGAGTGCAAGCAAGGGCACGGGGCCATCCCCCCATTCCTGGTCCCAGTGGTTCTAGCAAGCACTGCGTCCCTCCCAGTTAAGCCTCAGCTCTAGCTACACTCACTACATTAGTCTGTCTGTCCCCTTTCCCTCCGCAGCTTGGCTGCCCCAGCCCCTAACCCCCAGATCCCCATCTCCCCACTGCTCTCAGCCTCAAGTTGGGCTCAAAGATTAGGGACACATACCCTCTGCCCCACCTCTAGGGATGAAGCCAGAAGATCCCAGAGGCCTTAGAAAATCTCCTGGCTCCACCCGGCACCCCGGCCTCCTTTCTGTCTCCTCTCTCTTCCCCCCTCCGCCTAGCTCCTCCTCACAGACTGCCGGGAGAGGCCTCTTGGGTGTTCATTTGCAGTCACCTAATCAGCATTGGTTGTACCTGGGAACTTGCTCTGGATAGAGACCTGGGGAGGAGAGCAGGAGAGAGAGAAGCTTGGAAGCTAAGGTGTTCTGGGGCGGGCCCTGTACTGATGTTTCCAGCTTGGCCAGGGCCCCTCCAAGCCGCAGCTCTCATAGTGCAGGGCCCTTAGCGTGTCTCTGGGGCAGGGAAGAAGTGGATCAATGAAACACTGTGTGTATGGGGGGCTGGGGAGCGGAGGCAGCAATTTGGGTCCTGGGCCCCAATTCTCAGCCTGCTGGACTAGAATCTGAGGATGGCCTGGGCTGGGGGCCGTGTGGCCTGGTGGGGTGAGCTGGCCCAGCCCCTGCCTGGGCGGTAGGGTGTCCATGGGCCTGCACTGGTGGGGAGGGGGGCAGTCTGGGCCCAGACTTCGGTGCTGTCTGGAGGTGGGGAGGGCCTGGCTTCTTACAAGAAGGCGCCCAGGCTGGCCCAGTCATGCAGGTCAGAGGCCAGTGTGGCATCCCCGGCCTCAAAGAGGGGCTCGGGGGGCAGGGAGCTACGGGTGCTCTCGTCCCAGGGGTGCTCCAGGAAGGATGTGGCCAGGAAGGTCTCATCAAAGTCCAGGCTGTCGGTAGCCTGCTCCGCTGGAGGCCCCCAGGTAACAGGGCAGTCGATGTGGTGGCCATGGATGGTGAGGTCCACGTCCCCGTGTGAGGCAGGGCTCAGCGTCGGGATCAGCTCCGAGATCTCCAGCGTGCCCAGCTCCCCGTCCAGCGTGCCAGCGTCCAAGATGGCCTCCCAGTCAAAGTTGCCCTTGAGGGGTTCCAGCTCACCCTGCTCCTCCTGGGTCAGCAGCAGGGGGCTGGAGGGCCGCGGGACCTTGGCCTCCTGCTTGGGCAGCGGCTGTTGACGCTTGCGCCCCAGCCTGCCCTCGCCTGCACCCCAGCCCGCCTCCCCAGTGGCCTCCTCGAACTCCCGCAGCAGCTGCTGGGCCTCGGTGCTCACGGTCAGTGGCCTGGCCCATGGGGCAGCGCTGGGCTCTGGCGCGGCCTGGCGGGCAAAGGCCGGGTGGATGTGTACTGGGGGCAGCCGCTGCTTCTTCAAGGCCCCACTCAGCAGCCGCTCGGCGTACTGGGGGTCGATGCGCCAGAAGCCCCCCTTGCCTGGCTCGTCCTTCTCCCGAGGCATCTTGATGAAGCCCTTCTTCAGGGACAGGTTGTGGCGGATGGAGTTCTGGACACAGGGAGGTAGGAGAGAAGGAAGACAGCTGGGAGAGTGGGTGGGGTCAGTGATGGGGGGCTCCTAGCGCCACTGCCAGTCCCACCACCACCTTCTCTCCGATGGGGGCAGGGGAGACAGAGACGCTGCTCCGAGCGGGAGGCTCTGGGACACCAGCCACGGGGCACCAGGAGCTGGGAGTGCTGTCGGGGGCTTTTGTTCCCTTTGGCCAGGATATCTGCCTGCTCGGTCATCCGAGCCCTGAGCCGCAGGGTGGCTCTCAGTGCCAGCCTGTCCTGCCCTCCCTCCCTTACCCCGCTGCTTGCGGCCTCTGGTCAAAGGCCTTGGCTCCCCCAGGTCCTGGACGGCCATCTCCCTCTGCCTGGGCCTGGCTGGCCTTCTCTGTTTGTGAAATGAGTGAGTGGGTGTGAGGGTGTGTGTGTGTGGGGGGGATGAAGTGTGGGAGGATCTGATGACTTTCCTTGTTTCTAGAGCCGGCTGCTGGCCTGGGCCCTCACCCACCATGTCCCCCTCCTCCCACCCCAGGCTCTGAGGCCTCAGTTGATTATTACCCAGCCAAGAGCATAGCGCTCATTCCTGGGGCCTCTCAGGCTTGGGGTAGTGTGGGGGGTGGTGGAGGGTCTCTGCTTTCTCACCAAGGTTACAAATGGTACCTGCCCCAGGGTCAGGGCCCAAGCAATCGTGGAATAGCTGTGATTACAGGAACTCTGATCCTGTGACCTGTGCCACAGGGAAGGATCTGTGCATCCTCAGGGTCTCTGTCCCCAAGTAGCCCCTGATCCTGATGGTCGAAGAGGCTCAGGGCAGCGTGTGCCCAGCCTGAATCACCATCCTGCCTTTTTCAGGCCTGGGTGCACAGTCCAAACCACGCTGGGGCACAGGGGTCTGGGGCCTGGTGGGTGGGGCCGGCAGGTGAGTAGTGCCCCCTGGCAAGACTGGGAGGTTTACATGGTGGTCTGGGCCCCTTGGCTGCTCTGTGCCAGGTTCCGGAGACTTGGAACATGAAGCCAGTGTGGGAGGAAAGAGCCCCTGTGGAAAGCACGTGGCTGAGGTAATTGTCCCCCCAGGGAGGTTGATGAGAAGAGGGGGAGGAGTGTAGGCAGGAAACTAGGGAGGGCTTGGGGTGGGGGCTGGCACAGCAGCTTTCGGAAGGCCCCGTAGCCCTTCCACTGGGACACCGATGGCCTTCACACCCCGCAGCATGCCCCTCTCCCCTCCCAGAGCCCCTCCAGCCAACTGAAAGCAGGCGGGATGCAGAGTCTGGCAGGAACGATGCTCTGCCTCCAGTCAGGCCCTGACAAACTGACCTTGAGGAGGGTAGTGTCGAGGAATTGCAGGACTTGGGACAAAAATGTGTCCCTCAGTCCATCAACCTACCCTGGGGGGCTGTGTCCACGCATAGTTCAGCCCTGGTCTTTGGGCTGAGCCTGCCGGACGAGTGACAAGTTCTTTCCCCTTGAACCTCTATGTCGGCACCCCTGCAGCCCTCTGAACATCCTCCCTCCTCCGTCTCTGAAGTCAAAGGGGCAGCAGTCCAAGCACTGGGCTCCCTTGAGGTCCTTCCTGGACGGCCTTCCTCTCTCGGGGCCCTGGCCGTACCGCGCCTACTTGGCCTGCGGATCTGGGATGTGAGTCCAGTCCGCGAGGGCATGGGGAGGGAGGGAGGGAGTGCCTCCCTACCTGCCAGGTGGGATCAGCGTGGCGGAAGTAACAGAAGTTGTCCGTGATCCACTTGTAGATGGCCGACAGGGTGATCTTGGTGGCCTTGCTGGCCTGCATGGCCATGCAGATGAGCGTGGCATACGAGTAGGGCGGCTTCACGTGCGGGTTGGTGGCGTAGTCCACGTCGTCGGGAGGCGAGGCCTGCAGCCCCGAGGGGGCGCTCCGCGGCGTGCAGGAGGACGTGGGCTTGCCGGGTGTGTGCGGCTGCCCCAGGCAGGCGGGGTCCGCCGCCAGGGGAGACCCCGGCTCGGCCGAGCCTGCCAGCTCGTGGGAGCCGTGGGGGTCGGTGTCCCCCGAAGGCAGGGCGGGGAGCTCGGCGTTGAGAATGGAGAATTCCTGCAGCCACTGCAGGCTGGTCAGGCTGTCATTCAGGGCGTTGGACTCCTCCAGGCCGCCTTCCGGTCCGGCCTCCTCCGCTGCCCCTGCTCCCGAGACGCGTAGCCAGCTCTCCGCCATATCTGCGGGGACTCTCCGAGGGGGCTGTCAACATCCACGAGCCGAGCCGAGGGTGGCCGCCGAGCTCTCCGGCCCGCTGACTCCCGCGGCTTCAGTTACGCAGCCTCCCGGAAGCGGGCTTCCATCCCGCGATCCGGGGGTAGCCTCCTCCAAACGGAATGTGGTGCCTGCGGGGACCAGAGCGGGAACTGAGCCCTCTTTCCCCACCCCCGAGGGGAGAGTGTGGGCGAGGGGGGAGGCTCTTACTAAAATCCTTCCTGCAGCCGGGGAGGATCTTTTACTGCCGAGGTCTGGGAAACAGAAGGTGTGCCCGGGGGTGCGACCCACACGGGGTTCGCCTCGCTCTTTTCCTCTTGGATCTTTTAGAGGAGACTTAATTAGCCCAACGAGGGAATAGTGTAGGGGCATGCGAGGCCACCCCTTTCTCCCTCAAAGCGGGGAATTAACCCCCCTCTCTCCGTCCACAACCAATGGAAATGGGGCGAGAGAGTCCAGGAGGGCAGTACGACGGGTCGGGGGGCGGGGGAGGTCGTCTGATCTTTGAAAAGGGATATTAGGATGGGGCTCAAGGGGAAGGAAGGAAACAATACAGAGAGTTATAAGGGGGTGGGAAGTGAGTGTCCCCCAAACGCCTCTGATGTCAGTCCCCGGGCCCTCCACTTCCGTCGGGGACGGATGGGAGAGCGGGCTGGTACTGACGCCCTCCCTTCCCACGGCCGGCAGCCCTCCCCGTCCCTTACCTGGCTCAGAGCGCAGCCCGGGCCAAAGGAAGCTTCTCAAAGAAATTCCTCCCACCGCCCACCCTCACCGCGGCTCTCTGCTCCCAGCTCCAGGGCCCAGCCAGCAATCCTCGTCGCCACTCACGCCCGCCGGCGCCTCTCTGAAAGCCAGCGGCTGGGGACCGGCACTCAGTAGCCGCTCGCAAGGCGTCTCCTGCTGCCGTGGCGACGCCCCGCCCATATAAACAGCTTCCGCTTCTGCCATTGGCCAGGGCATCTCCAAAGAGACCGCGGGCTCTTAACGGCTCTCTCACGCGGTAACTCTCTTCCAGCTCCCTCCTGCCGCCCTCTCCCGCGCGCGACCCAGCCCCCTACCCGCCACCGCGTCCCGGCTCCGCGCATTCCCGCCCGAGGGCCCCGCGCAGGGCTCGGAGAGGCGCGCGGCTCGGTGCTCCCGCAGAGGCCCCGGGGCCCTCGGCGAGCAGTTCGCCGCGGGAACCGTCCTCCGCCCCACCCCCTTCCCATCTGGGCTGCTCAGAGGTGGCGACGGCTCCTGGGACGCAGCCCGTGGCGCGGGGGCCAGGGCTGGGTGCATGCTTGGGGCTTTCCTTTCCTCTCCTCTGGGCTGCGAGTGGCACTTCCTCACGTTTCTGCGGCCTGTCCCGGTCTCCCGACCGAGTGTCGTCTTGGTGCCCGCAAGCAGGTCTGACTCTCCGATGCCACCTGCCGCTCAGGTCCGCAGAAACCGCAGCCCCGGTCGCAGGCACCCCAAGGCGGCTAGGGTAATCCAGTGTTTCCCGGTAAGCGCCCCCTCCCCGCCCCGTCCTCAGCAAGATTCCCAGAAGCTGACATTCCAGAGGCTTCTTCGGAAGTGCTCTCCCTCCTTTCCAGATAGCCGAGGAAACAGAGCCGTTGGGTGAAAGCCAGGAAAGCCGTGGACTTGCCAAATTCTTTGACTGGGGTCATTTGCCCCATTCATTTCACCAGCCTTTAAGTGACGGACTAACGGTGGACTGTGGTCCTTCCTCCTCCCCTCCCCCAGCCTCCCTCCCGTCACCAGCTTTCCTGCTCTTCAGTTATTGAGGAGCTGCAGTTGGAAGTTCTCTGGTTGAAGGGGGTGGGTGGAGGTGAGGGCTCCTTATCAGGCCTCTGGGCAGGAGCTGTGCCCGGGGGATGGTACACCAGCTCCCACCCAGAAACATGTCTTTTCCTCTACCCCTTGCCCTCTCTCACTCCTCCATGTCCAGCTTGTCTTGAGTCAAAGTTTTTTTTTTCTTCCCAAGTATTTATTGTTTTATTTTAATTTTTATTTTATTTTTTTATTAGTTTCTGCTTTATAACAAAGTGAATCAGTCATACATATACATCTGTTCCCACATCCCTTCCCTCAGGCATCTCCCTCCCTCCCACCCTCCCCATCCCACCCCTCCAGGCGGTCACAAAGCACCGAGCTGATCTCCCTGTGCTCTGCGGCTGCTTCCCACTATCTACCTTACGTTTGGTAGTGTATATATGTCCATGCCTCTCTTTCGCTTTGTCACAACTTACCCTTCCCCCTCCCCATATCCTCAAGTCCATTCTCAAGTAGTTCTGTGTCTTTATTCCTGTTTTACCCCCAGGTTATTCATGACATTTTTTAAAATTCCATATATATGTGTTAGCATACGGTATTTGTCTTTCTCTTTCTGACTTACTTCACGGTGTATGACAGACTCTAGGTCTATCCACCTCATTACAAATAGCTCAGTTTCGTTTCTTTTTATGGCTGAGTAATATTCCATTGTATATATGTGCCACATCTTCTTTATCCATTCATCCGATGATGGACACTTAGGTTGCTTCCATCTCCGGGCTATTGTGAATAGAGCTGCAATGAACATTTTGGTACATGCCTCTTTTTGAATTATGGTTTTCTCAGGGTATATGCCTAGTAGTGGGATTGCTGGGTCATATGGTAGTTCGAGTTTTAGTCTTTTAAGGAACCTCCATACTGTTCTCCATAGTGGCTGTACCAATTCACATTCCCACCAGCAGTGCAAGAGTGTTCCCTTTTCTCCACACCCTCTCCAGCATTTATTGTTTCTAGATTTCTTGATGATGGCCATTCTGACTGGTGTGAGATGATATCTCATTGTAGTTTTGATTTGCATTTCTCTAATGATTAATGATGCTGAGCATTCTTTCATGTGTTTGTTGGCAGTCTGTATATCTTCTTTGGAGAAATGCCTATTTAAGTCTTCTGCCCATTTTTGGATTGGGTTGTTTGTTTTTTTGCTATTGAGCTGCATGAGCTGTTTTTAAATTTTGGAGATTAATCCTTTGTCAGTTGCTTCATTTGCAAATATTTTCTCCCATTCTGAGGGTTGTCTTTTGGTCTTGTTTATGGTTTCCTTTGCTGTGCAAAAGCTTTGAAGTTTCATTAGGTCCCATTTGTTTATCTTTGTTTTTATTTCCATTTCTCTAGGAGGTGGGTCCAAAAGGATCTTGCTGTGATTTATGTCATAGAGTGTTCTGCCTATGTTTTCCTCTAAGAGTTTGATAGCTTCTGGCCTTACATTTAGGTCTTTAATCCATTTTGAGCTTATTTTTGTGTATGGTGTCAGGGAATGATCTAATCTCATACTTTTACATGTCCCTGTCCAGTTTTCCCAGCACCACTTATTGAAGAGGCTGTCCTTTCTCCACTGTACATTCCTGCCTCCTTGATCAAAGATAAGTTGACCATATGGGTGTGGGTTTATCTCTGGGCTTTCTATCCTGTTCCATTGATCTATCTTTCTGTTTTTGTGCCAGTAAAACACTGTCTTGCTTACTATAGCTTTGTAGTGTAGTCTGAAGTCAGGGAGCCTGATTCCTCCAGCTCCGTTTTTCGTTCTCAAGATTGCTTTGGCTATTCGGAGTCTTTTGTTTTTCCAAACAAAGTTTGAATTTTTTTGTTCTAGTTCTGTGAAAAATGCCAGTGGTAGTTTGATAGGGATTGCATTGAACCTGTAGATTGCTTTGGGTAGTAGAGTAATTTTCACAATATCGATTCTTCCAATCCAGGAGCATGGTATATCTCCCCATCTATTTGTATCATCTTTAATTTCTTTCATCAGTGTCTTATAATTTTCTGCATACAGGTCTTTTGTCTCCTTAGGTAGGTTTATTCCTAGGTATTTTATTCCTTTTGTTGCAATGGTAAATGGGGGTGTTTTCTTGATTTCACTTTCAGATTCTTCATCATTAGTGTACAGGAATGCCAGAGATTTCTGTGCATTAATTTTGTATCCTGCTACTTTTCCAAATTCATTGATTAGCTCTAGTAGTTTTCTGGTAGCATCTTTAGGATTCTCTATGTATAGTATCATGTCATCTGCAAACAGTGACAGCTTTACTTCTTCTTTTCCAATTTGGATTCCTTTTATTTCCTTTTCTTCTCTGATTGCTGTTTCTAAAACTTCCAAAACTAAGGTGAATAAGAGTGGTGAGAGTGGGCCACCTTGTCTTGTTCCTGATCTTAGTGGAAATGGTTTCAGTTTTTCACCATTGAGGACAATGTTGGCTGTGGGATTGTCATTTATGGCCTTTATTATCTTGAGGAAAGTTCCCTCTATGCCTACTTTCTGCAGGGTTTTTATCATAAATGGGTGTTGAATTTTGTCGAAAGCTTTCTCTGCATCTATTGAGATGATCATATGGTTTTTCTCCTTCAATTTGTTAACATGGTGTATCACATTGATTGATTTGCGTATATTGAAGAATCCTTGCATTCCTGGAATAAACCCCACTTGATCATGGTGTATGATCCTTTTAATGTGCTGTTGGATTCTGTTTGCTAGTATTTTGTTGAGGATTTTTGCATCTATGTTCATCAGTGATATTGGCCTGTAGTTTTCTTTCTTTGTGACATCCTTGCCTGGCTTTGGTATCAAGGTGATGGTGGCCTCGTAGAATGAGTTTGGGAGTGCTCCTCCCTCTGCTATATTTTGGAAGAGTTTGAGAAGGATAGGTGTTAGCTCTTCTCTAAATGTCTGATAGAATTCGCCTGTGAAGCCATCTGGTCCTGGGCTTCTGTTTGTTGGAAGATTTTTAATCACAGTTTCCATTTCAGTGCTTGTGATTGGTCTATTCATATTTTCTATTTCTTCCTGATTCAGTCTTGGCAGGTTGTGCATTTCTAAGAATTTGTCCATTTCTTCCAGGTTGTCCATTTTCTTGGCATAGAGTTTCTTGTAGTAATCTCTCATGATCTTCTATATTTCTGCAGTGTGAGTTGTTATTGCGTCAAAGTATTAAAAGCGTGCTGGAGAAAGTCGGACAGCAACTTTCACAAATAAGCCAACTGCGCAGTTAACACCTCTTCTTCCCTTGTGAACAGTTTTATTCATTTTTAAGAATCATGCAGCAGTCCATAAATATTGCATCCTTGACGTCCCCACTGTAGTGTGCCCATGAGTGTACTCCAGGGAGTGAGGGGTACACAGATGGCACAACAGTACACACATATTTACACACACTAGGTGTGCAGATCCTAAAGCACAGTGAGCAAGCAGTATGCCAAGGTCAGGTGAACAGGACAAAAACCCTCCCCAGGTGAGATGGCTTAACGTGTGTGGATCCGTGCCCAGGAGACGCCCCAGCATTGGCATGGCCTCTGGTAGGATGGGACTGGGGAGGAGAAGGAAAAAGGGCTCTGTGAGAAGGCTGGGATCACCACACCACCCGGAAGTGAGCTCATAGGTGAGCTCCGACTTGAGTGTGGCAGGAAGGAACCCCAGGCCTCCGGTTAGTCTGTGTCCTTGTGTGAGAAACCAGGCCCCGTCATATTCTCTGTGGGTCAACTGCCAACAACATGACCATCTCCAGATGATGACTGGGGCGGCTGTCCTGTTCCCCGACCAGGCTCTGTGCCCTGTTCCCTGATCCCAGCCCTTTTGGATGGGATATTTCTGCTCGCCAAAGAGCTAAATGAGGGCAAAGAGGTGCGGGGATGGGGGAGAGAGCAGGAACTGTCTGAGAAACAGGAGTGAAGGGCCACTTCTCACCCGGCTATGTCTTGGTTATGGAACCAAGGCCTTGAGGAATCTCTCTGAGCCTCTTCCTGGGAGAAGACAGACCCTCCAGAAAGGGTGAAGACAATGGCTTCCTCTTAGGGTTCCTGGCCACTGTGGCGACTGTTTACCTACATCTCCTTCATCTCAGGTAACACCACACTCTGAATACTACCTGCCGGGAGAGGAGGTGGATCTGTATGCCACCACCCCAGGCTCAGGGAGAGTCCCCTTCCCTAGTGCTTCTGGGGCTCAGATTTCAAGGAAATCAGGAAGTGTGGTTATTGCTGGAATCATCAATATGAAAGGGTCTGTAAGAATGTTTCGGGGAAAGAAAGGACATTAACAGGGGTCTGAAACAGCAGAGCCCACTGCAGGATTTCAGAGCGGGTGGACACCGGAACTCAAGGCAGAAGCTGAGATTTGGCTTGGCTCATGTAGTGTCTGTCAGGACCACAGGCCTCCGCCTGCCCACCCCCAGGGCAGGATGTGAACCACAACCACCAGGCAGTGAGGGTCACCACGCACCTGACGGCACAAGGCAGCCACACAGGAGGTGCAAAAGATCCCCCGGCACTGGGCTCTCTTTGAGGCCTTGGGAAGGACCATGAAAAGTTCCTCTAGGGCAACAATTCCAACTACTAATTCAGGCCATCATGGTGGGCATAGCCTAGGGCTCTGTCACATCTCAGCCTCACAAACTGTTGGATCCCACTTTGCTTCTCAATCTCATGCTCCACTAACTAACCACCTCTTCCAAAAGCCAGCAGACAATGCATCTATCAGAGAGCTATGAGGAATCCATTGATAACACTAGTGTTGAGAGACGAACAGCCAACAGCTTACGGTCTTGCTGTTTCAGACTGTTATTTATATGCCTACACTGGACTGGGGTGGGGTGGACATGTGATTTGAACAATATCTCTAAATCTCTGATGAGCCTATGGAAGGCAGTACCTCCGGCTCCCCCCATCAGGCTCAGCTGATCTGGAGGACAGGGGAGGAAAACCGGTGGGATGGGGAGCCTCCCAGACCACCACTGACCCCAGCTCAGCCCTTCCCCCAACCTCCTTTGGGGTTCCTGGGCACCAAATGAGAACCACCGGTCCACCCCTCTCTCAGCTTCTTTCTTCAACTCTTTCAGAAAAGCGGGGTGGAGACGGGGGCAGCAGGGGTAAGAATGCCACCTGACAGGGCGGTAGTGATGAAACGTGATAATATACGACAGTCCCTAACAAGTGCCTGGTACATCGAGGGGGTCAAAAATGCCTTTGCAGTGTCACCTTAGGATGGAGCCCCAGGCCTTCCTGAGTGCACCTGATCATAAAGAACTCCCCGGTAGGTCATCATGTAACTGAGGGGTTCTCAGATTCAAGGCCTCCTTCCTAAGCAGACACACGAGGCATAGCCTCTGCTACCAGAAGCAAGAACTGTTTTCCCAACCAACCTTCTGGTGGTTGCCACTGCTTCTTGTCCTTGAGAGAGGAGCTCCTAATGCATTTTGAGGGAAACCCCACTTACAGTGCAATATGGCTTTCCCTTCTCACAGGAGTCATCCCCCAACGCCACCCCAATCTGCAGGTCTCAGATTGGTTATGATGTCCCAGAGACTAGAAAATGCCAGATGGGTGTTTGTAATGAAGTCACCCAAACTCTTGAGTCTTCTTGGTCTACCTCCTAAGGAGAAAAAAAAAAAAAGATACAAAAGAAATAACCAGTCTGTAGACCACAGCTCCACCTGAAGATCAAGATACAGTGGAAACATTCCAGAGACTCTCTGCAAAGGGTCTCGTGAGCTGCAGTTCGAGTGGCTTTAGCCCACAAGGAGAAAAGAGGTTTCCAGTCCCTTCTGAGAAGGGAAGGATCACGGTTGCGGAAGAAGATGAGTCTGGGAGAAGGGTCAGGTGCCCTCAGCATCCAGCTTTCACGTGGGTCTAAAAAGTCTCCGTGTGCCTGGCTGAGGATGCCCAGGAGGTCAGTGGTGCCATGAGGCCAGGATGGGATGTGAGAACGGGAGGAGAGCCCTGGTACAGGGGCTAAGGCTCTCAGATGGCCAAAGGATCCCACACGCAGAGCCTGTTCTCGGGGTCCTCCAGGCTGCCAGAAGATGGGCGTCTGCGCTGCGTGTTCCGACGACTGACCACGTTGTCGTCAGCCTGCCAGGCACCTGAGAAGAGGAAAGGAAGGTTACCGGACCTTTGGTTTGGTGCAGATGGTGTCTCTGGCAGGACAGCCCGGGAGTTTGGCACGAAAGCTGGCAAGATGCGCATTAGCTGGAACTCCCACAGGGTGCAAACCACAGCACGTGAAACTTGGGAGCAGTGGCGTCCACTGGGCGAGGGACAGTCATGGCCACTGTGGCCCACTGATGGAGGGACATGCAGGATGGTCCTTGTTTTGTGAGCTTGCCGTAGGATCCACCTTTGTATCTTTATTTGGTCTTGAAGTGTGCCTAAGTGTTACAGCGGACCAGGAAAAGAAACTGAGTCTGGCTGAGACTTTCACGAGAGCAGGAGGAGGTGAAGGGGAGGGAGAAGAGTGTGTTAATTTGGGCTCAGAGTTAGTGTTTGCTGTGGGGGCCAGGGTGGGGCAGGAAGGGACTGGCTGCCCAGCAGGGTGCCAGGGACCAAATGGCATGGCAGAGAACAGAGTGACAGCTGTTCCTCTCCTTCTGCACCCGAACAGCCCACCGAGAGTTGCTATCAGCTGGTGCCACCAACCCCAGGAGACATTAGCTCCAGAGCTTTGGGGTCCCCCGGGTACCATCCACGAAACTCATCATCTTCCCCCCTTGTCCTGCAGTTCCTGCACGAGAAGCACCCGCTGCCCATGCTGGAAACCCACTCTTGGTGCTTCTCTCTCCTTCATGCTCTGTATCCAATCCATCCTGACCTCCTGCTTGTTCAAGCTCTAGTAAGGTCTAAATCTGTAGTCAGAAAACCGGGATACAGCCCCAGCTTGTAACGTACTGACTGTGTGACCTTGGGCAGGTCACTGTACTTGGAGCCCTGGTTTTCCCATCCATCAGATGGGAGACAAGTACTTACACCCCAGGGATGCCGTGAGACTAAGCGAGGTGACATGGAAGAGTGGTGAGCAGGGCGCCTGACTCACAGAATGTGCGCGAAAACCATCCGCCCCCCAGGCCTTGTTCAGGCTACACTCATCTCCCCCAAGTCGTCCTCCCAGCCCACAGAATGACTCCATCTGATTCAGTCCCCCCAGTGCAGCGAGATGCCCCTTCTGAAGGGAGAGGATGAAGCCCTAACCCCCTGAGTTGGGGGAAAGCCTTCCATTCTCTGGCCGAGGACTGCTGAGCTGCCTCTTCCAGCACCTGCCCCCAGAAGGCCCCCCCTGAAGCCAGATGGGGTCCAGCGTGCTCCGAAGTGCTCCCCCACTGGCCCGTACCACCACCCCATTTCTCATGCTGTGTGGAAATTGCTGGATCCTCCAGCACACGGTGATCTCCTCCAGGGCAGAGCCGAGAGCCATGCCCTTCAGAGGGCTCAGTTCGTGGACGGAGCCGGCTGACCCTGGAGGGTGGGCGTGAGGCTCACTGTGTCACATTTGAGGGAGGCCACTCACAAATGTCTGGCGTCAGCTTCAGTTTAGGCCAGCCCAAGACACGAAACCCTTTAATGGCAGAAACACTAGGATTCAGCGGGTATAAATTGTGTATACCCATAAATGTCCTGGTGTGCTAATCCGCCCTAAGGCTCTAATAATAGTCTTGTGGAGGTGGACCCCAGGGGAAGGGGAGTGAGTGGGACAGGAAATGTTTAGGTATCTCTCACAGCCAGATGGAATGCGGGGATCTGTACTCCCTGGGGGTACCGGAGTCCGGCACATGGGGCCACAGTGCTTTTCCCCTCTAAGGGTGACAGGATGCAGAGCAGGCAAGATTGCGCTTTTAAGTTAGGAACCCCCAGATGAAATAAGTTGTTCCTTCATTTTATATAATTTGGTAGATCTCATACTTATTCCTCTGTGTTTAATGGGCAGGACTCCGGAACTGTGGCTGTTTGGTAGGAACGACCAAAAGCAAATGGTAAACAGGAGAGAAGACACACACACACACACACACACACACACACACACAAAGTCAAATCAAAACACTGCCGCAGCCTCGCCGCCACCACCACTGGCTGCCAGGCTGCCTGGCTCTGAATTCTTGAGTTCTTGCTACAAACACCACCGGTCCAGATTCTGAGCCAGGGCTGAAAACTGGCTCCTTCTGAAACAGCCTGAAGACTCAGACCTGAAGTCTCTGATCTCCCCAGCTTCTTGGTACAGTCGGTGGTGCTCTTTCCTCTAAAAAGGCTTCTGCCAGACCCTCGGCGAAACCCTGCTGCTCCGTGCATCCTGGATGCGGAAGGTAAGCCTGGAAGGCGCAGGAGGACTTCCTGAGCGAGTGCTACCATTCTGTCCAGCCCTCAGCCAGAAAAGGGAGCCTGGAGATTCAAAATCCTTCCCGGGAGGTAGAGAAAGGTGGTTCCCACTTAATTCCCTCCTCAGGCTCAGAAACGGGGGAGTGAAGAGACCTCTAGAGGCAGATTTGGGGAGCACATCTAGGGGGATTCCACACACCTCTTTCCTGCCTCTACCCAGCCACTAATTAAATTTAAGATCTGTAACAGTTCCACCATCTTGTAGAGTTTCTCTCCAAGAAAAGAGAAAGTTAATTCCGATTTTTCCTTAGTATCTGCGAAGCATAACCCTTCCTAGTGGCGTCTTAGTCTTGGGTTATTTCAGGTCTCCATAAGTACTTTTCTTTGTTTTGTTTTTGGCTGTGCAGTGGCTTGGAGGATTTTAGTTCTCCGACCAGGGATTGAACCAGGCCACTGAAGTGAAAGTGCTGAGTCCTAACCTCTGGACTGCCAGGGAATTCCCTCCATAAGTACTTTTAGATTTCATCGGTATGCCCACTCCTGTCCAATGCCATCATTTAAAAACATCTGTATCGGGCTTCCCTGATGGCGCAGTGGTTGAGAGTCTCCCTGCCGATGCAGAGGACAAGGGTTTGTGCCCTGGTCCGGGAAAATCCCAAATGCCACGGAGCGGCTGGGCCCGTGAGCCATGGCCGCTGAGCCTGCGCGTCCGGAGCCTGTGCTCCGCAACGGGAGAGGCCACAACAGTGGGAGGCACGTGTACCACAAAAAACAAAACAAAACAAAACAAAAACATTTGTATTTCCACTAATAAACTCAAATTATCTTTGCTTTTTCCCATCACACCACCCAGAGCCTTTTCACAGAATTGTCACTGGTCCCCTGGCCACTATCCTGACGCCTGTGTGATACTCCATCAGGTTCCTTGGGGCCCCGTCTACCTAGCATGGCCTCGCGATTATAGTCAGCTCATCACCTACAATGGTCAACTCAGATTTCCTCCCTTTGAGAACCTTGCAGAACAATCTCAGAACATACCATCGCCCCCCCACCTTGGTCTCGGGGCCAAAGAAGACCCAGAGGCTTCTTAGCGGAAGAGGTGCTGGAATGACACAGGTGCTTTCTCAACATCACTCCCACAAGGGTGATGAGAGCAGCGAGGATGGGGACCTGAGCCATCCTTGCCGCGAGCTGGGGCTCCTGGCAGAGCACCTGTGGGCCTGGGGAGGGTGGACCATGGGGTGCTCCCCGGGCTCCCTCCTTGTGGGCGCTCCGTGAGGCGAGTGGCATCCGTGTGGGGAGGGAAACAGTGTGGAGAGGGAGACCAAGTGCCTGAGAAGTTGTCCTGATGGCCAAGCCAGCCTGAGGCACCTCAGTCATAGGAAGGAACTTTGAACTTACAGCTGAGCGTGGTGAGATCTGTTGACTCCATGGGACCTACCACAGTGGATGCTCCTGTCATTAACCTGACATTAACCTGACAGATTCTTCCAGAGAGTTCCCCAGCTCTTTACTACCAGTGTGACGCTAACGGCAGAACCCGAGAAACATTTTACCAAGAGAGCAGATGCACTTTCCTTCTCTCGTAAGAGCCCTTGAGACCTCAGGGTGAGGCTACGATGCGACCCTCAACTCCCTCTCCCGGCAGGCGCCACTGTCATTCGGTTTCAGGTCTGGCCTGAACGGTGAAGCCAGTTTAATCTGAGAATGGCTGGCTCCCGAGATCACCGTAAAGAAGCCCAGGCATTGTTTTCCTTCCAGGCCTCGCTCTCCTGCCGCAATCCCAGAGTGGAATAAACATCCACCAGCAGGTTGGCCCGAAGGAGTTAGGGAGAGGAGGAAGCACAAGGCCTGGGGTCAGTTTCCACCAGCATGGGCGGCTAAAACAATTCCCAGGAGCTCTCTCTGCCAAACACGGGGGTTGGTGGGGAGCCACTGCGGGGAGGCAGGAGCCTAGATTCCTCTCTTGAAGCCCAGTGAGCGGCTGGCCGGCACAGCTGCCACAGACTCAGGGCGGAGTGAGGGCAGAGATGGCATCTTCCCCAACTAGTGACCAAAACGAATCCTGCCTGTAACCTTTGCCACCGAAGCATCCCCGCTTTTGTGGAACAGGGATTAATCTAGTCTCACAGATATTTATTTTTCCTGGAAAATTTCAGCATATTAAATACAGGCTCTTGCCAGTTAGGAACGGAAGCCTCAGCGAGGGCCCCTCGGATGTGCGTGCGCCCAGCAAGCTTGGGGTTGGGTGTGGGTGAACATGAACTTTCACACGAAGTCTGGGTAACCTAAATGAGTTTCAAAATAAACAAACTGGACAGACAGACGTACATTTGGCAAAAAGACATGAGAAACAAATGGACAGACAGAAGCCAGGTAAAGAGTGGGAAGGCAGGAAGTGAAGTGTACCCTGGACCTCAGCCACTCTGGCCCAAGCCTGGCTGGGTCAACGCTAAGTGGGAAGGGACCGGAGAGCCCCTGGGAAGGCTGTGGGAGGCGTCTCTGGGGATTACGGCTTCCTCCACCACAAGCCTGCATGGGGCCAGAGGGGTGAGTACATGGGTCTTCTGCAAGCTGATGGAGAGTGGCAACCACAGGAGTTTGTGTCCCTCCAGCACCTGTAACCACGTTGCCAAGAGAGTAAAGCAATGGACCCATGACGGGACCTGGCTGTCCTGAAGCTTAAACATGTCCAGGGCATGTTTAAGAGATTAAAGACCACGCAACATGAAGGCAGTCTCTGCTGTGAACCAAGGAGGGGCAATTTCGACCTAGTCCACCAGGCAAGACGTGGCTTTAGAGCCATGGTTGGTGAAGCCCTTGGTGAGCATGGAGCAGAGAGACATCAGTGCCCAGAGTGTGACTGACAGGTGGGCTCCTCCTGAGAACTCATCCCGGATTCAGTTTAGTGTCATGAGAAGGAATAAGGGGCACGTTGATGGCCCTGATTGAATTTATAGACTTAGGGCTCCAGGGAGAAGAGTCACCCTCGACCCCTGATCGTTCCTTTGGGATCCAAATCTAGGGAGCACAAGGCAACTGGTGGTAGCCCAGGGCTCACTGGGTCACAGAGCTAGTCTATAAAATGCTGGCTTTGAAATTCCTCTCTGATCCTAACTAAACACTCTCCTCTGAGTGGCTACAGGTTCCCTTTTCAAGGGCTCAGGCTCTCTTTCCAAGACCTTATCACAGAGGCCGTGTCTGCCTTAAACTGCCTGTTGATGGAAACAAGACCAGGCCCCCTGCCATGGGATCTGCAAGATCATGATGGAGGGGGCACGGTCAGGCCAAATCGGAAGGCTTTGGAGGTATTTTTGTGCCTTTCTCCATGCCCAAATAGATTCGCTTAGAGCAGAGTCGCTCTTTGCCCAAGGACTCTCCCAAGGCTGCCTCACTTCCTTTCAGCAACTGGCTCCCAGCACCTTAGCAAAGCCCATGCCTTCTTGCAGGAACTGCAGGGCAGGAGATGGGTGTCCCAGGGTGAGAGCAGGGGTGCGAGCAGGGGAGCGTCTCCCACCAAGTTCATGTTCAGCAGACTGCCACTCACCGGGTAAGCAGACCGCAGAGCACAGCTTATTGTCCAGTGCTTTCATGCTGGCGATGTCAAAGTCATTGTTATTGTCACACTCCATACCTAGAAATGCGAATGTCCTCTGGCCTGTAACGGAGTTAAGGCAGTTAGAGAGGACCTGGCTGTGTTTTTCTCTGCTTTGCTGTCCTTAAAATAAAAATCTTAAGGATGGAGACAAAAAACATCAAATCATATGTTAAAAAAAAGACAATAATTAAGTGGGGAGAGAGGACAATAAAGGAAACTGCGTGGGTACGTTTGTGTTCTCGCTCTGTTCTGCTCTGTTTCCTTAACTGGCCCCTTTCCAGCCTTCGTTCCAGGGAAATCAGACCCTGGGGATGTCTGTGGGATTCGGACACGCATACCCGGGCCCAGAGCAGAGCTAAGCCAGGCTGGAAGAGCTAGGAGAGCCACGGGGGAAGTGACCCCGGGCTCCGGCCTGTGTCTGTCGGTGCACGTGGGGTGTGTTTATGACCACAAGGCTCTGCGAAATGACTAATACATAAAATGGCAATTAAAGCTCTTTGGTCCCGTAATTTTGCACCTCAAATCAAAGAATCGCATTGCTTGCAAAATTATGATTTATTTTCTTTGAGACTTAATTTTCTATTCTGAAGATGTTTTAAGGGGCTGACCAGAAACCTACAGTCGTGTAAGATGGGAAGGGGACAATTTTAGATGTTATTTTTTCAAGCCCCCACCCGGTTTTTTTTTCCTTGGTGAAAGGGAGAGGAAGAAACATACATCTACTGTGTACAGCATGTCAGGTGGAAACCACATATGGAATGTCAGGCGGAAACCACGTACTGCCCTGTGCCTTTTAGAAGCAAATATTCTACTGGGGACGACAATCACAATGGAGAACTCAGAGCCTTGCGCCCTGAAGACATCAACCGAGGAGAGGTAGCGCCCAACCCCGGCTTGGTTGGCGTGCGCGTGCGGCAGAGGCACAGCCTGGGCGACCACCCCTCCTCCGGCACTACTTGGCCAGGAGAGAGTGGTCATGTGCACATGCGCACCCCCTGCACACCACACAACCCCCCAAGCAACTGCCATGGCCAAAGCAGAAGCGACTAGCATGACATCTGCATCCAGGCTGGGATCCAGGTTTGCTCTGGAGGTTGCCCTTCTGTGGAGGCACCTCAGAGGAGCAGAGGGAACAGACACCGGTTCCTGGGACGCCTGGTCCTACAATCCCAGGTGGGATTCCAGCTCGCCTACCCTCCCCCCCGCCACTTCCTTGCTCTATATGTAGGTCGTTCCTTCGCTTCTCGGCTTACTAGAAACCAAATTCTTCCGACTGAAGATATGATTGACCTTATTTACAAAACAGAAATAGAGTCACAGGTGTAGAAAACAAACTTATGGTTATGGCGGGGGGCAAGGGAGGGGAGGGATACATTGGGAGATTGGGATTGACATATACACACTACTATATATAAAATAGATAACTAATAAGGACCTGCTGTAGAGCACAGGGGACTCTACTCAGTAGCCTGTAATGGCCTATATGGGCAAAGAATCTAAAAAAAGAGTGGATATATGTATATGTATAGTTGATTCACGTTGCTGTACAGCAGAAACTAACACAACATTGTAAACCAACTCTTCCAATTAAAAAAAATATCTACTTGAGGCCTGAATGATGGTAAAGAGAATCGTTCCAATAGCCTACAAACACTAGTGTACGCTGAGCTGCTAACGTCTCTTCACCTCACCTTTGCTGTGCCGCCAGGGCTGTGATCCTTCTGCTACTGTAACATCAGCCGTTTTCTTCACTAAAGCAGGAAAACCTACTGCCTAACAGTCGGTTCCCCCAAGGGGAGGAAGCTGTTCTCCTGCTGCAGCTGAACTTTGGGGCTGCTAGAGCAGTTCTGTGAGACTCGGCTGAGAAGCTGAAGCAGGAAGGAAGGGGATGGCAGTTGCCCAAGAAGCTTCAGGATCTACTCAACGTAGATGGAGAACTCCATGTACCTTCTGCAGCCTTGGCTCAGAGGCCCACAAAGAGCCAGGAAGGCTGCTGAGGTCCTCAGATACCCTGCTTGCTTTGATATTCCATCAAGAAGACAACCTTTCCCCAAAGCCACACCCTTGAGCAGTGCCACCAAGTCACACCAGTGCCCCTTTCTCTACCCTTCAGAGAATACCCGGGAGAGAAATATAATAAAAGGGAGCAAAAGACCAGGTCTTTTACCATCTTCTTGTGTGGGTGATCCGTCCTCTTCTTCTAGAACCTCATTTCCCTAGGACAGAAGGAAGGCACATAAAGCAGTGAAATGAGCCTACTGATTGTCAGAAGACAGAACTAATCACCCTCCTGGTATCCATACATTTCCTGTCTGTGTGAGATGGCTGGGAAGCCCAGCAGAGGCAGATTTTGCTTGGCGAGGCAGGATCGGCCCGTAGGGACCAGGTCTGAGGCACGTTCCAGAGGGACCAGGTCTGAGGCACCTTACAGAGGGACCCTGGGACTGTCAGGATTAGCCTTGGTTATAGTTTAGCTCACACTGTTTCTCTCAGGTGGAAATCAAAGTTGTCAAATGAAAAAGCAAACCGTGAGATCATAAAACTTTCAGGAACCCTTTAGGATCCCCAATCCCATCCAGATACTCCTTTGAGAACATCTGGCTCAAGAGAAAGTTGTAGAGTCCCCACTGGGAGCTGGGCATTCCATATACTTCAGGCACACCTCCGTCAGAGCACTTCTCACGCTGAGTTATAACTCTGATTCCTCCATCAGATGGAGCTCCGGGATGGGTGGGATGGGTGGATTGGGGGTGTGGGCAGGCAAAAGCCATGTCACTCGGTCTTTGTGTCCCCCAGTGCCAGGAAGATGTGAGATGCCTGTGCCAGGTAAATACTAAGTGAATTGGAGGACAAACACCCTCTCAAGGGTCTGGCCTGGAAGACTTCCCTCTGGAACTCACCCCACGCCTATTACGCTGAGACCAGCGCCCTCTGCTAACCGGACAGTCCCTCTGCTCTGCACCCCGCCTCTAACAGATCCAAGTGCACCACCTTGGAAGGCTTCTTCCAGAAGAGCCCCCATCCTATTTGCATCCTGTGCCAGCGCCGGCAGTCCCTCTGACCGGGGAGGGGCACCAGCGTCCACCTTGCTCTTACCTCTGCATCCTGCTCTTCAGCGGTGGCGACGAGGCCCGCAAAGTTGCAGTCTGGAGACGCCGCTGGCGTCACCTGCAAAGGAGCAACAAAAGTCAAGGTGCAGATGCCACCGGCTCTCCTACCCAGCTCGCCTGGCAGCAAACCCAAACCAAGTCCTCAGGACAGAAGTGGTGCCAAATGGAAGATCACATCTGAGGGAGTCTGTGATTCAACAACCCGGTACCGTGTTTTCCAGGGCTCCCCTCCCGAGCACTGGGGGGCTTTGCCGATCTCCCTGGCAGGCCCTGGACTGAGCTCCTTGGGACTCGAGTACAGAGCAGAGCAGAGCGGCGAGGGCGATCCCATGCTCCTCTCTTACGTCTCCTTCTTCTGAGGGGGTCCTGCTGGCGGCCCGGGGGCAGGGGAGAGCCTCCCCGTCCTCTTCCGTGCCAGGGGCGATGTAGGAGCCGGACATGGAGGAGACGGTGTCGGTGCTGATCTGGGAGGACACCATGGACATGACCTTCCTTCTTCAAGTCTGGGTCCCCAGTATGTTGAGGGGGGCAGAGGCGGGGAGAAGAGTGTTTCCTGCCCTCAGCTCAACTCTTCATGAGGCCTGGCGCATTTGCTTCAGGCCAGCATGGAATCCCATCCCGGGGGCCTTCCCGTCACTGGAGCTGGGGGTGGCCTGTCCCGTGGGCAGACGGCGAGGGTCCCCAAACACTGAGTTCCTGAACATTGCCCCTCATCCCTTTCCTGGCTGGCGATACATGGGGGAGGGAGGATAGGGAAGAGGTGGAAAGTGAGGAGACAGCAAGCTGGCTTCTTGCTTCGGGAAGGGACTGTACCACACCTGAGGGTGAAGTGGCTGAAGGGCTTCTCACCTCAAAAGTGGAGATCAAAGGAAATGCGAAACCTGCCCAGAGAGCTTGAGTCATGGGCTCAAAGCCACACAGGGCAAAAGAGAAAGGACAACTCAGTGCAACATGGGGTCCTGGATTGGGATGTTGGAATGGAGAGGAGCAATACTGGGGTGATCTGCAAGACGTGAAGGGGGTCTGCGGTTACATGGGATTACCAGGTCAGTGTTCATTTCCTGATTGTGATGGTGGTACTGGGATTATGGAGGCGTGTCCTTGTTCTAAGGAAACACACACTAAAGTATCTAGTGCTAATGGGGCAGCCTGTCTGCAACTTACTGTTAAGGGCGCAAAATATATATTGACTGGGATTACATCGAATCTCTAAATAAATACGGAGTCACTGAACGTTTTTTCAAAAAGCCACCCAGCCAAGGGCCGGGGCAGGGATGAATAGGAGGGACAGGATCCACTCACGCTTCCCGCCCCCTCCACCGCCAACCCCCAAACGCTGCCTGCTGAAAGGGTGTGTGAAGCCCTGTGTTCTGGCCGCTTCGGAGCCCCCTCTTAGCTTTGGCTGCTCGTTGGCAGCATCCATGGACCCTTAAAAGTGCCAGTGTTTGGGTCCCAGCCCCAGAGACGCTAGTCCCAAGCATAGGGATTTTCAGGAGCTCCTGGGGATTCTTCCTGGCAGCCAGAAGCTTCTTCAGCCTTTTCTTACCTGGCAGGCAGTTCTGCCAGCCCCTGACCTTGCCCCTCTTCCCCCAGCATGGGCCCAGGCAGAGGGTGAGGAGGAGGGACAGTGACCGGCCCCACCTGTCAATCCAGGGTGTACCCCTTTAGTCGGGGGCTGGAGGCTGAGCCTGGGGACCAGTGGAGAGGCTGGAGCCCCCATGTTCCCCCAGTGCTGGGGAGCGTGGGGAGGAAGGCCGGAGGGTGGTGGGGAGAGGGAGGGAGTCGTTGCTTAGGGGGTGAAGGGAGTCTCAGAGGGAGGTTGGGGCAGCCTCCTCAGCAAGCGGTGGGAAGGGGATGGGCTGCCTCCTGAGCTCTGTAAGGCCCCAACCCGCCTGGCCCTGCAGTGTGCGCACCCTTCGGAAATATTTTGAGTAATTAGCAAGGGAAAGCAGCAAGTTGGCGGGGGAATGCCAGGTTGTCCTGGAGCCAGCCTCCAGTACAAGGAAAGAAAGGGGCCTCAGGAGAAAGGGGCCCGTGGAGGCTGGGCAGGATTGTGTAGGACAGTGCCCGTTTGTGTGTGTGTGTGTGTGTGTGTGTCTGTGCGCACGTGCACGTGAGTGCTGGGGGAAGGGGCTGTGCACCACAAGGGCGTGCTGGCGGGGCCAGGTGCAGGCTCGGGGGAGAGATGGGTTCCAGGCAAAGCTGGGGTGAGGGGGTGGAAAGGTGCCTGCTGAGTGTCACATATTTGCTGTGCCTCAGTTTCCCCATCAGAACTCTGGTACGTTGATTCCTCACAGGCTGGAGCTGTAGGGTCTAGGCACCCCGTCTTCCGTCTGCCCTGATGGCCTCCCTCAGCCCCAACCTGCATTGGAGGGAAGGCCCTGGGCGGGGTGAATGAACCCCAGGGTGGCAAGTGGGGCCCCAGGGGCTGGGGCCCTCTGACCTCACACCCTGTCCCTTCAGGAAGGGACCAAGGGAGGGAGGAGCTGGAGACAGGCCCAGGCGAGGACCGCAGGTGAGTCTGGGCAGGCCCTCAACTTGGGCGAGGTGGGGAACGTGAGCCGAGCCCTGGGCAAGAACGGCCTTTGTGAGTGAGTCCCCAGGGCCAGGGAGGGGGCTGTACCTCCTTTGCCGCCTGCTCCTCGGGGCTGTGGGTACAGTCTCCCCATTGCACAGAGAGGTGCCGAGGCCCTGGCTGCAGGGGACCCCCGAGGGCCGCCTCTCAGCCCCTTTCTCTCTGGGCACCCAGAGATCCTGAGGAGTGCATCAGGGGACACTCTGCAGGCCTTTGGTGCCCCCCATCTTCCTCCCAGCCATCCCCCCTTGGGCCGTGGCCTCCCCAAAACTGGCCCATGCTTTTCCCCAGAGAAAGTTGCAAGCAGGTCCATTTTGAGACTTTTTAAAACTTTACTTTTAAAAATGTTTTTATTGTAAATCACTTTCTATGAAAAAGGTTAAATTGCGCGATGGGTTAGGAGAGTGGATGTGGGATGCAGCCCAGGGCGTTTATGGTGGAGCAAGACACTCCCCTGCAGGAGTGCAAGCAAGGGCACGGGGCCATCCCCCCATTCCTGGTCCCAGTGGTTCTAGCAAGCACTGCGTCCCTCCCAGTTAAGCCTCAGCTCTAGCTACACTCACTACATTAGTCTGTCTGTCCCCTTTCCCTCTGCAGCTTGGCTGCCCCAGCCCCTAACCCCCAGATCCCCATCTCCCCGCTGCTCTCAGCCTCAAGTTGGGCTCAAAGATTAGGGACACATACCCTCTGCCCCACCTCTAGGGATGAAGCCAGAAGATCCCAGAGGCCTTAGAAAACCTCCTGGCTCCACCCGGCACCCCGGCCTCCTTTCTGTCTCCTCTCTCTTCCCCCCTCCGCCTAGCTCCTCCTCACAGACTGCCAGGAGAGGCCTCTTGGGTGTTCATTTGCAGTCACCTAATCAGCATTGGTTGTACCTGGGAACTTGCTCTGGATAGAGACCTGGGGAGGAGAGCAGGAGAGAGAGAAGCTTGGAAGCTAAGGTGTTCTGGGGCGGACCCTGTACTGATGTTTCCAGCTTGGCCAGGGCCCCTCCAAGCCGCAGCTCTCATAGTGCAGGGCCCTTAGCGTGTCTCTGGGGCAGGGAAGAAGTGGATCAATGAAACACTGTGTGTATGGGGGGCTGGGGAGCGGAGGCAGCAATTTGGGTCCTGGGCCCCAATTCTCAGCCTGCTGGACTAGAATCTGAGGATGGCCTGGGCTGGGGGCCGTGTGGCCTGGTGGGGTGAGCTGGCCCAGCCCCTGCCTGGGCGGTAGGGTGTCCATGGGCCTGCACTGGCGGGGAGGGGGGCAGTCTGGGCCCAGACTTCGGTGCTGTCTGGAGGTGGGGCAGGGCCTGGCTTCTTACAAGAAGGCGCCCAGGCTGGCCCAGTCATGCAGGTCAGAGGCCAGTGTGGCATCCCCGGCCTCAAAGAGGGGCTCGAGGGGCAGGGAGCTACGGGTGCTCTCGTCCCAGGGGTGCTCCAGGAAGGATGTGGCCAGGAAGGTCTCATCAAAGTCCAGGCTGTCGGTAGCCTGCTCCGCTGGAGGCCCCCAGGTAACAGGGCAGTCGATGTGGTGGCCATGGATGGTGAGGTCCACGTCCCCGTGTGAGGCAGGGCTCAGCAGCGGGATCAGCTCCGAGGTCTCCAGCGTGCCCAGCTCCCCGTCCAGCGTGCCAGCGTCCAAGATGGCCTCCCAGTCAAAGTTTCCCTTGAGGGGTTCCAGCTCACCCTGCTCCTCCTGGGTCAGCAGCAGGGGGCTGGAGGGCCGCGGGACCTTGGCCTCCTGCTTGGGCAGCGGCTGTTGACGCTTACGCCCCAGCCTGCGCTCGCCAGCACCCCAGCCCGCTTCCCCAGTGGCCTCCTCGAACTCCCGCAGCAGCTGCTGGGCCTCGGTGCTCACGGTCAGTGGCCCGGCCCATGGGGCGGCGCTGGGCTCTGGCGCGGCCTGGCGGGCAAAGGCCGGGTGGATGTGGACTGGGGGCAGCCGCCGCTTCTTCAAGGCCCCACTCAGCAGCCGCTCGGCGTACTGGGGGTCGATGCGCCAGAAGCCCCCCTTGCCTGGCTCGTCCTTCTCCCGAGGCATCTTGATGAAGCCCTTCTTCAGGGACAGGTTGTGGCGGATGGAGTTCTGGACACAGGGAGATAGGAGAGAAGGAAGACAGCTGGGAGAGTGGGTGGGGTCAGTGATGGGGGGCTCCTAGCGCCACTGCCAGTCCCACCACCACCTTCTCTCCGATGGGGGCAGGGGAGACAGAGGCGCTGCTCCGAGCGGGAGGCTCTGGGACACCAGCCACGGGGCACCAGGAGCTGGGAGTGCTGTCGGGGGCTTTTGTTCCCTTTGGCCAGGATATCTGCCTGCTCGGTCATCCGAGCCCTGAGCCGCAGGGTGGCTCTCAGTGCCAGCCTGTCCTGCCCTCCCTCCCTTACCCCGCTGCTTGCGGCCTCTGGTCAAAGGCCTTGGCTCCCCCACGTCCTAGACGGCCATCTCCCTCTGCCTGGGCCTGGCTGGCCTTCTCTGTTTGTGAAATGAGTGAGTGGGTGTGAGGGTGTGTGTCTGTGGGGGGGGGGGGATGAAGTGTAGGAGGATCTGATGACTTTCCTTGCTTCTAGAGCCGACTGCTGGCCTGGGCCCTCACCCACCATGTCCCCCTCCTCCCACCCCAGGCTCTGAGGCCTCAGTTGATTATTACCCAGCCAAGAGCATAGCGCTCATTCCTGGGGCCTCTCAGGCTTGG
The DNA here is from genome assembly GCF_964341445.2 of Mesoplodon mirus. Classification (NCBI taxonomy): domain Eukaryota; kingdom Metazoa; phylum Chordata; class Mammalia; order Artiodactyla; family Ziphiidae; genus Mesoplodon; species Mesoplodon mirus. Next base: position 36,001,046 of record NC_138994.1, on the reverse strand, counting down.
GGTAGGGTGGGGGGTAGTGGAGGGTCTCTGCTTTCTCACCAAGGTTACAAATGGTACCTGCCCCAGGGTCAGGGCCCAAGCAATCGTGGACTAGCTGTGATCACAGGAACTCTGATCCGGTGACCTGTGCCACAGGGAAGGATCTGTGCATCCTCAGGGTCTCTGTCCCCACGTAGCCCCTGATCCTAATGGTCGAAGAGGCTGAGGGCCTTGAGGGCCCAGCCTGAATCACCATCCTGCCTTGTTCACGCCTGGGTGCACAGTCCAAACCACGCTGGGGCACAGGGGTCTGGGGCCTGGTGGGTGGGGCCGGCAGGTGAGTAGTGCCCCCTGGCAAGACTGGGAGGTTTACATGGTGGTCTGGGCCCCTTGGCTGCTCTGTGCCAGGTTCCGGAGACTTGGAACATGAAGCCAGTGTGGGAGGAAAGAGCCCCTGTGGAAAGCACGTGGCTGAGGTAATTGTCCCCCCAGGGAGGTTGATGAGAAGAGGGGGAGGAGTGTAGGCAGGAAACTAGGGAGGGCTTGGGGTGGGGGCTGGCACAGCAGCTTTCGGAAGGCCCCGTAGCCCTTCCACTGGGACACAGATGGCCTTCACACCCTGCAGCACGCCCCTCTCCCCTCCCAGAGCCCCTCCAGCCAACTGAAAGCAGGCGGGATGCAGAGCCTGGCAGGAACGATGCTCTGCCTCCAGTCAGGCCCTGACAAACTGACCTTGAGGAGGGTAGTGTCAAGGAATTCCAGGACTTGGGACAAAAATGTGTCCCTCAGTCCATCAACCTACCCTGGGGGGCTGTGTCCACGCATAGTTCAGCCCTGGTCTTTGGGCTGAGCCTGCCGGACGAGTCACAAGTTCTTTCCACTTGAACCTCTATGTCGGCACCCCTGCAGCCCTCTGAACATCCTCCCTCCTCCATCTCTGAAGTCAAAGGGGCAGCAGTCCAAGCACTGGGCTCCCTTGAGGTCCTTCCTGGACGGCCTTCCTCTCTCGGGGCCCTGGCCGTACCGCGCCTACTTGGCCTGCGGATCTGGGATGTGAGTCCAGTCCGCGAGGGCATGGGGAGGGAGGGAGGGAGTGCCTCCCTACCTGCCAGGTGGGATCAGCGTGGCGGAAGTAACAGAAGTTGTCCGTGATCCACTTGTAGATGGCCGACAGGGTGATCTTGGTGGCCTTGCTGGCCTGCATGGCCATGCAGATGAGCGTGGCATACGAGTAGGGCGGCTTCACGTGCGGGTTGGTGGCGTAGTCCACGTCGTCGGGAGGCGAGGCCTGCAGCCCCGAGGGGGCGCTCCGCGGCGTGCAGGAGGACGTGGGCTTGCCGGGTGTGTGCGGCTGCCCCAGGCAGGCGGGGTCCGCCGCCAGGGGAGACCCCGGCTCGGCCGAGCCTGCCAGCTCGTGGGAGCCGTGGGGGTCGGTGTCCCCCGAAGGCAGGGCGGGGAGCTCGGCGTTGAGAATGGAGAATTCCTGCAGCCACTGCAGGCTGGTCAGGCTGTCATTCAGGGCGTTGGACTCCTCCAGGCCGCCTTCCGGTCCGGCCTCCTCCGCTGCCCCTGCTCCCGAGACGTGTAGCCTGCTCTCCGCCATATCTGCGGCGACTCTCCGAGGGGGCTGTCAACATCCACGAGCCGAGCCGAGGGTGGCCGCCGAGCTCTCCGGCCCGCTGACTCCCGCGGCTTCAGTTACGCAGCCTCCCGGAAGCGGGCTTCCATCCCGCGATCCGGGGGTAGCCTCCTCCAAACGGAATGTGGTGCCTGCGGGGACCAGAGCGGGAACTGAGCCCTCTTTCCCCACCCCCGAGGGGAGAGTGTGGGCGAGGGGGGAGGCTCTTACTAAAATCCTTCCTGCAGCTGGGGAGGATCTTTTACTGCCGACGTCTGGGAAACAGAAGGTGTGCCCGGGAGTCCGACCCACACGGGGTTCGCCTCGCTCTTTTCCTCTTGGATCTTTTAGAGGAGACTTAATTAGCCCAACGAGGGAATAGTGTAGGGGCATGCGAGGCCACCCCTTTCTCCCTCAAAGCGGGGAATTAACCCCCCTCTCTCCGTCCACAACCAATGGAAATGGGGCGAGAGAGTCCAGGAGGGCAGTACGACGGGTCGGGGGGCGGGGGAGGTCGTCTGATCTTTGAAAAGGGATATTAGGATGGGGCTCAAGGGGAAGGAAGGAAACAATACAGAGAGTTATAAGGGGGTGGGAAGTGAGTGTCCCCCAAACGCCTCTGATGTCAGTCCCCGGGCCCACCACTTCCGTCGGGGACGGATGGGAGAGCGGGCTGGTACTGACGCCCTCCCTTCCCACGGCCTGCAGCCCTCCCCGTCCCTTACCTGGCTCAGAGCGCAGTCCGGGCCAAAGGAAGCTTCTCAAAGAAATTCCTCCCACCGCCCACCCTCACCGCGGCTCTCTGCTCCCAGCTCGAGGGCCCAGCCAGCAATCCTCGTCGCCACTCACGCCCGACGGCGCCTCTCTGAAAGCCAGCGGCTGGGGACCGGCACTCAGTAGCCGCTCGCAAGGCGTCTCCTGCTGCCGTGGCGACGCCCCGCCCATATAAACAGCTTCCGCTTCTGCCATTGGCCAGGGCATCTCCAAAGAGACCGCGGGCTCTTAACGGCTCTCTCACGCGGTAACTCTCTTCCAACTCCCTCCTGCCGCCCTCTCCCGCGCGCGACCCAGCCCCCTACCCGCCACCGCGTCCCGGCTCCGCGCATTCCCGCCCGAGGGCCCCGCGCAGGGCTCGGAGAGGCGCGCGGCTCGGCGCTCCCGCAGAGGCCCCGGGGCCCTTGGCGAGCAGTTCGCCGCGGGAACCGTCCTCCGCCCCACCCCCTTCCCATCTGGGCTGCTCAGAGGTGGCGACGGCTCCTGGGACACAGCCCGTGGCGCGGCGGCCAGAGCTGGGTGCATGCTTGGGGCTTTCATTTCCTCTCCTCTGGGCTGCGAGTGGCCCTTCCTCACGTTTCTGCGGCCTGTCCCGGTCTCCCGACCGAGTGTCGTCTTGGTGCCCGCAAGCAGGTCTGACTCTCCGATGCCACCTGCCACTCAGGTCCGCAGAAACCGCAGCCCCGGTCGCAGGCACCCCAAGGCGGCTAGGGTAATCCAGTGTTTCCCGGTAAGCGCTCCCTCCCCGCCCCGTCCTCAGCAAGATTCCCAGAAGCTGACATTCCAGAGGCTTCTTCGGAAGTGCTCTCCCTCCTTTCCAGATAGCCGAGGAAACAGAGCCGCTGGGTGAAACCCAGGAAAGCCGTGGACTTGCCAAATTCTTTGACTGGGGTCATTTGCCCCATTAATTTCACCAGCCTTTAAGTGACGGACTAACGGTGGACTGTGGTCCTTCCTCCTCCCCTCCCCCAGCCTCCCTCCAGTCACCAGCTTTCCTGCTCTTCAATTACTGAGGAGCTGCAGTTGGAAGTTCTCTGGTTGAAGGGGGTGGGTGGAGGTGAGGGCTCCTTATCAGGCCTCTGGGCAGGAGCTGTGCCCGGGGGATGGTACACCAGCTCCCACCCAGAAACATGTCTTTCCCTCTACCCCTTGCCCTCTCTCACTCCTCCATGTCCAGCTTGTCTTGAGTCAAAGTTTTTTTTTTTTTCTTCCCAAGTATTTATTGTTTTTATTTTTATTTTATTTTTATTTTTTTATTAGTTTCTGCTTTATAACAAAGTGAATCAGTCATACACATACATCTGTTCTCACATCCCTTCCCTCAGGCATCTCCCTCCCTCCCACCCTCCCCATCCCACCCCTCCAGGCGGTCACAAAGCACCGAGCTGATCTCCCTGTGCTCTGCGGCTGCTTCCCACTATCTATCTACCTTACGTTTGGTAGTGTATATATGTCCATGCCTCTCTTTCGCTTTGTCACAACTTACCCTTCCCCCTCCCCATATCCTCAAGTCCATTCTCAAGTAGGTCTGTGTCTTTATTCCTGTTTTACCCCTAGGTTATTCATGACATTTTTTAAAATTCCATATATATGTGTTAGCATACGGTATTTGTCTTTCTCTTTCTGACTTACTTCACGGTGTATGACAGACTCTAGGTCTATCCACCTCATTACAAATAGCTCAGTTTCGTTTCTTTTTATGGCTGAGTAATATTCCATTGTATATATGTGCCACATCTTCTTTATCCATTCATCCGATGATGGACACTTAGGTTGCTTCCATCTCCGGGCTATTGTGAATAGAGCTGCAATGAACATTTTGGTACATGCCTCTTTTTGAATTATGGTTTTCTCAGGGTATATGCCTAGTAGTGGGATTGCTGGGTCATATGGTAGTTCGAGTTTTAGTCTTTTAAGGAACCTCCATACTGTTCTCCATAGTGGCTGTACCAATTCACATTCCCACCAGCAGTGCAAGAGTGTTCCCTTTTCTCCACACCCTCTCCAGCATTTATTGTTTCTAGATTTCTTGATGATGGCCATTCTGACTGGTGTGAGATGATATCTCATTGTAGTTTTGATTTGCATTTCTCTAATGATTAATGATGCTGAGCATTCTTTCATGTGTTTGTTGGCAGTCTGTATATCTTCTTTGGAGAAATGCCTATTTAAGTCTTCTGCCCATTTTTGGATTGGGTTGTTTGTTTTTTTGCTATTGAGCTGCATGAGCTGTTTTTAAATTTTGGAGATTAATCCTTTGTCAGTTGCTTCATTTGCAAATATTTTCTCCCATTCTGAGGGTTGTCTTTTGGTCTTGTTTATGGTTTCCTTTGCTGTGCAAAAGCTTTGAAGTTTCATTAGGTCCCATTTGTTTATCTTTGTTTTTATTTCCATTTCTCTAGGAGGTGGGTCCAAAAGGATCTTGCTGTGATTTATGTCATAGAGTGTTCTGCCTATGTTTTCCTCTAAGAGTTTGATAGCTTCTGGCCTTACATTTAGGTCTTTAATCCATTTTGAGCTTATTTTTGTGTATGGTGTCAGGGAATGATCTAATCTCATACTTTTACATGTCCCTGTCCAGTTTTCCCAGCACCACTTATTGAAGAGGCTGTCCTTTCTCCACTGTACATTCCTGCCTCCTTGATCAAAGATAAGTTGACCATATGGGTGTGGGTTTATCTCTGGGCTTTCTATCCTGTTCCATTGATCTATCTTTCTGTTTTTGTGCCAGTAAAACACTGTCTTGCTTACTATAGCTTTGTAGTGTAGTCTGAAGTCAGGGAGCCTGATTCCTCCAGCTCCGTTTTTCGTTCTCAAGATTGCTTTGGCTATTCGGAGTCTTTTGTTTTTCCAAACAAAGTTTGAATTTTTTTGTTCTAGTTCTGTGAAAAATGCCAGTGGTAGTTTGATAGGGATTGCATTGAACCTGTAGATTGCTTTGGGTAGTAGAGTCATTTTCACAATATCGATTCTTCCAATCCAGGAGCATGGTATATCTCTCCATCTATTTGTATCATCTTTAATTTCTTTCATCAGTGTCTTATAATTTTCTGCATACAGGTCTTTTGTCTCCTTAGGTAGGTTTATTCCTAGGTATTTTATTCTTTTTGTTGCAATGGTAAATGGGGGTGTTTTCTTGATTTCACTTTCAGATTCTTCATCATTAGTGTACAGGAATGCCAGAGATTTCTGTGCATTAATTTTGTATCCTGCTACTTTTCCAAATTCATTGATTAGCTCTAGTAGTTTTCTGGTAGCATCTTTAGGATTCTCTATGTATAGTATCATGTCATCTGCAAACAGTGACAGCTTTACTTCTTCTTTTCCAATTTGGATTCCATTTATTTCCTTTTCTTCTCTGATTGCTGTTTCTAAAACTTCCAAAACTAAGTTGAATAAGAGTGGTGAGAGTGGGCCACCTTGTCTTGTTCCTGATCTTAGTGGAAATGTTTTCAGTTTTTCACCATTGAGGACAATGTTGGCTGTGGGTTTGTCATTTATGGCCTTTATTATTTTGAGGAAAGTTCCCTCTATGCCTACTTTCTGCAGGGTTTTTATCATAAATGGGTGTTGAATTTTGTCGAAAGCTTTCTCTGCATCTATTGAGATGATCACATGGTTTTTCTCCTTCAATTTGTTAATATGGTGTATCACATTGATTGATTTGCGTATATTGAAGAATCCTTGCATTCCTGGCATAAACCCCACTTGATCATGGTGTATGATCCTTTTAATGTGCTGTTGGATTCTGTTTGCTAGTATTTTGTTGAGGATTTTTGCATCTATGTTCATCAGTGATATTGGCCTGTAGTTTTCTTTCTTTGTGACATCCTTGCCTGGTTTTGGTATCAAGGTGATGGTGGCCTCGTAGAATGAGTTTCGGAGTGCTCCTCCCTCTGCTATATTTTGGAAGAGTTTGAGAAGGATATGTGTTAGCTCTTCTCTAAATGTCTGATAGAATTCGCCTGTGAAGCCATCTGGTCCTGGGCTTCTGTTTGTTGGAAGATTTTTAATCACAGTTTCCATTTCAGTGCTTGTGATTGGTCTATTCATATTTTCTATTTCTTCCTGATTCAGTCTTGGCAGGTTGTGCATTTCTAAGAATTTGTCCATTTCTTCCAGGTTGTCCATTTTCTTGGCATAGAGTTTCTTGTAGTAATCTCTCATGATCTTCTATATTTCTGCAGTGTGAGTTGTTATTGAGTCAAAGTATTAAAAGCGTGCTGGAGAAAGTCGGACAGCAACTTTCACAAATAAGCCAACTGCGCAATTAATAGCTCTCCCTCCCTTGTGAACAGTTTTATTCATTTTTAAGAATCATGCAGCAGTCCATAAATATTGCATCCTTGACGTCCCCACTGTAGTGTGCCCATGAGTGTACTCCAGGGAGTGAGGGGTACACAGATGGCACAACAGTACACACATACTTACACACACTAGGTGTGCAGATCCTAAAGCACAGTGAGCAAGCAGCATGCCAAGGTCAGGTGAACAGGACACAAACTCTCCCCAGGTGAGATGGCTTAACGTGTGTGGATCCGTGCCCAGGAGATGCCTCAGCGTGGGCATGGCCTCTGGTGGGATGGGACTGGGGAGGAGAAGGAAAAAGGGCTCTGTGAGAAGGCTGGGATCACCACACCACCCGGAAGTGAGCTCATAGGTGAGCTCCGACCTGAGTGTGGCAGGAAGGAGCCCCAGGCCTCCGGTTAGTCTGTGTCCTTGTGTGAGAAACCAGGCCCCGTCATATTCTCTGTGGGTCAACTGCTAACAACATGACCATCTCCAGATGATGACTGGGGCGGCTGTCCTGTTCCCCGACCAGGCTCTGTGCCCTGTTCCCTGATCCCAGCCCTTTTGGATGGGATATTTCTGCTCGCCAAAGAGCTAAATGAGGGCAAAGAGGTGAGGGGATGGGGGAGAGAGCAGGAACTGTCTGAGAAACAGGAGTGAAGGGCCACTTCTCACCCGGGTATGTCTTGGTTATGGAACCAAGGCCTTGAGGAATCTCTCTGAGCCTCTTCCTGGGAGAAGACAGACCCTCCAGAAAGGGTGAAGACAATGGCTTCCTCTTACGGTTCCTGGCCACTGTGGCAACTGTTTACCTGCATCTCCTTCATCTCAGGTAACACCACACTCTGAATACTACCTGCCGGGAGAGGAGGTGGATCTGTATGCCACCACCCCAGGCTAAGGGAGCGCCCCCTTCCCTAGTGCTTATGGGACTCAGACTTCAAGGAGATCAGGAAGTGTGGTTATTGCTCGAATCTTCAATATGAAAGGGGCTGTAAGAATGTTTCGGGGAAAGGAAGGACATTAAATGGGGCCTGAAACAGCAGAGCCCACTGCAGGATTTCAGAGCGGGTGGACACGGGAACTCAAGGCAGAAGCTGAGATTCAGGCTTGGCTCATGTAGTGTCTGTCAAGACCACAGGCCTCCCCCTGCCCACCCCCAGGGCAGGCTGTGAACCACAACTACCAGGCAGTGAGGGTCACCAGGCACCTGGTGGCGCAAAGCAGCCACACAGGAGGTGCAAAACATTCCCCAGCACTGGGCTCTCCTTGAGGCCTTGGGAAGGACCCTGAAAAGCTCTTCTAGGGCAACAATTCCAACTACTAATTCAGGCCATCATGGTGGGCATAGCCTAGGGCTCTGTCATATCTCAGCCTCACAAACTGTTGGATCCCACTTTGCTTCTCAATCTCATGCTCCACTAAATAACCACCTCTTCCAAAAGCCAGCAGACAATGCATCTATCAGAGAGCTATGAGGAATCCATTGATAACACTAGTGTTGAGAGACGAACAGCCAACAGCTTACGGTCTTGCTGTTTCAGACTGTTATTTATATGCCTACACTGGACTGGGGTGGGGTGGACATGTGATTTGAACAATATCTCTAAATCTCTGATGAGCCTATGGAAGGCAGTACCTCCGGCTCCCCCCATCAGGCTCAGCTGATCTGGAGGACAGGGGAGGAAAACCGGTGGGATGGGGAGCCTCCCAGACCACCACTGACCCCAGCTCAGCCCTTCCCCCAACCTCCTTTGGGGTTCCTGGGCACCAAATGAGAACCACCGGTCCACCCCTCTCTCAGCTTCTTTCTTCAACTCTTTCAGAAAAGCGGGGTGGAGACGGGGGCAGCAGGGGTAAGAATGCCACCTGACAGGGCGGTAGTGATGAAACGTGATAATATACGACAGTCCCTAACAAGTGCCTGGTACATCGAGGGGGTCAAAAATGCCTTTGCAGTGTCACCTTAGGATGGAGCCCCAGGCCTTCCTGAGTGCACCTGATCATAAAGAACTCCCCGGTAGGTCATCATGTAACTGAGGGGTTCTCAGATTCAAGGCCTCCTTCCTAAGCAGACACACGAGGCATAGCCTCTGCTACCAGAAGCAAGAACTGTTTTCCCAACCAACCTTCTGGTGGTTGCCACTGCTTCTTGTCCTTGAGAGAGGAGCTCCTAATGCATTTTGAGGGAAACCCCACTTACAGTGCAATATGGCTTTCCCTTCTCACAGGAGTCATCCCCCAACGCCACCCCAATCTGCAGGTCTCAGATTGGTTATGATGTCCCAGAGACTAGAAAATGCCAGATGGGTGTTTGTAATGAAGTCACCCAAACTCTTGAGTCTTCTTGGTCTACCTCCTAAGGAGAAAAAAAAAAAAGATACAAAAGAAATAACCAGTCTGTAGACCACAGCTCCACCTGAAGATCAAGATACAGTGGAAACATTCCAGAGACTCTCTGCAAAGGGTCTCGTGAGCTGCAGTTCGAGTGGCTTTAGCCCACAAGGAGAAAAGAGGTTTCCAGTCCCTTCTGAGAAGGGAAGGATCACGGTTGCGGAAGAAGATGAGTCTGGGAGAAGGGTCAGGTGCCCTCAGCATCCAGCTTTCACGTGGGTCTAAAAAGTCTCCGTGTGCCTGGCTGAGGATGCCCAGGAGGTCAGTGGTGCCATGAGGCCAGGATGGGATGTGAGAACGGGAGGAGAGCCCTGGTACAGGGGCTAAGGCTCTCAGATGGCCAAAGGATCCCACACGCAGAGCCTGTTCTCGGGGTCCTCCAGGCTGCCAGAAGATGGGCGTCTGCGCTGCGTGTTCCGACGACTGACCACGTTGTCGTCAGCCTGCCAGGCACCTGAGAAGAGGAAAGGAAGGTTACCGGACCTTTGGTTTGGTGCAGATGGTGTCTCTGGCAGGACAGTCCGGGAGTTTGGCACGAAAGCTGGCAAGATGCGCATTAGCTGGAACTCCCACAGGGTGCAAACCACAGCACGTGAAACTTGGGAGCAGTGGCGTCCACTGGGCGAGGGACAGTCATGGCCACTGTGGCCCACTGATGGAGGGACATGCAGGATGGTCCTTGTTTTGTGAGCTTGCCGTAGGATCCACCTTTGTATCTTTAATTGGTCTTGAAGTTTGCCTAAGTGTTACAGCGGACCAGGAAAAGAAACTGAGTCTGGCTGAGACTTTCACGAGAGCAGGAGGAGGTGAAGGGGAGGGAGAAGAGTGTGTTAATTTGGGCTCAGAGTTAAGTGTTTGCTGTGGGGGCCAGGGTGGGGCAGGAAGGGACTGGCTGCCCAGCAGGGTGCCAGGGACCAAATGGCATGGCAGAGAACAGAGTGACAGCTGTTCCTCTCCTTCTGCACCCGAACAGCCCACCGAGAGTTGCTATCAGCTGGTGCCACCAACCCCAGGAGACATTAGCTCCAGAGCTTTGGGGTCCCCCGGGTACCATCCACGAAACTCATCATCTTCCCCCCTTGTCCTGCAGTTCCTGCACGAGAAGCACCCGCTGCCCATGCTGGAAACCCACTCTTGGTGCTTCTCTCTCCTTCATGCTCTGTATCCAATCCATCCTGACCTCCTGCTTGTTCAAGCTCTAGTAAGGTCTAAATCTGTAGTCAGAAAACCGGGATACAGCCCCAGCTTGTAACGTACTGACTGTGTGACCTTGGGCAGGTCACTGTACTTGGAGCCCTGGTTTTCCCATCCATCAGATGGGAGACAAGTACTTACACCCCAGGGATGCCGTGAGACTAAGCGAGGTGACATGGAAGAGTGGTGAGCAGGGCGCCTGACTCACAGAATGTGCGCGAAAACCATCCGCCCCCCAGGCCTTGTTCAGGCTACACTCATCTCCCCCAAGTCGTCCTCCCAGCCCACAGAATGACTCCATCTGATTCAGTCCCCCCAGTGCAGCGAGATGCCCCTTCTGAAGGGAGAGGATGAAGCCCTAACCCCCTGAGTTGGGGGAAAGCCTTCCATTCTCTGGCCGAGGACTGCTGAGCTGCCTCTTCCAGCACCTGCCCCCAGAAGGCGCCCCCTGAAGCCAGATGGGGTCCAGCGTGCTCCGAAGTGCTCCCCCACTGGCCCGTACCACCACCCCGTTTCTCATGCTGTGTGGAAATTGCTGGATCCTCCAGCACACGGTGATCTCCTCCAGGGCAGAGCCGAGAGCCATGCCCTTCAGAGGGCTCAGTTCGTGGATGGAGCCGGCTGACCCTGGAGGGTGGGCGTGAGGCTCACTGCGTCACATTTGAGGGAGGCCACTCACAAATGTCTGGGGTCAGCTTCAGGTTAGGCCAGCCCAAGACACGAAACCCTTTAATGGCAGAAACACTAGGATTCAGCGGGTATAAATTGTGTATACCCATAAATGTCCTGGTGTGCTAATCCGCCCTAAGGCTCTAATAATAGTCTTGTGGAGGTGGACCCCAGGGGAAGGGGAGTGAGTGGGACAGGAAATGTTTAGGTATCTCTCACAGCCAGATGGAATGCGGGGATCTGTACTCCCTGGGGTTACCGGAGTCCGGCACATGGGTCCACAGTGCTTTACCGCTCTAAGGGTGACAGGATGAAGAACAGGCAAGATTGCCCTTTTCAGTTAGGAACCCACAGATGAAATAATTTGTTCCTTCATTTTATATAATTTGGTAGATCTCATACTTATTCCTCTGTGTTTAATGGGCAGGACTCCGGAACTGCGGCTGTTTGGTACGAAAGACCAAAAGCAAATGGTAAACAGGAGAGAAGACACACACACACACACACACACACACGCACGCACACGCACGCACACACACACACACAAAGTGAAATCAAAACACTGCCGCAGCCTCGCCGCCACCACCACTGGCTGCCAGGCTGCCTGGCTCTGAATTCTTGAGTCCTTGCTACAAACACCACCGGTCCAGATTCTGAGCCAGGGCTGAAAACTGGCTCCTTCTGAAACAGCCTGAAGACTCAGACCTGAAGTCTCTGATCTCCCCAGCTTCTTGGTACAGTCGGTGGTGCTCTTTCCTCTAAAAAGGCTTCTGCCAGACCCTCGGCGAAACCCTGCTGCTCCGTGCATCCTGGATGCAGAAGGTAAGCCTGGAAGGCGCAGGAGGACTTCCTGAGCGAGTGCTACCATTCTGTCCAGCCCTCAGCCAGAAAAGGGAGCCTGGAGATTCAAAATCCTTCCCGGGAGGTAGAGAAAGGTGGTTCCCACTTAATTCCCTCCTCAGGCTCAGAAACGGGGGAGTGAAGAGACCTCTAGAGGCAGATTTGGGGAGCACATCTAGGGGGATTCCACACACCTCTTTCCTGCCTCTACCCAGCCACTAATTAAATTTAAGATCTGTAACAGTTCCACCATCTTGTAGAGTTTCTCTCCAAGAAAAGAGAAAGTTAATTCCGATTTTTCCTTAGTATCTGCGAAGCATAACCCTTCCTAGTGGCGTCTTAGTCTTGGGTTATTTCAGGTCTCCATAAGTACTTTTCTTTTTTTGGCTGCGCAGTCGCTTGGAAGATCTTAGTTCTGTGACCAGGGATTGAAGCAGGCCACTGAAGTGAAAGTGCTGAGTCCTAACCACTGGACTGCCAGGGAATTCCCTCCATAAGTACTTTTAGATTTCATCGGTATGCCCACTCCTGTCCAATGCCATCATTTAAAAACATCTGTATCGGGCTTCCCTGGTGGCGCAGTGGTTGAGAGACTGCCTGCCGATGCAGGGGACACGGGTTCGTGCCCCGGTCCGGGAAAATCCCAGATGCCACGGAGCGGCTGGTCCCGTGAGACATGGCCGCTGAGCCTGCGCGTCCGGAGCCTGTGCTCCGCAATGGGAGAGGCCACAACAGTGAGAGGCACGCGTACCACAAAAAACAAAACAAAACAAAACAAAAACATTTGTATTTCCACTAATAAACTCAAATTATCTTTGCTTTTTCCCATCACACTCCCCAGAGCCTTTTCACAGAATTGTCACTCGTCCCCTGGCCACTATCCTGACGCCTGTGTGATACTCCATCAGGTTCCTTGGGGCCCCGTCTACCGAGCATGGCCTCGCGCTTCTAATCGGCTCACCACCTACAATGGTCAACTCAGATTTCCTCCCTTTGAGAACCTTGCAGAACAATCTCAGAACATACCATCGCCCACCCCCCACCTTGGTCTCGGGGCCAAAGAAGACCCAGAGGCTTCTTAGCGGAAGAGGTGCTGGAATGACACAGGTGCTTTCTCAACATCACTCCCACAAGGTTGATGAGAGCAGCGAGGATGGGGACCTGAGCCATCCTTGCCGCGAACTGGGGCTCCTGGCAGAGCACCTGTGGGCCTGGGGAGGGTGGACCATGGTATGCTCCCCGGGCTCCCTCTTTGTGGGAGCTCCGTGAGGGGAGTGGCATCCATTTGGGGAGGGAAACAGCGTGGAGAGGGAGACCAAGTTCCTGAGAAGCTGTCCTGATGGCCAAGCCAGCCTGAGGCACCTCAGTCATAGGATGGAACTTTGAACTTACAGCTGAGCGTGGTGAGGTCTGTTGATTCCACGGGAACTACCACAGTGGATGCTCCTGTCATTAACCTGACATTAACCCGACAGATGCTTCCAGAGAGTTCCCCAGCTCTTTACTACCAGTGTGACGCTAACAGCAGAACCCGAGAAACATTTTACCAAGAGAGCAGATCCACTTTCCTTCTCCCGTAAGAGCCCTTGAGACCTCGGGTTGAGGCTACGATGCGACCCTCAACTCCCTCTCCTGGCAGTCGCCACTGTCATTCGGTTTCATGTCTGGCCTGAACGGTGAAGCCAGTTTAATCTGAGAATGGCTGGCTCTCGAGATCACCATAAAGAAGCCCAGGCATTGTTTTCCTTCCAGGTCTCAATCCCCTGCCGCAATCCCAGAGTGGAATAAACATCCACCAGCAGGTTGGCCCGAAGGAGTGAGGGAGAGGAGGAAGCACAAGGCCTGGGGTTAGTTTCCACCCACATGCGTGGCTGAAACAATAACCAGGAGAGAGTGGTCATGTGCACATGCGCACCCCCTGCACACCACACCACCCCCCAAGCAACTGCCATGGCCAAAGCAGAAGCGACTAGCATGACATCTGCATCCAGGCTGGGATCCAGGTTTGCTCTAGAGGTTGCCCTTCTGTGGAGGCACCTCAGAGGAGCAGACTGAAGAGACACCGGTCCCTTGGATGCCTGGTCCTACAATCCCAGGTGGGATTCCCAGCTCGCCTAACCCCCACCCCCACCCCGCCACTTCCTTGCTCTATATGCAGGTCGTTCCTTCGCTTCTCGGCTTACTAGAAACCAAATTCTTCTGACTGAAGATATGATTGACCTTATTTACAAAACAGAAATAGAGTCACAGGTGTAGAAAACAAACTTATGGTTATGGCGGGGGGCAAGGGAGGGGAGGGATACATTGGGAGATTGGGATTGACATATACACACTACTATATATAAAATAGATAACTAATAAGGACCTGCTGTAGAGCACAGGGGACTCTACTCAGTACCCTGTAATGGCCTATATGGGCAAAGAATCTAAAAAAAGAGTGGATATATGTATATGTATAATTGATTCACGTTGCTGTACAGCAGAAACTAACACAACATTGTAAACCAACTCTTCCAATTTAAAAAAATATATCTACTTGAGGCCTGAATGATGGTAAAGAGAATCGTTCCAATAGCCTACAAACACTAGTGTACGCTGAGCTGCTAACGTCTCTTCACCTCACCTTTGCTGTGCCGCCAGGGCTGTGATCCTTCTGCTACTGTAACATCAGCCGTTTTCTTCACTAAAGCAGGAAAACCTACTGCCTAACAGTCGGTTCCCCCAAGGGGAGGAAGCTGTTCTCCTGCTGCAGCTGAACTTTGGGGCTGCTAGAGCAGTTCTGTGAGACTCGGCTGAGAAGCTGAAGCAGGAAGGAAGGTGATGGCAGTTGCCCAAGAAGCTTCAGGATCTACTCAACGTAGATGGAGAACTCCATGTATCTTCTGCAGCCTTGGCTCAGAGGCCCAGAAAGAGCCAGGAAGGCTGCTGAGGTCCTCAGATACCCTGCTTGCTTTGATATTCCATCAAGAAGACAACCTTTCCCCAAAGCCACACCCTTGAGCAGTGCCACCAAGTCACACCAGTGCCCCTTTCTCTACCCTTCAGAGAATACCCGGGAAAGAAATATAATAAAAGGGAGCAAAAGACCAGGTCTTTTACCATCTTCTTGTGTGGGTGATCCGTCCTCTTCTTCTAGAACCTCATTTCCCTAGGACAGAAGGAAGGCACTGTGAGTCCATAAAGCAGTGAAATGAGCCTACTGATTGTAAGAAGACAGAACTAATCACCCTCATGGTATCCATACATTTCCTGTCTGTGTGAGATGGCTGGGAGGCCCAGCAGAGGCAGATTTTGCTTGGCGAGGCAGGATCGGCCCGTAGGGACCAGGTCTGAGGCACGTTCCAGAGGGACCAGGTCTGAGGCACCTTACAGAGGGACCCTGGGACTGTCAGGATTAGCCTTGGTTATAGTTTAGCTCACACTGTTTCTCTCAGGTGGAAATCAAAGTTGTCAAATGAAAAAGCAAACCGTGAGATCATAAAACTTTCAGGAACCCTTTAGGATCCCCAATCCCATCCAGATACTCCTTTGAGAACATCTGGCTCAAGAGAAAGTTGTAGAGTCCCCACTGGGAGCTGGGCATTCCATATACTTCAGGCACACCTCCGTCAGAGCACTGCTCACGCTGAGTTATAACTCTGATTCCTCCATCAGATGGAGCTCCGGGATGGGTGGGATGGGTGGATTGGGGGTGTGGGCAGGCAAAAGCCATGTCACTCGGTCTTTGTGTCCCCCAGTGCCAGGAAGATGTGAGATGCCTGTGCCAGGTAAATACTAAGTGAATTGGAGGACAAACACCCTCTCAAGGGTCTGGCCTGGAAGACTTCCCTCTGGAACTCACCCCACGCCTATTACGCTGAGACCAGCGCCCTCTGCTAACCGGACAGTCCCTCTGCTCTGCACCCTGCCTCTAACAGATCCAAGTGCACCACCTTGGAAGGCTTCTTCCAGAAGAGCCCCCATTCTATTTGCACCCTGTGCCAGCGCCGGCAGTCCCTCTGACCGGGGAGGGGCACCAGCGTCCACCTTGCTCTTACCTCTGCATCCTGCTCTTCAGCGGTGGCGACGAGGCCCGCAAAGTTGCAGTCTGGAGACGCCGCTGGCGTCACCTGCAAAGGAGCAACAAAAGTCAAGGTGCAGATGCCACCGGCTCTCCTACCCAGCTCGCCTGGCAGCAAACGCAAACCAAGTCCTCAGGACAGAAGTGGTGCCACATGGAAGATCACATCTGAGGGAGTCTGTGATTCAACAACCCGGTACCGTGTTTTCCAGGGCTCCCCTCCCGAGCACTGGGGGGCTTTGCCGATCTCCCTGGCAGGCCCTGGACTGAGCTCCTTGGGACTCGAGTACAGAGCAGAGCAGAGCGGCGAGGGCGATCCCATGCTCCTCTCTTACGTCTCCTTCTTCTGAGGGGGTCCTGCTGGCGGCCCGGGGGCAGGGGAGAGCCTCCCCGTCCTCTTCCGTGCCAGGGGCGATGTAGGAGCCGGACATGGAGGAGACGGTGTCGGTGCTGATCTGGGAGGACACCATGGACATGACCTTCCTTCTTCAAGTCTGGGTCCCCAGTATGTTGAGGGGGGCAGAGGCGGGGAGAAGAGTGTTTCCTGCCCTCAGCTCAACTCTTCATGAGGCCTGGCGCATTTGCTTCAGGCCAGCATGGAATCCCATCCCGGGGGCCTTCCCATCACTGGAGCTGAGAGTGGCCTGTCCCGAGGGCAGACGGGGAAGGTCTCCGAAGACTGAGTTCCTGAACATTGCCCCTCATCCCTTTCCTGGCTGGTGATACATGGGGGAGGGAGGATAGGGAAGAGGTGGAAAGTGAGGAGACAGAAAGCTAGCTTCTTGCTTTGGGAAGGGACTGTACCACACCTGAGGGTGAAGTGGCTGAAGGGCTTCTCACCTCAAAAGTGGAGATCAAAGGAAATGCGAAACCTGCCCAGAGAGCTTGAGTCATGGGCTCAAAGCCACACAGGGCAAAAGAGAAAGGACAACTCAGTGCAACATGGTGTCCTGGATTGGGATGTTGGAATGGAGAGGAGCATTCCTGGGGTGATCTGCAAGACGTGAAGGGGGTCTGCGGTTACATGGGATTACCAGGTCAGTGTTCATTTCCTGATTGTGATGGTGGTACTGGGATTATGGAGGTGTGTCCTTGTTCTAAGGAAACACACACTAAAGTATCTAGTGCTAATGGGGCAGCCTGTCTGCAACTTACTGTTAAGGGCGCAAAATATATATTGACTGGGATTACAGCGAATCTCTAAATAAATACGGAGTCACTGAACGTTTTTTCAAAAAGCCACCCAGCCAAGGGCCGGGGCAGGGATGAATAGGAGGGACAGGATCCACTCACGCTTCCCGCCTCCTCCACCGCCAACCCCCAAACGCTGCCTGCTGAAAGGGTGTGTGAAGCCCTGTGTTGTGGCCGCTTCGGAGCACCCTCTTAGCTTTGGCTGCTCGTTGGCAGCATCCATGGACCCTTAAAAGTGCCAGTGTTTGGGTCCCAGCCCCAGAGACGCTAGTCCCAAGCATAGGGATTTTCAGGAGCTCCTGGGGATTCTTCCTGGCAGCCAGAAGCTTCTTCAGCCTTTTCTTACCTGGCAGGCAGTTCTGCCAGCCCCTGACCTTGCCCCTCTTCCCCCAGCATGGGCCCAGGCAGAGGGTGAGGAGGGGGGACAGTGACCGGCCCCACCTGTCAATCCAGGATGTACCCCTTTTGGCGGGGGCTGGAGGCTGAGCCTGGGGACCAGTGGAGAGGCTGGAGCCCCCATGTTCCCCCAGTGCTGGGGAGCGTGGGGAGGAAGGCCGGAGGGTGGTGGGGAGAGGGAGGGAGTCGTTGCTTAGGGGGTGAAGGGAGTCTCAGAGGGAGGTTGGGGCAGCCTCCTCAGCAAGCGGTGGGAAGGGGATGGGCTGCCTCCTGAGCTCTGTAAGGCCCCAACCCGCCTGGCCCTGCAGTGTGCGCACCCTTCGGAAATATTTTGAGTAATTAGCAAGGGAAAGCAGCAAGTTGGCGGGGGAATGCCAGGTTGCCCTGGAGCCAGCCTCCAGTGCAAGGAAAGAAAGGGGCCTCAGGAGAAAGGGGCCCGTGGAGGCTGGGCAGGATTGTGTAGGACAGTGCCCGTTTGTGTGTGTGTGTGTGTGTGTCTGTGCGCACGTGCACGTGAGTGCTGGGGGAAGGGGCTGTGCACCACAAGGGCGTGCTGGCGGGGCCAGGTGCAGGCTCGGGGGAGAGATGGGTTCCAGGCAAAGCTGGGGTGAGGGGGTGGAAAGGTGCCTGCTGAGTGTCACATATTTGCTGTGCCTCAGTTTCCCCATCAGAACTCTGGTACGTTGATTCCTCACAGGCTGGAGCTGTAGGGTCTAGGCACCCCGTCTTCCGTCTGCCCTGATGGCCTCCCTCAGCCCCAACCTGCATTGGAGGGAAGGCCCTGGGCGGGGTGAATGAACCCCAGGGTGGCAAGTGGGGCCCCAGGGGCTGGGGCCCTCTGACCTCACACCCTGTCCCTTCAGGAAGGGACCAAGGGAGGGAGGAGCTGGAGACAGGCCCAGGCAAGGACCGCAGGTGAGTCTGGGCAGGCCCTCAACTTGGGCGAGGTGGGGAACGTGAGCCGAGCCCTGGGCAAGAACGGCCTTTGTGAGTGAGTCCCCAGGGCCAGGGAGGGGGCTGTGCCTCCTTTGCCGCCTGCTCCTCGGGGCTGTGGGTACAGTCTCCCCAT
This sequence comes from Mesoplodon mirus, assembly GCF_964341445.2. Taxonomy (NCBI): domain Eukaryota; kingdom Metazoa; phylum Chordata; class Mammalia; order Artiodactyla; family Ziphiidae; genus Mesoplodon; species Mesoplodon mirus. The sequence continues at coordinate 35,982,572 of NC_138994.1, read as the reverse complement.
TGCACATAGAGAGGTGCCGAGGCCCTGGCTGCAGGGGACCCCCGAGGGCCGCCTCTCAGCCCCTTTCTCTCTGGGCACCCAGAGATCCTGAGGAGTGCATCAGGGGACACTCTGCAGGCCTTTGGTGCCCCCCATCTTCCTCCCAGCCATTCCCCCTTGGGCCGTGGCCTCCCCAAAACTGGCCCATGCTTTTCCCCAGAGAAAGTTGCAAGCAGGTCCATTTTGAGACTTTTTAAAACTTTAGTTTTAAAAATGTTTTTATTGTAAATCACTGTCTATGAAAAAGGTTAAATTGCCCGATGGGTTAGGAGAGTGGATGTGGGATGCAGCCCAGGGCGTTTATGGTGGAGCAAGACACTCCCCTGCAGGAGTGCAAGCAAGGGCACGGGGCCATCCCCCCATTCCTGGTCCCAGTGGTTCTAGCAAGCACTGCGTCCCTCCCAGTTAAGCCTCAGCTCTAGCTACACTCACTACATTAGTCTGTCTGTCCCCTTTCCCTCCGCAGCTTGGCTGCCCCAGCCCCTAACCCCCAGATCCCCATCTCCCCACTGCTCTCAGCCTCAAGTTGGGCTCAAAGATTAGGGACACATACCCTCTGCCCCACCTCTAGGGATGAAGCCAGAAGATCCCAGAGGCCTTAGAAAATCTCCTGGCTCCACCCGGCACCCCGGCCTCCTTTCTGTCTCCTCTCTCTTCCCCCCTCCGCCTAGCTCCTCCTCACAGACTGCCGGGAGAGGCCTCTTGGGTGTTCATTTGCAGTCACCTAATCAGCATTGGTTGTACCTGGGAACTTGCTCTGGATAGAGACCTGGGGAGGAGAGCAGGAGAGAGAGAAGCTTGGAAGCTAAGGTGTTCTGGGGCGGGCCCTGTACTGATGTTTCCAGCTTGGCCAGGGCCCCTCCAAGCCGCAGCTCTCATAGTGCAGGGCCCTTAGCGTGTCTCTGGGGCAGGGAAGAAGTGGATCAATGAAACACTGTGTGTATGGGGGGCTGGGGAGCGGAGGCAGCAATTTGGGTCCTGGGCCCCAATTCTCAGCCTGCTGGACTAGAATCTGAGGATGGCCTGGGCTGGGGGCCGTGTGGCCTGGTGGGGTGAGCTGGCCCAGCCCCTGCCTGGGCGGTAGGGTGTCCATGGGCCTGCACTGGCGGGGAGGGGGGCAGTCTGGGCCCAGACTTCGGTGCTGTCTGGAGGTGGGGAGGGCCTGGCTTCTTACAAGAAGGCGCCCAGGCTGGCCCAGTCATGCAGGTCAGAGGCCAGTGTGGCATCCCCGGCCTCAAAGAGGGGCTCGGGGGGCAGGGAGCTATGGGTGCTCTCGTCCCAGGGGTGCTCCAGGAAGGATGTGGCCAGGAAGGTCTCATCAAAGTCCAGGCTGTCGGTAGCCTGCTCCGCTGGAGGCCCCCAGGTAACAGGGCAGTCGATGTGGTGGCCATGGATGGTGAGGTCCACGTCCCCGTGTGAGGCAGGGCTCAGCGGCGGGATCAGCTCCGAGATCTCCAGCGTGCCCAGCTCCCCGTCCAGCGTGCCAGCGTCCAAGATGGCCTCCCAGTCAAAGTTGCCCTTGAGGGGTTCCAGCTCACCCTGCTCCTCCTGGGTCAGCAGCAGGGGGCTGGAGGGCCGCGGGACCTTGGCCTCCTGCTTGGGCAGCGGCTGTTGACGCTTGCGCCCCAGCCTGCCCTCGCCTGCACCCCAGCCCGCCTCCCCAGTGGCCTCCTCGAACTCCCGCAGCAGCTGCTGGGCCTCGGTGCTCACGGTCAGTGGCCTGGCCCATGGGGCGGCGCTGGGCTCTGGCGCGGCCTGGCGGGCAAAGGCCGGGTGGATGTGGACTGGGGGCAGCCGCTGCTTCTTCAAGGCCCCACTCAGCAGCCGCTCGGCGTACTGGGGGTCGATGCGCCAGAAGCCCCCCTTGCCTGGCTCGTCCTTCTCCCGAGGCATCTTGATGAAGCCCTTCTTCAGGGACAGGTTGTGGCGGATGGAGTTCTGGACACAGGGAGGTAGGAGAGAAGGAAGACAGCTGGGAGAGTGGGTGGGGTCAGTGATGGGGGGCTCCTAGCGCCACTGCCAGTCCCACCACCACCTTCTCTCCGATGGGGGCAGGGGAGACAGAGGCGCTGCTCCGAGCGGGAGGCTCTGGGACACCAGCCACGGGGCACCAGGAGCTGGGAGTGCTGTCGGGGGCTTTTGTTCCCTTTGGCCAGGATATCTGCCTGCTCGGTCATCCGAGCCCTGAGCCGCAGGGTGGCTCTCAGTGCCAGCCTGTCCTGCCCTCCCTCCCTTACCCCGCTGCTTGCGGCCTCTGGTCAAAGGCCTTGGCTCCCCCAGGTCCTGGACGGCCATCTCCCTCTGCCTGGGCCTGGCTGGCCTTCTCTGTTTGTGAAATGAGTGAGTGGGTGTGAGGGTGTGTGTGTGTGGGGGGGGATGAAGTGTGGGAGGATCTGATGACTTTCCTTGTTTCTAGAGCCGGCTGCTGGCCTGGGCCCTCACCCACCATGTCCCCCTCCTCCCACCCCAGGCTCTGAGGCCTCAGTTGATTATTACCCAGCCAAGAGCATAGCGCTCATTCCTGGGGCCTCTCAGGCTTGGGGTAGTGTGGGGGGTGGTGGAGGGTCTCTGCTTTCTCACCAAGGTTACAAATGGTACCTGCCCCAGGGTCAGGGCCCAAGCAATCGTGGAATAGCTGTGATTACAGGAACTCTGATCCTGTGACCTGTGCCACAGGGAAGGATCTGTGCATCCTCAGGGTCTCTGTCCCCAAGTAGCCCCTGATCCTGATGGTCGAAGAGGCTCAGGGCAGCGTGTGCCCAGCCTGAATCACCATCCTGCCTTGTTCAGGCCTGGGTGCACAGTCCAAACCACGCTGGGGCACAGGGGTCTGGGGCCTGGTGGGTGGGGCCGGCAGGTGAGTAGTGCCCCCTGGCAAGACTGGGAGGTTTACATGGTGGTCTGGGCCCCTTGGCTGCTCTGTGCCAGGTTCCGGAGACTTGGAACATGAAGCCAGTGTGGGAGGAAAGAGCCCCTGTGGAAAGCACGTGGCTGAGGTAATTGTCCCCCCAGGGAGTTTGATGAGAAGAAGGGGAGGAGTGTAGGCAGGAAACTAGGGAGGGCTTGGGGTGGGGGCTGGCACAGCAGCTTTCGGAAGGCCCCGTAGCCCTTCCACTGGGACACTGATGGCCTTCACACCCCGCAGCACGCCCCTCTCCCCTCCCAGAGCCCCTCCAGCCAACTGAAAGCAGGCGGGATGCAGAGTCTGGCAGGAACGATGCTCTGCCTCCAGTCAGGCCCTGACAAACTGACCTTGAGGAGGGTAGTGTCGAGGAATTGCAGGACTTGGGACAAAAATGTGTCCCTCAGTCCATCAACCTACCCTGGGGGGCTGTGTCCACGCATAGTTCAGCCCTGGTCTTTGGGCTGAGCCTGCCGGACGAGTGACAAGTTCTTTCCCCTTGAACCTCTATGTCGGCACCCCTGCAGCCCTCTGAACATCCTCCCTCCTCCGTCTCTGAAGTCAAAGGGGCAGCAGTCCAAGCACTGGGCTCCCTTGAGGTCCTTCCTGGACGGCCTTCCTCTCTCGGGGCCCTGGCCGTACCGCGCCTACTTGGCCTGCGGATCTGGGATGTGAGTCCAGTCCGCGAGGGCATGGGGAGGGAGGGAGGGAGTGCCTCCCTACCTGCCAGGTGGGATCAGCGTGGCGGAAGTAACAGAAGTTGTCCGTGATCCACTTGTAGATGGCCGACAGGGTGATCTTGGTGGCCTTGCTGGCCTGCATGGCCATGCAGATGAGCGTGGCATACGAGTAGGGCGGCTTCACGTGCGGGTTGGTGGCGTAGTCCACGTCGTCGGGAGGCGAGGCCTGCAGCCCCGAGGGGGCGCTCCGCGGCGTGCAGGAGGACGTGGGCTTGCCGGGTGTGTGCGGCTGCCCCAGGCAGGCGGGGTCCGCCGCCAGGGGAGACCCCGGCTCGGCCGAGCCTGCCAGCTCGTGGGAGCCGTGGGGGTCGGTGTCCCCCGAAGGCAGGGCGGGGAGCTCGGCGTTGAGAATGGAGAATTCCTGCAGCCACTGCAGGCTGGTCAGGCTGTCATTCAGGGCGTTGGACTCCTCCAGGCCGCCTTCCGGTCCGGCCTCCTCCGCTGCCCCTGCTCCCGAGACGCGTAGCCAGCTCTCCGCCATATCTGCGGGGACTCTCCGAGGGGGCTGTCAACATCCACGAGCCGAGCCGAGGGTGGCCGCCGAGCTCTCCGGCCCGCTGACTCCCGCGGCTTCAGTTACGCAGCCTCCCGGAAGCGGGCTTCCATCCCGCGATCCGGGGGTAGCCTCCTCCAAACGGAATGTGGTGCCTGCGGGGACCAGAGCGGGAACTGAGCCCTCTTTCCCCACCCCCGAGGGGAGAGTGTGGGCGAGGGGGGAGGCTCTTACTAAAATCCTTCCTGCAGCCGGGGAGGATCTTTTACTGCCGAGGTCTGGGAAACAGAAGGTGTGCCCGGGGGTCCGACCCACACGGGGTTCGCCTCGCTCTTTTCCTCTTGGATCTTTTAGAGGAGACTTAATTAGCCCAACGAGGGAATAGTGTAGGGGCATGCGAGGCCACCCCTTTCTCCCTCAAAGCGGGGAATTAACCCCCCTCTCTCCGTCCACAACCAATGGAAATGGGGCGAGAGAGTCCAGGAGGGCAGTACGACGGGTCGGGGGGCGGGGGAGGTCGTCTGATCTTTGAAAAGGGATATTAGGATGGGGCTCAAGGGGAAGGAAGGAAACAATACAGAGAGTTATAAGGGGGTGGGAAGTGAGTGTCCCCCAAACGCCTCTGATGTCAGTCCCCGGGCCCTCCACTTCCGTCGGGGACGGATGGGAGAGCGGGCTGGTACTGACGCCCTCCCTTCCCACGGCCGGCAGCCCTCCCCGTCCCTTACCTGGCTCAGAGCGCAGCCCGGGCCAAAGGAAGCTTCTCAAAGAAATTCCTCCCACCGCCCACCCTCACCGCGGCTCTCTGCTCCCAGCTCCAGGGCCCAGCCAGCAATCCTCGTCGCCACTCACGCCCGCCGGCGCCTCTCTGAAAGCCAGCGGCTGGGGACCGGCACTCAGTAGCCGCTCGCAAGGCGTCTCCTGCTGCCGTGGCGACGCCCCGCCCATATAAACAGCTTCCGCTTCTGCCATTGGCCAGGGCATCTCCAAAGAGACCGCGGGCTCTTAACGGCTCTCTCACGCGGTAACTCTCTTCCAGCTCCCTCCTGCCGCCCTCTCCCGCGCGCGACCCAGCCCCCTACCCGCCACCGCGTCCCGGCTCCGCGCATTCCCGCCCGAGGGCCCCGCGCAGGGCTCGGAGAGGCGCGCGGCTCGGTGCTCCCGCAGAGGCCCCGGGGCCCTCGGCGAGCAGTTCGCCGCGGGAACCGTCCTCCGCCCCACCCCCTTCCCATCTGGGCTGCTCAGAGGTGGCGACGGCTCCTGGGACGCAGCCCGTGGCGCGGGGGCCAGGGCTGGGTGCATGCTTGGGGCTTTCCTTTCCTCTCCTCTGGGCTGCGAGTGGCACTTCCTCACGTTTCTGCGGCCTGTCCCGGTCTCCCGACCGAGTGTCGTCTTGGTGCCCGCAAGCAGGTCTGACTCTCCGATGCCACCTGCCGCTCAGGTCCGCAGAAACCGCAGCCCCGGTCGCAGGCACCCCAAGGCGGCTAGGGTAATCCAGTGTTTCCCGGTAAGCGCCCCCTCCCCGCCCCGTCCTCAGCAAGATTCCCAGAAGCTGACATTCCAGAGGCTTCTTCGGAAGTGCTCTCCCTCCTTTCCAGATAGCCGAGGAAACAGAGCCGTTGGGTGAAAGCCAGGAAAGCCGTGGACTTGCCAAATTCTTTGACTGGGGTCATTTGCCCCATTCATTTCACCAGCCTTTAAGTGACGGACTAACGGTGGACTGTGGTCCTTCCTCCTCCCCTCCCCCAGCCTCCCTCCCGTCACCAGCTTTCCTGCTCTTCAGTTATTGAGGAGCTGCAGTTGGAAGTTCTCTGGTTGAAGGGGGTGGGTGGAGGTGAGGGCTCCTTATCAGGCCTCTGGGCAGGAGCTGTGCCCGGGGGATGGTACACCAGCTCCCACCCAGAAACATGTCTTTTCCTCTACCCCTTGCCCTCTCTCACTCCTCCATGTCCAGCTTGTCTTGAGTCAAAGTTTTTTTTTTCTTCCCAAGTATTTATTGTTTTATTTTAATTTTTATTTTATTTTTTTATTAGTTTCTGCTTTATAACAAAGTGAATCAGTCATACATATACATCTGTTCCCACATCCCTTCCCTCAGGCATCTCCCTCCCTCCCACCCTCCCCATCCCACCCCTCCAGGCGGTCACAAAGCACCGAGCTGATCTCCCTGTGCTCTGCGGCTGCTTCCCACTATCTACCTTACGTTTGGTAGTGTATATATGTCCATGCCTCTCTTTCGCTTTGTCACAACTTACCCTTCCCCCTCCCCATATCCTCAAGTCCATTCTCAAGTAGTTCTGTGTCTTTATTCCTGTTTTACCCCCAGGTTATTCATGACATTTTTTAAAATTCCATATATATGTGTTAGCATACGGTATTTGTCTTTCTCTTTCTGACTTACTTCACGGTGTATGACAGACTCTAGGTCTATCCACCTCATTACAAATAGCTCAGTTTCGTTTCTTTTTATGGCTGAGTAATATTCCATTGTATATATGTGCCACATCTTCTTTATCCATTCATCCGATGATGGACACTTAGGTTGCTTCCATCTCCGGGCTATTGTGAATAGAGCTGCAATGAACATTTTGGTACATGCCTCTTTTTGAATTATGGTTTTCTCAGGGTATATGCCTAGTAGTGGGATTGCTGGGTCATATGGTAGTTCGAGTTTTAGTCTTTTAAGGAACCTCCATACTGTTCTCCATAGTGGCTGTACCAATTCACATTCCCACCAGCAGTGCAAGAGTGTTCCCTTTTCTCCACACCCTCTCCAGCATTTATTGTTTCTAGATTTCTTGATGATGGCCATTCTGACTGGTGTGAGATGATATCTCATTGTAGTTTTGATTTGCATTTCTCTAATGATTAATGATGCTGAGCATTCTTTCATGTGTTTGTTGGCAGTCTGTATATCTTCTTTGGAGAAATGCCTATTTAAGTCTTCTGCCCATTTTTGGATTGGGTTGTTTGTTTTTCTGCTATTGAGCTGCATGAGCTGTTTTTAAATTTTGGAGATTAATCCTTTGTCAGTTGCTTCATTTGCAAATATTTTCTCCCATTCTGAGGGTTGTCTTTTGGTCTTGTTTATGGTTTCCTTTGCTGTGCAAAAGCTTTGAAGTTTCATTAGGTCCCATTTGTTTATCTTTGTTTTTATTTCCATTTCTCTAGGAGGTGGGTCCAAAAGGATCTTGCTGTGATTTATGTCATAGAGTGTTCTGCCTATGTTTTCCTCTAAGAGTTTGATAGCTTCTGGCCTTACATTTAGGTCTTTAATCCATTTTGAGCTTATTTTTGTGTATGGTGTCAGGGAATGATCTAATCTCATACTTTTACATGTCCCTGTCCAGTTTTCCCAGCACCACTTATTGAAGAGGCTGTCCTTTCTCCACTGTACATTCCTGCCTCCTTGATCAAAGATAAGTTGACCATATGGGTGTGGGTTTATCTCTGGGCTTTCTATCCTGTTCCATTGATCTATCTTTCTGTTTTTGTGCCAGTAAAACACTGTCTTGCTTACTATAGCTTTGTAGTGTAGTCTGAAGTCAGGGAGCCTGATTCCTCCAGCTCCGTTTTTCGTTCTCAAGATTGCTTTGGCTATTCGGAGTCTTTTGTTTTTCCAAACAAAGTTTGAATTTTTTTGTTCTAGTTCTGTGAAAAATGCCAGTGGTAGTTTGATAGGGATTGCATTGAACCTGTAGATTGCTTTGGGTAGTAGAGTAATTTTCACAATATCGATTCTTCCAATCCAGGAGCATGGTATATCTCCCCATCTATTTGTATCATCTTTAATTTCTTTCATCAGTGTCTTATAATTTTCTGCATACAGGTCTTTTGTCTCCTTAGGTAGGTTTATTCCTAGGTATTTTATTCCTTTTGTTGCAATGGTAAATGGGGGTGTTTTCTTGATTTCACTTTCAGATTCTTCATCATTAGTGTACAGGAATGCCAGAGATTTCTGTGCATTAATTTTGTATCCTGCTACTTTTCCAAATTCATTGATTAGCTCTAGTAGTTTTCTGGTAGCATCTTTAGGATTCTCTATGTATAGTATCATGTCATCTGCAAACAGTGACAGCTTTACTTCTTCTTTTCCAATTTGGATTCCTTTTATTTCCTTTTCTTCTCTGATTGCTGTTTCTAAAACTTCCAAAACTAAGGTGAATAAGAGTGGTGAGAGTGGGCCACCTTGTCTTGTTCCTGATCTTAGTGGAAATGGTTTCAGTTTTTCACCATTGAGGACAATGTTGGCTGTGGGTTTGTCATTTATGGCCTTTATTATCTTGAGGAAAGTTCCCTCTATGCCTACTTTCTGCAGGGTTTTTATCATAAATGGGTGTTGAATTTTGTCGAAAGCTTTCTCTGCATCTATTGAGATGATCATATGGTTTTTCTCCTTCAATTTGTTAACATGGTGTATCACATTGATTGATTTGCGTATATTGAAGAATCCTTGCATTCCTGGAATAAACCCCACTTGATCATGGTGTATGATCCTTTTAATGTGCTGTTGGATTCTGTTTGCTAGTATTTTGTTGAGGATTTTTGCATCTATGTTCATCAGTGATATTGGCCTGTAGTTTTCTTTCTTTGTGACATCCTTGCCTGGCTTTGGTATCAAGGTGATGGTGGCCTCGTAGAATGAGTTTGGGAGTGCTCCTCCCTCTGCTATATTTTGGAAGAGTTTGAGAAGGATAGGTGTTAGCTCTTCTCTAAATGTCTGATAGAATTCGCCTGTGAAGCCATCTGGTCCTGGGCTTCTGTTTGTTGGAAGATTTTTAATCACAGTTTCCATTTCAGTGCTTGTGATTGGTCTATTCATATTTTCTATTTCTTCCTGATTCAGTCTTGGCAGGTTGTGCATTTCTAAGAATTTGTCCATTTCTTCCAGGTTGTCCATTTTCTTGGCATAGAGTTTCTTGTAGTAATCTCTCATGATCTTCTATATTTCTGCAGTGTGAGTTGTTATTGCGTCAAAGTATTAAAAGCGTGCTGGAGAAAGTCGGACAGCAACTTTCACAAATAAGCCAACTGCGCAGTTAACACCTCTTCTTCCCTTGTGAACAGTTTTATTCATTTTTAAGAATCATGCAGCAGTCCATAAATATTGCATCCTTGACGTCCCCACTGTAGTGTGCCCATGAGTGTACTCCAGGGAGTGAGGGGTACACAGATGGCACAACAGTACACACATATTTACACACACTAGGTGTGCAGATCCTAAAGCACAGTGAGCAAGCAGTATGCCAAGGTCAGGTGAACAGGACAAAAACCCTCCCCAGGTGAGATGGCTTAACGTGTGTGGATCCGTGCCCAGGAGACGCCCCAGCATTGGCATGGCCTCTGGTAGGATGGGACTGGGGAGGAGAAGGAAAAAGGGCTCTGTGAGAAGGCTGGGATCACCACACCACCCGGAAGTGAGCTCATAGGTGAGCTCCGACTTGAGTGTGGCAGGAAGGAACCCCAGGCCTCCGGTTAGTCTGTGTCCTTGTGTGAGAAACCAGGCCCCGTCATATTCTCTGTGGGTCAACTGCCAACAACATGACCATCTCCAGATGATGACTGGGGCGGCTGTCCTGTTCCCCGACCAGGCTCTGTGCCCTGTTCCCTGATCCCAGCCCTTTTGGATGGGATATTTCTGCTCGCCAAAGAGCTAAATGAGGGCAAAGAGGTGCGGGGATGGGGGAGAGAGCAGGAACTGTCTGAGAAACAGGAGTGAAGGGCCACTTCTCACCCGGCTATGTCTTGGTTATGGAACCAAGGCCTTGAGGAATCTCTCTGAGCCTCTTCCTGGGAGAAGACAGACCCTCCAGAAAGGGTGAAGACAATGGCTTCCTCTTAGGGTTCCTGGCCACTGTGGCGACTGTTTACCTACATCTCCTTCATCTCAGGTAACACCACACTCTGAATACTACCTGCCGGGAGAGGAGGTGGATCTGTATGCCATCACCCCAGGCTCAGGGAGAGTCCCCTTCCCTAGTGCTTCTGGGGCTCAGATTTCAAGGAAATCAGGAAGTGTGGTTATTGCTGGAATCATCAATATGAAAGGGTCTGTAAGAATGTTTCGGGGAAAGAAAGGACATTAACAGGGGTCTGAAACAGCAGAGCCCACTGCAGGATTTCAGAGCGGGTGGACACCGGAACTCAAGGCAGAAGCTGAGATTTGGCTTGGCTCATGTAGTGTCTGTCAGGACCACAGGCCTCCGCCTGCCCACCCCCAGGGCAGGATGTGAACCACAACCACCAGGCAGTGAGGGTCACCACGCACCTGACGGCACAAGGCAGCCACACAGGAGGTGCAAAAGATCCCCCGGCACTGGGCTCTCTTTGAGGCCTTGGGAAGGACCATGAAAAGTTCCTCTAGGGCAACAATTCCAACTACTAATTCAGGCCATCATGGTGGGCATAGCCTAGGGCTCTGTCACATCTCAGCCTCACAAACTGTTGGATCCCACTTTGCTTCTCAATCTCATGCTCCACTAACTAACCACCTCTTCCAAAAGCCAGCAGACAATGCATCTATCAGAGAGCTATGAGGAATCCATTGATAACACTAGTGTTGAGAGACGAACAGCCAACAGCTTACGGTCTTGCTGTTTCAGACTGTTATTTATATGCCTACACTGGACTGGGGTGGGGTGGACATGTGATTTGAACAATATCTCTAAATCTCTGATGAGCCTATGGAAGGCAGTACCTCCGGCTCCCCCCATCAGGCTCAGCTGATCTGGAGGACAGGGGAGGAAAACCGGTGGGATGGGGAGCCTCCCAGACCACCACTGACCCCAGCTCAGCCCTTCCCCCAACCTCCTTTGGGGTTCCTGGGCACCAAATGAGAACCACCGGTCCACCCCTCTCTCAGCTTCTTTCTTCAACTCTTTCAGAAAAGCGGGGTGGAGACGGGGGCAGCAGGGGTAAGAATGCCACCTGACAGGGCGGTAGTGATGAAACGTGATAATATACGACAGTCCCTAACAAGTGCCTGGTACATCGAGGGGGTCAAAAATGCCTTTGCAGTGTCACCTTAGGATGGAGCCCCAGGCCTTCCTGAGTGCACCTGATCATAAAGAACTCCCCGGTAGGTCATCATGTAACTGAGGGGTTCTCAGATTCAAGGCCTCCTTCCTAAGCAGACACACGAGGCATAGCCTCTGCTACCAGAAGCAAGAACTGTTTTCCCAACCAACCTTCTGGTGGTTGCCACTGCTTCTTGTCCTTGAGAGAGGAGCTCCTAATGCATTTTGAGGGAAACCCCACTTACAGTGCAATATGGCTTTCCCTTCTCACAGGAGTCATCCCCCAACGCCACCCCAATCTGCAGGTCTCAGATTGGTTATGATGTCCCAGAGACTAGAAAATGCCAGATGGGTGTTTGTAATGAAGTCACCCAAACTCTTGAGTCTTCTTGGTCTACCTCCTAAGGAGAAAAAAAAAAAAAGATACAAAAGAAATAACCAGTCTGTAGACCACAGCTCCACCTGAAGATCAAGATACAGTGGAAACATTCCAGAGACTCTCTGCAAAGGGTCTCGTGAGCTGCAGTTCGAGTGGCTTTAGCCCACAAGGAGAAAAGAGGTTTCCAGTCCCTTCTGAGAAGGGAAGGATCACGGTTGCGGAAGAAGATGAGTCTGGGAGAAGGGTCAGGTGCCCTCAGCATCCAGCTTTCACGTGGGTCTAAAAAGTCTCCGTGTGCCTGGCTGAGGATGCCCAGGAGGTCAGTGGTGCCATGAGGCCAGGATGGGATGTGAGAACGGGAGGAGAGCCCTGGTACAGGGGCTAAGGCTCTCAGATGGCCAAAGGATCCCACACGCAGAGCCTGTTCTCGGGGTCCTCCAGGCTGCCAGAAGATGGGCGTCTGCGCTGCGTGTTCCGACGACTGACCACGTTGTCGTCAGCCTGCCAGGCACCTGAGAAGAGGAAAGGAAGGTTACCGGACCTTTGGTTTGGTGCAGATGGTGTCTCTGGCAGGACAGTCCGGGAGTTTGGCACGAAAGCTGGCAAGATGCGCATTAGCTGGAACTCCCACAGGGTGCAAACCACAGCACGTGAAACTTGGGAGCAGTGGCGTCCACTGGGCGAGGGACAGTCATGGCCACTGTGGCCCACTGATGGAGGGACATGCAGGATGGTCCTTGTTTTGTGAGCTTGCCGTAGGATCCACCTTTGTATCTTTATTTGGTCTTGAAGTGTGCCTAAGTGTTACAGCGGACCAGGAAAAGAAACTGAGTCTGGCTGAGACTTTCACGAGAGCAGGAGGAGGTGAAGGGGAGGGAGAAGAGTGTGTTAATTTGGGCTCAGAGTTAGTGTTTGCTGTGGGGGCCAGGGTGGGGCAGGAAGGGACTGGCTGCCCAGCAGGGTGCCAGGGACCAAATGGCATGGCAGAGAACAGAGTGACAGCTGTTCCTCTCCTTCTGCACCCGAACAGCCCACCGAGAGTTGCTATCAGCTGGTGCCACCAACCCCAGGAGACATTAGCTCCAGAGCTTTGGGGTCCCCCGGGTACCATCCACGAAACTCATCATCTTCCCCCCTTGTCCTGCAGTTCCTGCACGAGAAGCACCCGCTGCCCATGCTGGAAACCCACTCTTGGTGCTTCTCTCTCCTTCATGCTCTGTATCCAATCCATCCTGACCTCCTGCTTGTTCAAGCTCTAGTAAGGTCTAAATCTGTAGTCAGAAAACCGGGATACAGCCCCAGCTTGTAACGTACTGACTGTGTGACCTTGGGCAGGTCACTGTACTTGGAGCCCTGGTTTTCCCATCCATCAGATGGGAGACAAGTACTTACACCCCAGGGATGCCGTGAGACTAAGCGAGGTGACATGGAAGAGTGGTGAGCAGGGCGCCTGACTCACAGAATGTGCGCGAAAACCATCCGCCCCCCAGGCCTTGTTCAGGCTACACTCATCTCCCCCAAGTCGTCCTCCCAGCCCACAGAATGACTCCATCTGATTCAGTCCCCCCAGTGCAGCGAGATGCCCCTTCTGAAGGGAGAGGATGAAGCCCTAACCCCCTGAGTTGGGGGAAAGCCTTCCATTCTCTGGCCGAGGACTGCTGAGCTGCCTCTTCCAGCACCTGCCCCCAGAAGGCCCCCCCTGAAGCCAGATGGGGTCCAGCGTGCTCCGAAGTGCTCCCCCACTGGCCCGTACCACCACCCCATTTCTCATGCTGTGTGGAAATTGCTGGATCCTCCAGCACACGGTGATCTCCTCCAGGGCAGAGCCGAGAGCCATGCCCTTCAGAGGGCTCAGTTCGTGGACGGAGCCGGCTGACCCTGGAGGGTGGGCGTGAGGCTCACTGTGTCACATTTGAGGGAGGCCACTCACAAATGTCTGGCGTCAGCTTCAGTTTAGGCCAGCCCAAGACACGAAACCCTTTAATGGCAGAAACACTAGGATTCAGCGGGTATAAATTGTGTATACCCATAAATGTCCTGGTGTGCTAATCCGCCCTAAGGCTCTAATAATAGTCTTGTGGAGGTGGACCCCAGGGGAAGGGGAGTGAGTGGGACAGGAAATGTTTAGGTATCTCTCACAGCCAGATGGAATGCGGGGATCTGTACTCCCTGGGGGTACCGGAGTCCGGCACATGGGGCCACAGTGCTTTTCCCCTCTAAGGGTGACAGGATGCAGAGCAGGCAAGATTGCGCTTTTAAGTTAGGAACCCCCAGATGAAATAAGTTGTTCCTTCATTTTATATAATTTGGTAGATCTCATACTTATTCCTCTGTGTTTAATGGGCAGGACTCCGGAACTGTGGCTGTTTGGTAGGAACGACCAAAAGCAAATGGTAAACAGGAGAGAAGACACACACACACACACACACACACACACACACAAAGTCAAATCAAAACACTGCCGCAGCCTCGCCGCCACCACCACTGGCTGCCAGGCTGCCTGGCTCTGAATTCTTGAGTTCTTGCTACAAACACCACCGGTCCAGATTCTGAGCCAGGGCTGAAAACTGGCTCCTTCTGAAACAGCCTGAAGACTCAGACCTGAAGTCTCTGATCTCCCCAGCTTCTTGGTACAGTCGGTGGTGCTCTTTCCTCTAAAAAGGCTTCTGCCAGACCCTCGGCGAAACCCTGCTGCTCCGTGCATCCTGGATGCGGAAGGTAAGCCTGGAAGGCGCAGGAGGACTTCCTGAGCGAGTGCTACCATTCTGTCCAGCCCTCAGCCAGAAAAGGGAGCCTGGAGATTCAAAATCCTTCCCGGGAGGTAGAGAAAGGTGGTTCCCACTTAATTCCCTCCTCAGGCTCAGAAACGGGGGAGTGAAGAGACCTCTAGAGGCAGATTTGGGGAGCACATCTAGGGGGATTCCACACACCTCTTTCCTGCCTCTACCCAGCCACTAATTAAATTTAAGATCTGTAACAGTTCCACCATCTTGTAGAGTTTCTCTCCAAGAAAAGAGAAAGTTAATTCCGATTTTTCCTTAGTATCTGCGAAGCATAACCCTTCCTAGTGGCGTCTTAGTCTTGGGTTATTTCAGGTCTCCATAAGTACTTTTCTTTGTTTTGTTTTTGGCTGTGCAGTGGCTTGGAGGATTTTAGTTCTCCGACCAGGGATTGAACCAGGCCACTGAAGTGAAAGTGCTGAGTCCTAACCTCTGGACTGCCAGGGAATTCCCTCCATAAGTACTTTTAGATTTCATCGGTATGCCCACTCCTGTCCAATGCCATCATTTAAAAACATCTGTATCGGGCTTCCCTGATGGCGCAGTGGTTGAGAGTCTCCCTGCCGATGCAGAGGACAAGGGTTTGTGCCCTGGTCCGGGAAAATCCCAAATGCCACGGAGCGGCTGGGCCCGTGAGCCATGGCCGCTGAGCCTGCGCGTCCGGAGCCTGTGCTCCGCAACGGGAGAGGCCACAACAGTGGGAGGCACGTGTACCACAAAAAACAAAACAAAACAAAACAAAAACATTTGTATTTCCACTAATAAACTCAAATTATCTTTGCTTTTTCCCATCACACCACCCAGAGCCTTTTCACAGAATTGTCACTGGTCCCCTGGCCACTATCCTGACGCCTGTGTGATACTCCATCAGGTTCCTTGGGGCCCCGTCTACCTAGCATGGCCTCGCGATTATAGTCAGCTCATCACCTACAATGGTCAACTCAGATTTCCTCCCTTTGAGAACCTTGCAGAACAATCTCAGAACATACCATCGCCCCCCCACCTTGGTCTCGGGGCCAAAGAAGACCCAGAGGCTTCTTAGCGGAAGAGGTGCTGGAATGACACAGGTGCTTTCTCAACATCACTCCCACAAGGGTGATGAGAGCAGCGAGGATGGGGACCTGAGCCATCCTTGCCGCGAGCTGGGGCTCCTGGCAGAGCACCTGTGGGCCTGGGGAGGGTGGACCATGGGGTGCTCCCCGGGCTCCCTCCTTGTGGGCGCTCCGTGAGGGGAGTGGCATCCGTGTGGGGAGGGAAACAGTGTGGAGAGGGAGACCAAGTGCCTGAGAAGTTGTCCTGATGGCCAAGCCAGCCTGAGGCACCTCAGTCATAGGAAGGAACTTTGAACTTACAGCTGAGCGTGGTGAGATCTGTTGACTCCATGGGACCTACCACAGTGGATGCTCCTGTCATTAACCTGACATTAACCTGACAGATTCTTCCAGAGAGTTCCCCAGCTCTTTACTACCAGTGTGACGCTAACGGCAGAACCCGAGAAACATTTTACCAAGAGAGCAGATGCACTTTCCTTCTCTCGTAAGAGCCCTTGAGACCTCAGGGTGAGGCTACGATGCGACCCTCAACTCCCTCTCCCGGCAGGCGCCACTGTCATTCGGTTTCAGGTCTGGCCTGAACGGTGAAGCCAGTTTAATCTGAGAATGGCTGGCTCCCGAGATCACCGTAAAGAAGCCCAGGCATTGTTTTCCTTCCAGGCCTCGCTCTCCTGCCGCAATCCCAGAGTGGAATAAACATCCACCAGCAGGTTGGCCCGAAGGAGTTAGGGAGAGGAGGAAGCACAAGGCCTGGGGTCAGTTTCCACCAGCATGGGCGGCTAAAACAATTCCCAGGAGCTCTCTCTGCCAAACACGGGGGTTGGTGGGGAGCCACTGCGGGGAGGCAGGAGCCTAGATTCCTCTCTTGAAGCCCAGTGAGCGGCTGGCCGGCACAGCTGCCACAGACTCAGGGCGGAGTGAGGGCAGAGATGGCATCTTCCCCAACTAGTGACCAAAACGAATCCTGCCTGTAACCTTTGCCACCGAAGCATCCCCGCTTTTGTGGAACAGGGATTAATCTAGTCTCACAGATATTTATTTTTCCTGGAAAATTTCAGCATATTAAATACAGGCTCTTGCCAGTTAGGAACGGAAGCCTCAGCGAGGGCCCCTCGGATGTGCGTGCGCCCAGCAAGCTTGGGGTTGGGTGTGGGTGAACATGAACTTTCACACGAAGTCTGGGTAACCTAAATGAGTTTCAAAATAAACAAACTGGACAGACAGACGTACATTTGGCAAAAAGACATGAGAAACAAATGGACAGACAGAAGCCAGGTAAAGAGTGGGAAGGCAGGAAGTGAAGTGTACCCTGGACCTCAGCCACTCTGGCCCAAGCCTGGCTGGGTCAACGCTAAGTGGGAAGGGACCGGAGAGCCCCTGGGAAGGCTGTGGGAGGCGTCTCTGGGGATTACGGCTTCCTCCACCACAAGCCTGCATGGGGCCAGAGGGGTGAGTACATGGGTCTTCTGCAAGCTGATGGAGAGTGGCAACCACAGGAGTTTGTGTCCCTCCAGCACCTGTAACCACGTTGCCAAGAGAGTAAAGCAATGGACCCATGACGGGACCTGGCTGTCCTGAAGCTTAAACATGTCCAGGGCATGTTTAAGAGATTAAAGACCACGCAACATGAAGGCAGTCTCTGCTGTGAACCAAGGAGGGGCAATTTCGACCTAGTCCACCAGGCAAGACGTGGCTTTAGAGCCATGGTTGGTGAAGCCCTTGGTGAGCATGGAGCAGAGAGACATCAGTGCCCAGAGTGTGACTGACAGGTGGGCTCCTCCTGAGAACTCATCCCGGATTCAGTTTAGTGTCATGAGAAGGAATAAGGGGCACGTTGATGGCCCTGATTGAATTTATAGACTTAGGGCTCCAGGGAGAAGAGTCACCCTCGACCCCTGATCGTTCCTTTGGGATCCAAATCTAGGGAGCACAAGGCAACTGGTGGTAGCCCAGGGCTCACTGGGTCACAGAGCTAGTCTATAAAATGCTGGCTTTGAAATTCCTCTCTGATCCTAACTAAACACTCTCCTCTGAGTGGCTACAGGTTCCCTTTTCAAGGGCTCAGGCTCTCTTTCCAAGACCTTATCACAGAGGCCGTGTCTGCCTTAAACTGCCTGTTGATGGAAACAAGACCAGGCCCCCTGCCATGGGATCTGCAAGATCATGATGGAGGGGGCACGGTCAGGCCAAATCGGAAGGCTTTGGAGGTATTTTTGTGCCTTTCTCCATGCCCAAATAGATTCGCTTAGAGCAGAGTCGCTCTTTGCCCAAGGACTCTCCCAAGGCTGCCTCACTTCCTTTCAGCAACTGGCTCCCAGCACCTTAGCAAAGCCCATGCCTTCTTGCAGGAACTGCAGGGCAGGAGATGGGTGTCCCAGGGTGAGAGCAGGGGTGCGAGCAGGGGAGCGTCTCCCACCAAGTTCATGTTCAGCAGACTGCCACTCACCGGGTAAGCAGACCGCAGAGCACAGCTTATTGTCCAGTGCTTTCATGCTGGCGATGTCAAAGTCATTGTTATTGTCACACTCCATACCTAGAAATGCGAATGTCCTCTGGCCTGTAACGGAGTTAAGGCAGTTAGAGAGGACCTGGCTGTGTTTTTCTCTGCTTTGCTGTCCTTAAAATAAAAATCTTAAGGATGGAGACAAAAAACATCAAATCATATGTTAAAAAAAAGACAATAATTAAGTGGGGAGAGAGGACAATAAAGGAAACTGCGTGGGTACGTTTGTGTTCTCGCTCTGTTCTGCTCTGTTTCCTTAACTGGCCCCTTTCCAGCCTTCGTTCCAGGGAAATCAGACCCTGGGGATGTCTGTGGGATTCGGACACGCATACCCGGGCCCAGAGCAGAGCTAAGCCAGGCTGGAAGAGCTAGGAGAGCCACGGGGGAAGTGACCCCGGGCTCCGGCCTGTGTCTGTCGGTGCACGTGGGGTGTGTTTATGACCACAAGGCTCTGCGAAATGACTAATACATAAAATGGCAATTAAAGCTCTTTGGTCCCGTAATTTTGCACCTCAAATCAAAGAATCGCATTGCTTGCAAAATTATGATTTATTTTCTTTGAGACTTAATTTTCTATTCTGAAGATGTTTTAAGGGGCTGACCAGAAACCTACAGTCGTGTAAGATGGGAAGGGGACAATTTTAGATGTTATTTTTTCAAGCCCCCCACCCGGTTTTTTTTCCTTGGTGAAAGGGAGAGGAAGAAACATACATCTACTGTGTACAGCATGTCAGGTGGAAACCACATATGGAATGTCAGGCGGAAACCACGTACTGCCCTGTGCCTTTTAGAAGCAAATATTCTACTGGGGACGACAATCACAATGGAGAACTCAGAGCCTTGCGCCCTGAAGACATCAACCGAGGAGAGGTAGCGCCCAACCCCGGCTTGGTTGGCGTGCGCGTGCGGCAGAGGCACAGCCTGGGCGACCACCCCTCCTCCGGCACTACTTGGCCAGGAGAGAGTGGTCATGTGCACATGCGCACACCCTGCACACCACACAACCCCCCAAGCAACTGCCATGGCCAAAGCAGAAGCGACTAGCATGACATCTGCATCCAGGCTGGGATCCAGGTTTGCTCTGGAGGTTGCCCTTCTGTGGAGGCACCTCAGAGGAGCAGACGGAAGAGACACCGGTTCCTGGGACGCCTGGTCCTACAATCCCAGGTGGGATTCCCAGCTCGCCTACCCTCCCCCCCCCGCCACTTCCTTGCTCTATAAGTAGGTCGTTCCTTCGCTTCTCGGCTTACTAGAAACCAAATTCTTCCGACTGAAGATATGATTGACCTTATTTACAAAACAGAAATAGAGTCACAGGTGTAGAAAACAAACTTATGGTTATGGCGGGGGGCAAGGGAGGGGAGGGATAAATTGGGAGATTGGGATTGACATATACACACTACTATATATAAAATAGATAACTAATAAGGACCTGCTGTAGAGCACAGGGGACTCTACTCAGTAGCCTGTAATGGCCTATATGGGCAAAGAATCTAAAAAAAGAGTGGATATATGTATATGTATAGTTGATTCACGTTGCTGTACAGCAGAAACTAACACAACATTGTAAACCAACTCTTCCAATTAAAAAAAATATCTACTTGAGGCCTGAATGATGGTAAAGAGAATCGTTCCAATAGCCTACAAACACTAGTGTACGCTGAGCTGCTAACGTCTCTTCACCTCACCTTTGCTGTGCCGCCAGGGCTGTGATCCTTCTGCTACTGTAACATCAGCCGTTTTCTTCACTAAAGCAGGAAAACCTACTGCCTAACAGTCGGTTCCCCCAAGGGGAGGAAGCTGTTCTCCTGCTGCAGCTGAACTTTGGGGCTGCTAGAGCAGTTCTGTGAGACTCGGCTGAGAAGCTGAAGCAGGAAGGAAGGGGATGGCAGTTGCCCAAGAAGCTTCAGGATCTACTCAACGTAGATGGAGAACTCCATGTGTCTTCTGCAGCCTTGGCTCAGAGGCCCAGAAAGAGCCAGGAAGGCTGCTGAGGTCCTCAGATACCCTGCTTGCTTTGATATTCCATCAAGAAGACAACCTTTCCCCAAAGCCACACCCTTGAGCAGTGCCACCAAGTCACACCAGTGCCCCTTTCTCTACCCTTCAGAGAATACCCGGGAGAGAAATATAATAAAAGGGAGCAAAAGACCAGGTCTTTTACCATCTTCTTGTGTGGGTGATCCGTCCTCTTCTTCTAGAACCTCATTTCCCTAGGACAGAAGGAAGGCACTGTGAGTCCATAAAGCAGTGAAATGAGTCTACTGATGGTCAGAAGACAGAACTAATCACCCTCATGGTATCCATACATTTCCTGTCTGTGTGAGATGGCTGGGAGGCCCAGCAGAGGCAGATTTTGCTTGGCGAGGCAGGATCGGCCCGTAGGGACCAGGTCTGAGGCACGTTCCAGAGGGACCAGGTCTGAGGCACCTTACAGAGGGACCCTGGGACTGTCAGGATTAGCCTTGGTTATAGTTTAGCTCACACTGTTTCTCTCAGGTGGAAATCAAAGTTGTCAAATGAAAAAGCAAACCGTGAGATCATAAAACTTTCAGGAACCCTTTAGGATCCCCAATCCCATCCAGATACTCCTTTGAGAACATCTGGCTCAAGAGAAAGTTGTAGAGTCCCCACTGGGAGCTGGGCATTCCATATACTTCAGGCACACCTCCGTCAGAGCACTGCTCACGCTGAGTTATAACTCTGATTCCTCCATCAGATGGAGCTCCGGGATGGGTGGGATGGGTGGATTGGGGGTGTGGGCAGGCAAAAGCCATGTCACTCGGTCTTTGTGTCCCCCAGTGCCAGGAAGATGTGAGATGCCTGTGCCAGGTAAATACTAAGTGAATTGGAGGACAAACACCCTCTCAAGGGTCTGGCCTGGAAGACTTCCCTCTGGAACTCACCCCACGCCTATTACGCTGAGACCAGCGCCCTCTGCTAACCGGACAGTCCCTCTGCTCTGCACCCTGCCTCTAACAGATCCAAGTGCACCACCTTGGAAGGCTTCTTCCAGAAGAGCCCCCATTCTATTTGCACCCTGTGCCAGCGCCGGCAGTCCCTCTGACCGGGGAGGGGCACCAGCGTCCACCTTGCTCTTACCTCTGCATCCTGCTCTTCAGCGGTGGCGACGAGGCCCGCAAAGTTGCAGTCTGGAGACGCCGCTGGCGTCACCTGCAAAGGAGCAACAAAAGTCAAGGTGCAGATGCCACCGGCTCTCCTACCCAGCTCGCCTGGCAGCAAACCCAAACCAAGTCCTCAGGACAGAAGTGGTGCCACACGGAAGATCACATCTGAGGGAGTCTGTGATTCAACAACCCGGTACCGTGTTTTCCAGGGCTCCCCTCCCGAGCACTGGGGGGCTTTGCCGATCTCCCTGGCAGGCCCTGGACTGAGCTCCTTGGGACTCGAGTACAGAGCAGAGCAGAGCGGCGAGGGCGATCCCATGCTCCTCTCTTACGTCTCCTTCTTCTGAGGGGGTCCTGCTGGCGGCCCGGGGGCAGGGGAGAGCCTCCCCGTCCTCTTCCGTGCCAGGGGCGATGTAGGAGCCGGACATGGAAGAGACGGTGTCGGTGCTGATCTGGGAGGACACCATGGACATGACCTTCCTTCTTCAAGTCTGGGTCCCCAGTATGTTGAGGGGGGCAGAGGCGGGGAGAAGAGTGTTTCCTGCCCTCAGCTCAACTCTTCATGAGGCCTGGCGCATTTGCTTCAGGCCAGCATGGAATCCCATCCCGGGGGCCTTCCCATCACTGGAGCTGAGAGTGGCCTGTCCCGAGGGCAGACGGGGAAGGTCTCCGAAGCCTGAGTTCCTGAACATTGCCCCTCATCCCTTTCCTGGCTGGTGATACATGGGGGAGGGAGGATAGGGAAGAGGTGGAAAGTGAGGAGACAGAAAGCTAGCTTCTTGCTTTGGGAAGGGACTGTACCACACCTGAGGGTGAAGTGGCTGAAGGGCTTCTCACCTCAAAAGTGGAGATCAAAGGAAATGCGAAACCTGCCCAGAGAGCTTGAGTCATGGGCTCAAAGCCACACAGGGCAAAAGAGAAAGGACAACTCAGTGCAACATGGGGTCCTGGATTGGGATGTTGGAATGGAGAGGAGCATTACTGGGGTGATCTGCAAGACGTGAAGGGGGTCTGCGGTTACATGGGATTACCAGGTCAGTGTTCATTTCCTGATTGTGATGGTGGTACTGGGATTATGGAGGTGTGTCCTTGTTCTAAGGAAACACACACTAAAGTATCTAGTGCTAATGGGGCAGCCTGTCTGCAACTTACTGTTAAGGGCGCAAAATATATATTGACTGGGATTACATCGAATCTCTAAATAAATACGGAGTCACTGAACGTTTTTTCAAAAAGCCACCCAGCCAAGGGCCGGGGCAGGGATGAATTGGAGGGACAGGATCCACTCACGCTTCCCGCCTCCTCCACCGCCAACCCCCAAACGCTGCCTGCTGAAAGGGTGTGTGAAGCCCTGTGTTCTGGCCGCTTCGGAGCCCCCTCTTAGCTTTGGCTGCTCGTTGGCAGCATCCATGGACCCTTAAAAGTGCCAGTGTTTGGGTCCCAGCCCCAGAGACGCTAGTCCCAAGCATAGGGATTTTCAGGAGCTCCTGGGGATTCTTCCTGGCAGCCAGAAGCTTCTTCAGCCTTTTCTTACCTGGCAGGCAGTTCTGCCAGCCCCTGACCTTGCCCCTCTTCCCCCAGCATGGGCCCAGGCAGAGGGTGAGGAGGGGGGACAGTGACCGGCCCCACCTGTCAATCCAGGATGTACCCCTTTTGGCGGGGGCTGGAGGCTGAGCCTGGGGACCAGTGGAGAGGCTGGAGCCCCCATGTTCCCCCAGTGCTGGGGAGCGTGGGGAGGAAGGCCGGAGGGTGGTGGGGAGAGGGAGGGAGTCGTTGCTTAGGGGGTGAAGGGAGTCTCAGAGGGAGGTTGGGGCAGCCTCCTCAGCAAGCGGTGGGAAGGGGATGGGCTGCCTCCTGAGCTCTGTAAGGCCCCAACCCGCCTGGCCCTGCAGTGTGCGCACCCTTCGAAAATATTTTGAGTAATTAGCAAGGGAAAGCAGCAAGTTGGCGGGGGAATGCCAGGTTGTCCTGGAGCCAGCCTCCAGTGCAAGGAAAGAAAGGGGCCTCAGGAGAAAGGGGCCCGTGGAGGCTGGGCAGGATTGTGTAGGACAGTGCCCGTTTGTGTGTGTGTGTGTGTGTGTCTGTGCGCACATGCACGTGAGTGCTGGGGGAAGGGGCTGTGCACCACAAGGGCGTGCTGGCGGGGCCAGGTGCAGGCTCGGGGGAGAGATGGGTTCCAGGCAAAGCTGGGGTGAGGGGGTGGAAAGGTGCCTGCTGAGTGTCACATATTTGCTGTGCCTCAGTTTCCCCATCAGAACTCTGGTACGTTGATTCCTCACAGGCTGGAGCTGTAGGGTCTAGGCACCCCGTCTTCCGTCTGCCCTGATGGCCTCCCTCAGCCCCAACCTGCATTGGAGGGAAGGCCCTGGGTGGGGTGAATGAACCCCAGGGTGGCAAGTGGGGCCCCAGGGGCTGGGGCCCTCTGACCTCACACCCTGTCCCTTCAGGAAGGGACCAAGGGAGGGAGGAGCTGGAGACAGGCCCAGGCGAGGACCGCAGGTGAGTCTGGGCAGGCCCTCAACTTGGGCGAGGTGGGGAACGTGAGCCGAGCCCTGGGCAAGAACGGCCTTTGTGAGTGAGTCCCCAGGGCCAGGGAGGGGGCTGTGCCTCCTTTGCCGCCTGCTCCTCGGGGCTGTGGGTACAGTCTCCCCATTGCACATAGAGAGGTGCCGAGGCCCTGGCTGCAGGGGACCCCCGAGGGCCGCCTCTCAGCCCCTTTCTCTCTGGGCACCCAGAGATCCTGAGGAGTGCATCAGGGGACACTCTGCAGGCCTTTGGTGCCCCCCATCTTCCTCCCAGCCATTCCCCCTTGGGCCGTGGCCTCCCCAAAACTGGCCCATGCTTTTCCCCAGAGAAAGTTGCAAGCAGGTCCATTTTGAGACTTTTTAAAACTTTACTTTTAAAAATGTTTTTATTGTAAATCACTTTCTATGAAAAAGGTTAAATTGCCCGATGGGTTAGGAGAGTGGATGTGGGATGCAGCCCAGGGCGTTTATGGTGGAGCAAGACACTCCCCTGCAGGAGTGCAAGCAAGGGCACGGGGCCATCCCCCCATTCCTGGTCCCAGTGGTTCTAGCAAGCACTGCGTCCCTCCCAGTTAAGCCTCAGCTCTAGCTACACTCACTACATTAGTCTGTCTGTCCCCTTTCCCTCTGCAGCTTGGCTGCCCCAGCCCCTAACCCCCAGATCCCCATCTCCCCGCTGCTCTCAGCCTCAAGTTGGGCTCAAAGATTAGGGACACATACCCTCTGCCCCACCTCTAGGGATGAAGCCAGAAGATCCCAGAGGCCTTAGAAAATCTCCTGGCTCCACCCGGCACCCCGGCCTCCTTTCTGTCTCCTCTCTCTTCCCCCCTCCGCCTAGCTCCTCCTCACAGACTGCCGGGAGAGGCCTCTTGGGTGTTCATTTGCAGTCACCTAATCAGCATTGGTTGTACCTGGGAACTTGCTCTGGATAGAGACCTGGGGAGGAGAGCAGGAGAGAGAGAAGCTTGGAAGCTAAGGTGTTCTGGGGCGGGCCCTGTACTGATGTTTCCAGCTTGGCCAGGGCCCCTCCAAGCCGCAGCTCTCATAGTGCAGAGGGCCCTTAGCGTGTCTCTGGGGCAGGGAAGAAGTGGATCAATGAAACACTGTGTGTATGGGGGGCTGGGGAGCGGAGGCAGCAATTTGGGTCCTGGGCCCCAATTCTCAGCCTGCTGGACTAGAATCTGAGGATGGCCTGGGCTGGGGGCCGTGTGGCCTGGTGGGGTGACCTGGCCCAGCCCCTGCCTGGGCGGTAGGGTGTCCATGGGCCTGCACTGGCGGGGAGGGGGGCAGTCTGGGCCCAGACATCGGTGCTGTCTGGAGGTGGGGCAGGGCCTGGCTTCTTACAAGAAGGCGCCCAGGCTGGCCCAGTCATGCAGGTCAGAGGCCAGTGTGGCATCCCCGGCCTCAAAGAGGGGCTCGTGGGGCAGGGAGCTATGGGTGCTCTCGTCCCAGGGGTGCTCCAGGAAGGATGTGGCCAGGAAGGTCTCATCAAAGTCCAGGCTGTCGGTAGCCTGCTCCGCTGGAGGCCCCCAGGTAACAGGGCAGTCGATGTGGTGGCCATGGATGGTGAGGTCCACGTCCCCGTGTGAGGCAGGGCTCAGCGGCGGGATCAGCTCCGAGATCTCCAGCGTGCCCAGCTCCCCGTCCAGCGTGCCAGCGTCCAAGATGGCCTCCCAGTCAAAGTTGCCCTTGAGGGGTTCCAGCTCACCCTGCTCCTCCTGGGTCAGCAGCAGGGGGCTGGAGGGCCGCGGGACCTTGGCCTCCTGCTTGGGCAGCGGCTGTTGACGCTTGCGCCCCAGCCTGCCCTCGCCTGCACCCCAGCCCGCCTCCCCAGTGGCCTCCTCGAACTCCCGCAGCAGCTGCTGGGCCTCGGTGCTCACGGTCAGTGGCCTGGCCCATGGGGCGGCGCTGGGCTCTGGCGCGGCCTGGCGGGCAAAGGCCGGGTGGATGTGGACTGGGGGCAGCCGCTGCTTCTTCAAGGCCCCACTCAGCAGCCGCTCGGCGTACTGGGGGTCGATGCGCCAGAAGCCCCCCTTGCCTGGCTCGTCCTTCTCCCGAGGCATCTTGATGAAGCCCTTCTTCAGGGACAGGTTGTGGCGGATGGAGTTCTGGACACAGGGAGGTAGGAGAGAAGGAAGACAGCTGGGAGAGTGGGTGGGGTCAGTGATGGGGGGCTCCTAGCGCCACTGCCAGTCCCACCACCACCTTCTCTCCGATGGGGGCAGGGGAGACAGAGGCGCTGCTCCGAGCGGGAGGCTCTGGGACACCAGCCACGGGGCACCAGGAGCTGGGAGTGCTGTCGGGGGCTTTTGTTCCCTTTGGCCAGGATATCTGCCTGCTCGGTCATCCGAGCCCTGAGCCGCAGGGTGGCTCTCAGTGCCAGCCTGTCCTGCCCTCCCTCCCTTACCCCGCTGCTTGCGGCCTCTGGTCAAAGGCCTTGGCTCCCCCAGGTCCTGGACGGCCATCTCCCTCTGCCTGGGCCTGGCTGGCCTTCTCTGTTTGTGAAATGAGTGAGTGGGTGTGAGGGTGTGTGTGTGTGGGGGGGGATGAAGTGTGGGAGGATCTGATGACTTTCCTTGTTTCTAGAGCCGGCTGCTGGCCTGGGCCCTCACCCACCATGTCCCCCTCCTCCCACCCCAGGCTCTGAGGCCTCAGTTGATTATTACCCAGCCAAGAGCATAGCGCTCATTCCTGGGGCCTCTCAGGCTTGGGGTAGGGTGGGGGGTGGTGGAGGGTCTCTGCTTTCTCACCAAGGTTACAAATGGTACCTGCCCCAGGGTCAGGGCCCAAGCAATCGTGGAATAGCTGTGATTACAGGAACTCTGATCCTGTGACCTGTGCCACAGGGAAGGATCTGTGCATCCTCAGGGTCTCTGTCCCCAAGTAGCCCCTGATCCTGATGGTCGAAGAGGCTCAGGGCAGCGTGTGCCCAGCCTGAATCACCATCCTGCCTTGTTCAGGCCTGGGTGCACAGTCCAAACCACGCTGGGGCACAGGGGTCTGGGGCCTGGTGGGTGGGGCCGGCAGGTGAGTAGTGCCCCCTGGCAAGACTGGGAGGTTTACATGGTGGTCTGGGCCCCTTGGCTGCTCTGTGCCAGGTTCCGGAGACTTGGAACATGAAGCCAGTGTGGGAGGAAAGAGCCCCTGTGGAAAGCACGTGGCTGAGGTAATTGTCCCCCCAGGGAGTTTGATGAGAAGAAGGGGAGGAGTGTAGGCAGGAAACTAGGGAGGGCTTGGGGTGGGGGCTGGCACAGCAGCTTTCGGAAGGCCCCGTAGCCCTTCCACTGGGACACTGATGGCCTTCACACCCCGCAGCACGCCCCTCTCCCCTCCCAGAGCCCCTCCAGCCAACTGAAAGCAGGCGGGATGCAGAGTCTGGCAGGAACGATGCTCTGCCTCCAGTCAGGCCCTGACAAACTGACCTTGAGGAGGGTAGTGTCGAGGAATTGCAGGACTTGGGACAAAAATGTGTCCCTCAGTCCATCAACCTACCCTGGGGGGCTGTGTCCACGCATAGTTCAGCCCTGGTCTTTGGGCTGAGCCTGCCGGACGAGTGACAAGTTCTTTCCCCTTGAACCTCTATGTCGGCACCCCTGCAGCCCTCTGAACATCCTCCCTCCTCCGTCTCTGAAGTCAAAGGGGCAGCAGTCCAAGCACTGGGCTCCCTTGAGGTCCTTCCTGGACGGCCTTCCTCTCTCGGGGCCCTGGCCGTACCGCGCCTACTTGGCCTGCGGATCTGGGATGTGAGTCCAGTCCGCGAGGGCATGGGGAGGGAGGGAGGGAGTGCCTCCCTACCTGCCAGGTGGGATCAGCGTGGCGGAAGTAACAGAAGTTGTCCGTGATCCACTTGTAGATGGCCGACAGGGTGATCTTGGTGGCCTTGCTGGCCTGCATGGCCATGCAGATGAGCGTGGCATACGAGTAGGGCGGCTTCACGTGCGGGTTGGTGGCGTAGTCCACGTCGTCGGGAGGCGAGGCCTGCAGCCCCGAGGGGGCGCTCCGCGGCGTGCAGGAGGACGTGGGCTTGCCGGGTGTGTGCGGCTGCCCCAGGCAGGCGGGGTCCGCCGCCAGGGGAGACCCCGGCTCGGCCGAGCCTGCCAGCTCGTGGGAGCCGTGGGGGTCGGTGTCCCCCGAAGGCAGGGCGGGGAGCTCGGCGTTGAGAATGGAGAATTCCTGCAGCCACTGCAGGCTGGTCAGGCTGTCATTCAGGGCGTTGGACTCCTCCAGGCCGCCTTCCGGTCCGGCCTCCTCCGCTGCCCCTGCTCCCGAGACGCGTAGCCAGCTCTCCGCCATATCTGCGGGGACTCTCCGAGGGGGCTGTCAACATCCACGAGCCGAGCCGAGGGTGGCCGCCGAGCTCTCCGGCCCGCTGACTCCCGCGGCTTCAGTTACGCAGCCTCCCGGAAGCGGGCTTCCATCCCGCGATCCGGGGGTAGCCTCCTCCAAACGGAATGTGGTGCCTGCGGGGACCAGAGCGGGAACTGAGCCCTCTTTCCCCACCCCCGAGGGGAGAGTGTGGGCGAGGGGGGAGGCTCTTACTAAAATCCTTCCTGCAGCCGGGGAGGATCTTTTACTGCCGAGGTCTGGGAAACAGAAGGTGTGCCCGGGGGTCCGACCCACACGGGGTTCGCCTCGCTCTTTTCCTCTTGGATCTTTTAGAGGAGACTTAATTAGCCCAACGAGGGAATAGTGTAGGGGCATGCGAGGCCACCCCTTTCTCCCTCAAAGCGGGGAATTAACCCCCCTCTCTCCGTCCACAACCAATGGAAATGGGGCGAGAGAGTCCAGGAGGGCAGTACGACGGGTCGGGGGGCGGGGGAGGTCGTCTGATCTTTGAAAAGGGATATTAGGATGGGGCTCAAGGGGAAGGAAGGAAACAATACAGAGAGTTATAAGGGGGTGGGAAGTGAGTGTCCCCCAAACGCCTCTGATGTCAGTCCCCGGGCCCTCCACTTCCGTCGGGGACGGATGGGAGAGCGGGCTGGTACTGACGCCCTCCCTTCCCACGGCCGGCAGCCCTCCCCGTCCCTTACCTGGCTCAGAGCGCAGCCCGGGCCAAAGGAAGCTTCTCAAAGAAATTCCTCCCACCGCCCACCCTCACCGCGGCTCTCTGCTCCCAGCTCCAGGGCCCAGCCAGCAATCCTCGTCGCCACTCACGCCCGCCGGCGCCTCTCTGAAAGCCAGCGGCTGGGGACCGGCACTCAGTAGCCGCTCGCAAGGCGTCTCCTGCTGCCGTGGCGACGCCCCGCCCATATAAACAGCTTCCGCTTCTGCCATTGGCCAGGGCATCTCCAAAGAGACCGCGGGCTCTTAACGGCTCTCTCACGCGGTAACTCTCTTCCAGCTCCCTCCTGCCGCCCTCTCCCGCGCGCGACCCAGCCCCCTACCCGCCACCGCGTCCCGGCTCCGCGCATTCCCGCCCGAGGGCCCCGCGCAGGGCTCGGAGAGGCGCGCGGCTCGGCGCTCCCGCAGAGGCCCCGGGGCCCTCGGCGAGCAGTTCGCCGCGGGAACCGTCCTCCGCCCCACCCCCTTCCCATCTGGGCTGCTCAGAGGTGGCGACGGCTCCTGGGACGCAGCCCGTGGCGCGGGGGCCAGGGCTGGGTGCATGCTTGGGGCTTTCCTTTCCTCTCCTCTGGGCTGCGAGTGGCACTTCCTCACGTTTCTGCGGCCTGTCCCGGTCTCCCGACCGAGTGTCGTCTTGGTGCCCGCAAGCAGGTCTGACTCTCCGATGCCACCTGCCGCTCAGGTCCGCAGAAACCGCAGCCCCGGTCGCAGGCACCCCAAGGCGGCTAGGGTAATCCAGTGTTTCCCGGTAAGCGCCCCCTCCCCGCCCCGTCCTCAGCAAGATTCCCAGAAGCTGACATTCCAGAGGCTTCTTCGGAAGTGCTCTCCCTCCTTTCCAGATAGCCGAGGAAACAGAGCCGTTGGGTGAAAGCCAGGAAAGCCGTGGACTTGCCAAATTCTTTGACTGGGGTCATTTGCCCCATTCATTTCACCAGCCTTTAAGTGACGGACTAACGGTGGACTGTGGTCCTTCCTCCTCCCCTCCCCCAGCCTCCCTCCAGTCACCAGCTTTCCTGCTCTTCAGTTATTGAGGAGCTGCAGTTGGAAGTTCTCTGGTTGAAGGGGGTGGGTGGAGGTGAGGGCTCCTTATCAGGCCTCTGGGCAGGAGCTGTGCCCGGGGGATGGTACACCAGCTCCCACCCAGAAACATGTCTTTTCCTCTACCCCTTGCCCTCTCTCACTCCTCCATGTCCAGCTTGTCTTGAGTCAAAGTTTTTTTTTTCTTCCCAAGTATTTATTGTTTTATTTTAATTTTTATTTTATTTTTTTATTAGTTTCTGCTTTATAACAAAGTGAATCAGTCATACATATACATCTGTTCCCACATCCCTTCCCTCAGGCATCTCCCTCCCTCCCACCCTCCCCATCCCACCCCTCCAGGCGGTCACAAAGCACCGAGCTGATCTCCCTGTGCTCTGCGGCTGCTTCCCACTATCTACCTTACGTTTGGTAGTGTATATATGTCCATGCCTCTCTTTCGCTTTGTCACAACTTACCCTTCCCCCTCCCCATATCCTCAAGTCCATTCTCAAGTAGTTCTGTGTCTTTATTCCTGTTTTACCCCTAGGTTATTCATGACATTTTTTAAAATTCCATATATATGTGTTAGCATACGGTATTTGTCTTTCTCTTTCTGACTTACTTCACGGTGTATGACAGACTCTAGGTCTATCCACCTCATTACAAATAGCTCAGTTTCGTTTCTTTTTATGGCTGAGTAATATTCCATTGTATATATGTGCCACATCTTCTTTATCCATTCATCCGATGATGGACACTTAGGTTGCTTCCATCTCCGGGCTATTGTGAATAGAGCTGCAATGAACATTTTGGTACATGCCTCTTTTTGAATTATGGTTTTCTCAGGGTATATGCCTAGTAGTGGGATTGCTGGGTCATATGGTAGTTCGATTTTTAGTCTTTTAAGGAACCTCCATACTGTTCTCCATAGTGGCTGTACCAATTCACATTCCCACCAGCAGTGCAAGAGTGTTCCCTTTTCTCCACACCCTCTCCAGCATTTATTGTTTCTAGATTTCTTGATGATGGCCATTCTGACTGGTGTGAGATGATATCTCATTGTAGTTTTGATTTGCATTTCTCTAATGATTAATGATGCTGAGCATTCTTTCATGTGTTTGTTGGCAGTCTGTATATCTTCTTTGGAGAAATGCCTATTTAAGTCTTCTGCCCATTTTTGGATTGGGTTGTTTGTTTTTTTGCTATTGAGCTGCATGAGCTGTTTTTAAATTTTGGAGATTAATCCTTTGTCAGTTGCTTCATTTGCAAATATTTTCTCCCATTCTGAGGGTTGTCTTTTGGTCTTGTTTATGGTTTCCTTTGCTGTGCAAAAGCTTTGAAGTTTCATTAGGTCCCATTTGTTTATCTTTGTTTTTATTTCCATTTCTCTAGGAGGTGGGTCCAAAAGGATCTTGCTGTGATTTATGTCATAGAGTGTTCTGCCTATGTTTTCCTCTAAGAGTTTGATAGCTTCTGGCCTTACATTTAGGTCTTTAATCCATTTTGAGCTTATTTTTGTGTATGGTGTCAGGGAATGATCTAATCTCATACTTTTACATGTCCCTGTCCAGTTTTCCCAGCACCACTTATTGAAGAGGCTGTCCTTTCTCCACTGTACATTCCTGCCTCCTTGATCAAAGATAAGTTGACCATATGGGTGTGGGTTTATCTCTGGGCTTTCTATCCTGTTCCATTGATCTATCTTTCTGTTTTTGTGCCAGTAAAACACTGTCTTGCTTACTATAGCTTTGTAGTGTAGTCTGAAGTCAGGGAGCCTGATTCCTCCAGCTCCGTTTTTCGTTCTCAAGATTGCTTTGGCTATTCGGAGTCTTTTGTTTTTCCAAACAAAGTTTGAATTTTTTTGTTCTAGTTCTGTGAAAAATGCCAGTGGTAGTTTGATAGGGATTGCATTGAACCTGTAGATTGCTTTGGGTAGTAGAGTCATTTTCACAATATCGATTCTTCCAATCCAGGAGCATGGTATATCTCTCCATCTATTTGTATCATCTTTAATTTCTTTCATCAGTGTCTTATAATTTTCTGCATACAGGTCTTTTGTCTCCTTAGGTAGGTTTATTCCTAGGTATTTTATTCTTTTTGTTGCAATGGTAAATGGGGGTGTTTTCTTGATTTCACTTTCAGATTCTTCATCATTCGTGTACAGGAATGCCAGAGATTTCTGTGCATTAATTTTGTATCCTGCTACTTTTCCAAATTCATTGATTAGCTCTAGTAGTTTTCTGGTAGCATCTTTAGGATTCTCTATGTATAGTATCATGTCATCTGCAAACAGTGACAGCTTTACTTCTTCTTTTCCAATTTGGATTCCATTTATTTCCTTTTCTTCTCTGATTGCTGTTTCTAAAACTTCCAAAACTAAGTTGAATAAGAGTGGTGAGAGTGGGCCACCTTGTCTTGTTCCTGATCTTAGTGGAAATGTTTTCAGTTTTTCACCATTGAGGACAATGTTGGCTGTGGGTTTGTCATTTATGGCCTTTATTATTTTGAGGAAAGTTCCCTCTATGCCTACTTTCTGCAGGGTTTTTATCATAAATGGGTGTTGAATTTTGTCGAAAGCTTTCTCTGCATCTATTGAGATGATCATATGGTTTTTCTCCTTCAATTTGTTAACATGGTGTATCACATTGATTGATTTGCGTATATTGAAGAATCCTTGCATTCCTGGCATAAACCCCACTTGAGCATGGTGTATGATCCTTTTAATGTGCTGTTGGATTCTGTTTGCTAGTATTTTGTTGAGGATTTTTGCATCTATGTTCATCAGTGATATTGGCCTGTAGTTTTCTTTCTTTGTGACATCCTTGCCTGGTTTTGGTATCAAGGTGATGGTGGCCTCGTAGAATGAGTTTGGGAGTGCTCCTCCCTCTGCTATATTTTGGAAGAGTTTGAGAAGGATATGTGTTAGCTCTTCTCTAAATGTCTGATAGAATTCGCCTGTGAAGCCATCTGGTCCTGGGCTTCTGTTTGTTGGAAGATTTTTAATCACAGTTTCCATTTCAGTGCTTGTGATTGGTCTATTCATATTTTCTATTTCTTCCTGATTCAGTCTTGGCAGGTTGTGCATTTCTAAGAATTTGTCCATTTCTTCCAGGTTGTCCATTTTCTTGGCATAGAGTTTCTTGTAGTAATCTCTCATGATCTTCTATATTTCTGCAGTGTGAGTTGTTATTGAGTCAAAGTATTAAAAGCGTGCTGGAGAAAGTCGGACAGCAACTTTCACAAATAAGCCAACTGCGCAATTAATAGCTCTCCCTCCCTTGTGAACAGTTTTATTCATTTTTAAGAATCATGCAGCAGTCCATAAATATTGCATCCTTGACGTCCCCACTGTAGTGTGCCCATGAGTGTACTCCAGGGAGTGAGGGGTACACAGATGGCACAACAGTACACACATACTTACACACACTAGGTGTGCAGATCCTAAAGCACAGTGAGCAAGCAGCATGCCAAGGTCAGGTGAACAGGACACAAACTCTCCCCAGGTGAGATGGCTTAACGTGTGTGGATCCGTGCCCAGGAGACGCCCCAGCGTGGGCATGCCCTCTGGTGGGATGGGACCGGGGAGGAGAAGGAAAAAGGGCTCTGTGAGAAGGCTGGGATCACCACACCACCCGGAAGTGAGCTCATAGGTGAGCTCCGACCTGAGTGTGGCAGGAAGGAGCCCCAGGCCTCCGGTTAGTCTGTGTCCTTGTGTGAGAAACCAGGCCCCGTCATATTCTCTGTGGGTCAACTGCTAACAACATGACCATCTCCAGATGATGACTGGGGCGGCTGTCCTGTTCCCCGACCAGGCTCTGTGCCCTGTTCCCTGATCCCAGCCCTTTTGGATGGGATATTTCTGCTCGCCAAAGAGCTAAATGAGGGCAAAGAGGTGAGGGGATGGGGGAGAGAGCAGGAACTGTCTGAGAAACAGGAGTGAAGGGCCACTTCTCACCCGGGTATGTCTTGGTTATGGAACCAAGGCCTTGAGGAATCTCTCTGAGCCTCTTCCTGGGAGAAGACAGACCCTCCAGAAAGGGTGAAGGCAATGGCTTCCTCTTACGGTTCCTGGCCACTGTGGCAACTGTTTACCTGCATCTCCTTCATCTCAGGTAACACCACACTCTGAATACTACCTGCCGGGAGACGAGGTGGATCTGTATGCCACCACCCCAGGCTAAGGGAGCGCCCCCTTCCCTAGTGCTTATGGGACTCAGACTTCAAGGAGATCAGGAAGTGTGGTTATTGCTCGAATCTTCAATATGAAAGGGGCTGTAAGAATGTTTCGGGGAAAGAAAGGACATTAACAGGGGTCTGAAACAGCAGAGCCCACTGCAGGATTTCAGAGCGGGTGGACACCGGAACTCAAGGCAGAAGCTGAGATTTGGCTTGGCTCATGTAGTGTCTGTCAGGACCACAGGCCTCCGCCTGCCCACCCCCAGGGCAGGATGTGAACCACAACCACCAGGCAGTGAGGGTCACCACGCACCTGATGGCACAAGGCAGCCACACAGGAGGTGCAAAAGATCCCCCGGCACTGGGCTCTCTTTGAGGCCTTGGGAAGGACCATGAAAAGTTCCTCTAGGGCAACAATTCCAACTACTAATTCAGGCCATCATGGTGGGCATAGCCTAGGGCTCTGTCACATCTCAGCCTCACAAACTGTTGGATCCCACTTTGCTTCTCAATCTCATGCTCCACTAACTAACCACCTCTTCCAAAAGCCAGCAGACAATGCATCTATCAGAGAGCTATGAGGAATCCATTGATAACACTAGTGTTGAGAGACGAACAGCCAACAGCTTACGGTCTTGCTGTTTCAGACTGTTATTTATATGCCTACACTGGACTGGGGTGGGGTGGACATGTGATTTGAACAATATCTCTAAATCTCTGATGAGCCTATGGAAGGCAGTACCTCCGGCTCCCCCCATCAGGCTCAGCTGATCTGGAGGACAGGGGAGGAAAACCGGTGGGATGGGGAGCCTCCCAGACCACCACTGACCCCAGCTCAGCCCTTCCCCCAACCTCCTTTGGGGTTCCTGGGCACCAAATGAGAACCACCGGTCCACCCCTCTCTCAGCTTCTTTCTTCAACTCTTTCAGAAAAGCGGGGTGGAGACGGGGGCAGCAGGGGTAAGAATGCCACCTGACAGGGCGGTAGTGATGAAACGTGATAATATACGACAGTCCCTAACAAGTGCCTGGTAAATAGAGGGGGTCAAAAATGCCTTTGCAGTGTCACCTTAGGATGGAGCCCCAGGCCTTCCTGAGTGCACCTGATCATAAAGAACTCCCCGGTAGGTCATCATGTAACTGAGGGGTTCTCAGATTCAAGGCCTCCTTCCTAAGCAGACACACAAGGCATAGCCTCTGCTACCAGAAGCAAGAACTGTTTTCCCAACCAACCTTCTGGTGGTTGCCACTGCTTCTTGTCCTTGAGAGAGGAGCTCCTAATGCATTTTGAGGGAAACCCCACTTACAGTGCAATATGGCTTTCCCTTCTCACAGGAGTCATCCCCCAACGCCACCCCAATCTGCAGGTCTCAGATTGGTTATGATGTCCCAGAGACTAGAAAATGCCAGATGGGTGTTTGTAATGAAGTCACCCAAACTCTTGAGTCTTCTTGGTCTACCTCCTAAGGAGAAAAAAAAAAAAAAGATACAAAAGAAATAACCAGTCTGTAGACCACAGCTCCACCTGAAGATCAAGATACAGTGGAAACATTCCAGAGATCTCTGCAAAGGGTCTCATGAGCTGCAGTTCGAGTGGCTTTATCCCACAAGGAGAAAAGAGGTTTCCAGTCCCTTCTGAGAGGGGAAGGATCACGGTTGCGGAAGAAGATGAGTCTGGGAGAAGGGTCAGGTGCCCTCAGCATCCAGCTTTCACGTGGGTCTAAAAAGTCTCCGTGTGTCTGGCTGAGGATGCCCAGGAGGTCAGTGGTGCCATGAGGCCAGGATGGGATGTGAGAACGGGAGGAGAGCCCTGGTACAGGGGCTAAGGCTCTCAGATGGCCAAAGGATCCCACACGCAGAGCCTGTTCTCGGGGTCCTCCAGGCTGCCAGAAGATGGGCGTCTGCGCTGCGTGTTCCGACGACTGACCACGTTGTCGTCAGCCTGCCAGGCACCTGAGAAGAGGAAAGGAAGGTTACCGGACCTTTGGTTTGGTGCAGATGGTGTCTCTGGCAGGACAGTCCGGGAGTTTGGCACGAAAGCTGGCAAGATGCGCATTAGCTGGAACTCCCACAGGGTGCAAACCACAGCACGTGAAACTTGGGAGCAGTGGCGTCCACTGGGCGAGGGACAGTCATGGCCACTGTGGCCCACTGATGGAGGGACATGCAGGATGGTCCTTGTTTTGTGAGCTTGCCGTAGGATCCACCTTTGTATCTTTATTTGGTCTTGAAGTGTGCCTAAGTGTTACAGCGGACCAGGAAAAGAAACTGAGTCTGGCTGAGACTTTCACGAGAGCAGGAGGAGGTGAAGGGGAGGGAGAAGAGTGTGTTAATTTGGGCTCAGAGTTAGTGTTTGCTGTGGGGGCCAGGGTGGGGCAGGAAGGGACTGGCTGCCCAGCAGGGTGCCAGGGACCAAATGGCATGGCAGAGAACAGAGTGACAGCTGTTCCTCTCCTTCTGCACCCGAACAGCCCACCGAGAGTTGCTATCAGCTGGTGCCACCAACCCCAGGAGACATTAGCTCCAGAGCTTTGGGGTCCCCCGGGTACCATCCACGAAACTCATCATCTTCCCCCCTTGTCCTGCAGTTCCTGCACGAGAAGCACCCGCTGCCCATGCTGGAAACCCACTCTTGGTGCTTCTCTCTCCTTCATGCTCTGTATCCAATCCATCCTGACCTCCTGCTTGTTCAAGCTCTAGTAAGGTCTAAATCTGTAGTCAGAAAACCGGGATACAGCCCCAGCTTGTAACGTACTGACTGTGTGACCTTGGGCAGGTCACTGTACTTGGAGCCCTGGTTTTCCCATCCATCAGATGGGAGACAAGTACTTACACCCCAGGGATGCCGTGAGACTAAGCGAGGTGACATGGAAGAGTGGTGAGCAGGGCGCCTGACTCACAGAATGTGCGCGAAAACCATCCGCCCCCCAGGCCTTGTTCAGGCTACACTCATCTCCCCCAAGTCGTCCTCCCAGCCCACAGAATGACTCCATCTGATTCAGTCCCCCCAGTGCAGCGAGATGCCCCTTCTGAAGGGAGAGGATGAAGCCCTAACCCCCTGAGTTGGGGGAAAGCCTTCCATTCTCTGGCCGAGGACTGCTGAGCTGCCTCTTCCAGCACCTGCCCCCAGAAGGCCCCCCCTGAAGCCAGATGGGGTCCAGCGTGCTCCGAAGTGCTCCCCCACTGGCCCGTACCACCACCCCATTTCTCATGCTGTGTGGAAATTGCTGGATCCTCCAGCACACGGTGATCTCCTCCAGGGCAGAGCCGAGAGCCATGCCCTTCAGAGGGCTCAGTTCATGGACGGAGCCGGCTGACCCTGGAGGGTGGGCGTGAGGCTCACTGTGTCACATTTGAGGGAGGCCACTCACAAATGTCTGGCGTCAGCTTCAGTTTAGGCCAGCCCAAGACACGAAACCCTTTAATGGCAGAAACACTAGGATTCAGCGGGTATAAATTGTGTATACCCATAAATGTCCTGGTGTGCTAATCCGCCCTAAGGCTCTAATAATAGTCTTGTGGAGGTGGACCCCAGGGGAAGGGGAGTGAGTGGGACAGGAAATGTTTAGGTATCTCTCACAGCCAGATGGAATGCGGGGATCTGTACTCCCTGGGGGTACCGGAGTCCGGCACATGGGTCCACAGTGCTTTTCCCCCTCTAAGGGTGACAGGATGCAGAGCAGGCAAGATTGCGCTTTTAAGTTAGGAACCCCCAGATGAAATAAGTTGTTCCTTCATTTTATATAATTTGGTAGATCTCATACTTATTCCTCTGTGTTTAATGGGCAGGACTCCGGAACTGTGGCTGTTTGGTAGGAACGACCAAAAGCAAATGGTAAACAGGAGAGAAGACACACACACACACACACACACACACACACACACACAAAGTGAAATCAAAACACTGCCGCAGCCTCGCCGCCACCACCACTGGCTGCCAGGCTGCCTGGCTCTGAATTCTTGAGTCCTTGCTACAAACACCACCGGTCCAGATTCTGAGTCAGGGCTGAAAACTGGCTCCTTCTGAAACAGCCTGAAGACTCAGACCTGAAGTCTCTGATCTCCCCAGCTTCTTGGTACAGTCGGTGGTGCTCTTTCCTCTAAAAAGGCTTCTGCCAGACCCTCGGCGAAACCCTGCTGCTCCGTGCATCCTGGATGCGGAAGGTAAGCCTGGAAGGCGCAGGAGGACTTCCTGAGCGAGTGCTACCATTCTGTCCAGCCCTCAGCCAGAAAAGGGAGCCTGGAGATTCAAAATCCTTCCCGGGAGGTAGAGAAAGGTGGTTCCCACTTAATTCCCTCCTCAGGCTCAGAAACGGGGGAGTGAAGACACCTCTAGAGGCAGATTTGGGGAGCACATCTAGGGGGATTCCACACACCTCTTTCCTGCCTCTACCCAGCCACTAATTAAATTTAAGATCTGTAACAGTTCCACCATCTTGTAGAGTTTCTCTCCAAGAAAAGAGAAAGTTAATTCCGATTTTTCCTTAGTATCTGCGAAGCATAAGCCTTCCTAGTGGCGTCTTAGTCTTGGGTTATTTCAGGTCTCCATAAGTACTTTTCTTTGTTTTGTTTTTGGCTGTGCAGTGGCTTGGAGGATTTTAGTTCTGTGACCAGGGATTGAACCAGGCCACTGAAGTGAAAGTGCTGAGTCCTAACCACTGGACTGCCAGGGAATTCCCTCCATAAGTACTTTTAGATTTCATCGGTATGCCCACTCCTGTCCAATGCCATCATTTAAAAACATCTGTATCGGGCTTCCCTGATGGCGCAGTGGTTGAGAGTCTCCCTGCCGATGCAGAGGACAAGGGTTTGTGCCCTGGTCCGGGAAAATCCCAAATGCCACGGAGCGGCTGGGCCCGTGAGCCATGGCCGCTGAGCCTGCGCGTCCGGAGCCTGTGCTCCGCAACGGGAGAGGCCACAACAGTGGGAGGCACGCGTACCACAAAAAACAAAACAAAACAAAACAAAAACATTTGTATTTCCACTAATAAACTCAAATTATCTTTGCTTTTTCCCATCACACCACCCAGAGCCTTTTCACAGAATTGCCACTGGTCCCCTGGCCACTATCCTGATGCCTGTGTGATACTCCATCAGGTTCCTTGGGGCCCCGTCTACCTAGCATGGCCTCGCGATTATAGTCAGCTCATCACCTACAATGGTCAACTCAGATTTCCTCCCTTTGAGAACCTTGCAGAACAATCTCAGAACATACCATCGCCCCCCCACCTTGGTCTCGGGGCCAAAGAAGACCCAGAGGCTTCTTAGCGGAAGAGGTGCTGGAATGACACAGGTGCTTTCTCAACATCACTCCCACAAGGGTGATGAGAGCAGCGAGGATGGGGACCTGAGCCATCCTTGCCGCGAGCTGGGGCTCCTGGCAGAGCACCTGTGGGCCTGGGGAGGGTGGACCATGGGGTGCTCCCCGGGCTCCCTCCTTGTGGGCGCTCCGTGAGGGGAGTGGCATCCGTGTGGGGAGGGAAACAGTGTGGAGAGGGAGACCAAGTGCCTGAGAAGCTGTCCTGATGGCCAAGCCAGCCTGAGGCACCTCAGTCATAGGAAGGAACTTTGAACTTACAGCTGAGCGTGGTGAGGTCTCTTGATTCCATGGGACCTACCACAGTGGATGCTCCTGTCATTAACCTGACATTAACCTGACAGATTCTTCCAGAGAGTTCCCCAGCTCTTTACTACCAGTGTGACGCTAACGGCAGAACCCGAGAAACATTTCACCAAGAGAGCAGATGCACTTTCCTTCTCTCGTAAGAGCCCTTGAGACCTCAGGGTGAGGCTACGATGCGACCCTCAACTCCCTCTCCCGGCAGGCGCCACTGTCATTCGGTTTCAGGTCTGGCCTGAACGGTGAAGCCAGTTTAATCTGAGAATGGCTGGCTCCCGAGATCACCGTAAAGAAGCCCAGGCATTGTTTTCCTTCCAGGCCTCGCTCTCCTGCCGCAATCCCAGAGTGGAATAAACATCCACCAGCAGGTTGGCCCGAAGGAGTTAGGGAGAGGAGGAAGCACAAGGCCTGGGGTCAGTTTCCACCAGCATGGGCGGCTAAAACAATTCCCAGGAGCTCTCTCTGCCAAACACGGGGGTTGGTGGGGAGCCACTGCGGGGAGGCAGGAGCCTAGATTCCTCTCTTGAAGCCCAGTGAGCGGCTGGCCGGCACAGCTGCCACAGACTCAGGGCGGAATGAGGGCAGAGATGGCATCTTCCCCAACTAGTGACCAAAACAAATCCTGCCTGTAACCTTTGCCACAGAAGCATCCCCGCTTTTGTGGAACAGGGATTAATCTAGTCTCACAAATATTTTTTTTTTCCTGGAAAATTTCAGCATATTAAATACAGGCTCTTGCCAGTTAGGAACGGAAGCCTCAGCGAGGGCCCCTCGGATGTGCGTGCGCCCAGCAAGCTTGGGGTTGGGTGTGGGTGAACATGAACTTTCACACGAAGTCTGGGTAACCTAAATGAGTTTCAAAATAAACAAACTGGACAGACAGACGTACATTTGGCAAAAAGACATGAGAAACAAATGGACAGACAGAAGCCAGGTAAAGAGTGGGAAGGCAGGAAGTGAAGTGTACCCTGGACCTCAGCCACTCTGGCCCAAGCCTGGCTGGGTCAACGCTAAGTGGGAAGGGACCGGAGAGCCCCTGGGAAGGCTGTGGGAGGCGTCTCTGGGGATTACGGCTTCCTCCACCACAAGCCTGCATGGGGCCAGAGGGGTGAGTACATGGGTCTTCTGCAAGCTGATGGAGAGTGGCAACCACAGGAGTTTGTGTCCCTCCAGCACCTGTAACCACGTTGCCAAGAGAGTAAAGCAATGGACCCATGACGGGACCTGGCTGTCCTGAAGCTTAAACATGTCCAGGGCATGTTTAAGAGATTACAGACCACGCAACATGAAGGCAGTCTCTGCTGTGAACCAAGGAGGGGCAATTTCGACCTAGTCCACCAGGCAAGACGTGGCTTTAGAGCCATGGTTGGTGAAGCCCTTGGTGAGCATGGAGCAGAGAGACATCAGTGCCCAGAGTGTGACTGACAGGTGGGCTCCTCCTGAGAACTCATCCCGGATTCAGTTTAGTGTCATGAGAAGGAATAAGGGGCACGTTGATGGCCCTGATTGAATTTATAGACTTAGGGCTCCAGGGAGAAGAGTCACCCTCGACCCCTGATCGTTCCTTTGGGATCCAAATCTAGGGAGCACAAGGCAACTGGTGGTAGCCCAGGGCTCACTGGGTCACAGAGCTAGTCTATAAAATGCTGGCTTTGAAATTCCTCTCTGATCCTAACTAAACACTCTCCTCTGAGTGGCTACAGGTTCCCTTTTCAAGGGCTCAGGCTCTCTTTCCAAGACCTTATCACAGACGCCGTGTCTGCCTTAAACTGCCTGTTGATGGAAACAAGACCAGGCCCCCTGCCATGGGATCTGCAAGATCATGATGGAGGGGGCACGGTCAGGCCAAATCGGAAGGCTTTGGAGGTATTTTTGTGCCTTTCTCCATGCCCAAATAGATTCGCTTAGAGCAGAGTCGCTCTTTGCCCAAGGACTCTCCCAAGGCTGCCTCACTTCCTTTCAGCAACTGGCTCCCAGCACCTTAGCAAAGCCCATGCCTTCTTGCAGGAACTGCAGGGCAGGAGATGGGTGTCCCAGGGTGAGAGCAGGGGTGCGAGCAGGGGAGCGTCTCCCACCAAGTTCATGTTCAGCAGACTGCCACTCACCGGGTAAGCAGACCGCAGAGCACAGCTTATTGTCCAGTGCTTTCATGCTGGCGATGTCAAAGTCATTGTTATTGTCACACTCCATACCTAGAAATGCGAGTGTCCTCTGGCCTCTAACGGAGTTAAGGCAGTTAGAGAGGACCTGGCTGTGTTTTTCTCTGCTTTGCTGTCCTTAAAATAAAAATCTTAAGGATGGAGACAAAAAACATCAAATCATATGTTAAAAAAAAGACAATAATTAAGTGGGGAGAGAGGACAATAAAGGAAACTGCGTGGGTACGTTTGTGTTCTCGCTCTGTTCTGCTCTGTTTCCTTAACTGGCCCCTTTCCAGCCTTTGTTCCAGGGAAATCAGACCCTGGGGATGTCTGTGGGATTCGGACACGCACACCCGGGCCCAGAGCAGAGCTAAGCCAGGTTGGAAGAGCTAGGAGAGCCACGGGGGAAGTGACCCCGGGCTCCGGCCTGTGTCTGTCGGTGCACGTGGGGTGTGTTTATGACCACAAGGCTCTGCGAAATGACTAATACATAAAATGGCAATTAAAGCTCTTTGGTCCCGTAATTTTGCACCTCAAATCAAAGAATCGCATTGCTTGCAAAATTGATTTATTTTCTTTGAGACTTAATTTTCTATTCTGAAGATGTTTTAAGGGGCTGACCAGAAACCTTCAGTCGTGTAAGATGGGAAGGGGACAATTTTAGATGTTATTTTTTCAAGCCCCCCACCCGGTTTTTTTTCCTTGGTGAAAGGGAGAGGAAGAAACATACATCTACTGTGTACAGCATGTCAGGTGGAAACCACATATGGAATGTCAGGCGGAAACCACGTACTGCCCTGTGCCTTTTAGAAGCAAATATTCTACTGGGGACGACAATCACAATGGAGAACTCAGAGCCTTGCGCCCTGAAGACATCAACCGAGGAGAGGTAGCGCCCAACTCCGGCTTGGTTGGCGTGCACGTGCGGCAGAGGCACAGCCTGGGCGACCACCCCTCCTCCGGCACTACTTGGCCAGGAGAGAGTGGTCATGTGCACATGCGCACACCCTGCACACCACACAACCCCCCAAGCAACTGCCATGGCCAAAGCAGAAGCGACTAGCATGACATCTGCATCCAGGCTGGGATCCAGGTTTGCTCTGGAGGTTGCCCTTCTGTGGAGGCACCTCAGAGGAGCAGACGGAAGAGACACCGGTTCCTGGGACGCCTGGTCCTACAATCCCAGGTGGGATTCCCAGCTCGCCTACCCTCCCCCCCCCCGCCACTTCCTTGCTCTATATGTAGGTCGTTCCTTCGCTTCTCGGCTTACTAGAAACCAAATTCTTCCGACTGAAGATATGATTGACCTTATTTACAAAACAGAAATAGAGTCACAGGTGTAGAAAACAAACTTATGGTTATGGCG
This sequence comes from Mesoplodon mirus, assembly GCF_964341445.2. NCBI lineage: Eukaryota > Metazoa > Chordata > Mammalia > Artiodactyla > Ziphiidae > Mesoplodon > Mesoplodon mirus. Next base: position 35,939,629 of record NC_138994.1, on the reverse strand, counting down.
GGGGGCAAGGGAGGGGAGGGATACATTGGGAGATTGGGATTGACATATACACACTACTATATATAAAATAGATAACTAATAAGGACCTGCTGTAGAGCACAGGGGACTCTACTCAGTACCCTGTAATGGCCTATATGGGCAAAGAATCTAAAAAAAGAGTGGATATATGTATATGTATAGTTGATTCACGTTGCTGTACAGCAGAAACTAACACAACATTGTAAACCAACTCTTCCAATTAAAAAAAATATCTACTTGAGGCCTGAATGATGGTAAAGAGACTCGTTCCAATAGCCTACAAACACTAGTGTACGCTGAGCTGCTAACGTCTCTTCACCTCACCTTTGCTGTGCCGCCAGGGCTGTGATCCTTCTGCTACTGTAACATCAGCCGTTTTCTTCACTAAAGCAGGAAAACCTACTGCCTAACAGTCGGTTCCCCCAAGGGGAGGAAGCTGTTCTCCTGCTGCAGCTGAACTTTGGGGCTGCTAGAGCAGTTCTGTGAGACTCGGCTGAGAAGCTGAAGCAGGAAGGAAGGGGATGGCAGTTGCCCAAGAAGCTTCAGGATCTACTCAACGTAGATGGAGAACTCCATGTATCTTCTGCAGCCTTGGCTCAGAGGCCCAGAAAGAGCCAGGAAGGCTGCTGAGGTCCTCAGATACCCTGCTTGCTTTGATATTCCATCAAGAAGACAACCTTTCCCCAAAGCCACACCCTTGAGCAGTGCCACCAAGTCACACCAGTGCCCCTTTCTCTACCCTTCAGAGAATACCCGGGAAAGAAATATAATAAAAGGGAGCAAAAGACCAGGTCTTTTACCATCTTCTTGTGTGGGTGATTCGTCCTCTTCTTCTAGAACCTCATTTCCCTAGGACAGAAGGAAGGCACTGTGAGTCCATAAAGCAGTGAAATGAGCCTACTGATGGTCAGAAGACAGAACTAATCACCCTCATGGTATCCATACATTTCCTGTCTGTGTGAGATGGCTGGGAGGCCCAGCAGAGGCAGATTTTGCTTGGCGAGGCAGGATCGGCCCGTAGGGACCAGGTCTGAGGCACGTTCCAGAGGGACCAGGTCTGAGGCACCTTACAGAGGGACCCTGGGACTGTCAGGATTAGCCTTGGTTATAGTTTAGCTCACACTGTTTCTCTCAGGTGGAAATCAAAGTTGTCAAATGAAAAAGCAAACCGTGAGATCATAAAACTTTCAGGAACCCTTTAGGATCCCCAATCCCATCCAGATACTCCTTTGAGAACATCTGGCTCAAGAGAAAGTTGTAGAGTCCCCACTGGGAGCTGGGCATTCCATATACTTCAGGCACACCTCCGTCAGAGCACTGCTCACGCTGAGTTATAACTCTGATTCCTCCATCAGATGGAGCTCCGGGATGGGTGGGATGGGTGGATTGGGGGTGTGGGCAGGCAAAAGCCATGTCACTCGGTCTTTGTGTCCCCCAGTGCCAGGAAGATGTGAGATGCCTGTGCCAGGTAAATACTAAGTGAATTGGAGGACAAACACCCTCTCAAGGGTCTGGCCTGGAAGACTTCCCTCTGGAACTCACCCCACGCCTATTACGCTGAGACCAGCGCCCTCTGCTAACCGGACAGTCCCTCTGCTCTGCACCCTGCCTCTAACAGATCCAAGTGCACCACCTTGGAAGGCTTCTTCCAGAAGAGCCCCCATCCTATTTGCATCCTGTGCCAGCGCCGGCAGTCCCTCTGACCGGGGAGGGGCACCAGCGTCCACCTTGCTCTTACCTCTGCATCCTGCTCTTCAGCGGTGGCGACGAGGCCCGCAAAGTTGCAGTCTGGAGACGCCGCTGGCGTCACCTGCAAAGGAGCAACAAAAGTCAAGGTGCAGATGCCACCGGCTCTCCTACCCAGCTCGCCTGGCAGCAAACGCAAACCAAGTCCTCAGGACAGAAGTGGTGCCACATGGAAGATCACATCTGAGGGAGTCTGTGATTCAACAACCCGGTACCGTGTTTTCCAGGGCTCCCCTCCCGAGCACTGGGGGGCTTTGCCGATCTCCCTGGCAGGCCCTGGACTGAGCTCCTTGGGACTCGAGTACAGAGCAGAGCAGAGCGGCGAGGGCGATCCCATGCTCCTCTCTTACGTCTCCTTCTTCTGAGGGGGTCCTGCTGGCGGCCCGGGGCCAGGGGAGAGCCTCCCCGTCCTCTTCCGTGCCAGGGGCGATGTAGGAGCCGGACATGGAGGAGACGGTGTCGGTGCTGACCTGGGAGGACACCATGGACATGACCTTCCTTCTTCAAGTCTGGGTCCCCAGTATGTTGAGGGGGGCAGAGGCGGGGAGAAGAGTGTTTCCTGCCCTCAGCTCAACTCTTCATGAGGCCTGGCGCATTTGCTTCAGGCCAGCATGGAATCCCATCCCGGGGGCCTTCCCATCACTGGAGCTGAGGGTGGCCTGTCCCGAGGGCAGACGGGGAAGGTCTCCGAAGACTGAGTTCCTGAACATTGCCCCTCATCCCTTTCCTGGCTGGTGATACATGGGGGAGGGAGGATAGGGAAGAGGTGGAAAGTGAGGAGACAGAAAGCTGGCTTCTTGCTTTGGGAAGGGACTGTACCACACCTGAGGGTGAAGTGGCTGAAGGGCTTCTCACCTCAAAAGTGGAGATCAAAGGAAATGCGAAACCTGCCCAGAGAGCTTGAGTCATGGGCTCAAAGCCACACAGGGCAAAAGAGAAAGGACAACTCAGTGCAACATGGGGTCCTGGATTGGGATGTTGGAATGGAGAGGAGCATTACTGGGGTGATCTGCAAGACGTGAAGGGGGTCTGCGGTTACATGGGATTACCAGGTCAGTGTTCATTTCCTGATTGTGATGGTGGTACTGGGATTATGGAGGTGTGTCCTTGTTCTAAGGAAACACACACTAAAGTATCTAGTGCTAATGGGGCAGCCTGTCTGCAACTTACTGTTAAGGGCGCAAAATATATATTGACTGGGATTACATCGAATCTCTAAATAAATACGGAGTCACTGAACGTTTTTTCAAAAAGCCACCCAGCCAAGGGCCGGGGCAGGGATGAATAGGAGGGACAGGATCCACTCACGCTTCCCGCCTCCTCCACCGCCAACCCCCAAACGCTGCCTGCTGAAGGGGTGTGTGAAGCCCTGTGTTCTGGCCGCTTCGGAGCCCCCTCTTAGCTTTGGCTGCTCGTTGGCAGCATCCATGGACCCTTAAAAGTGCCAGTGTTTGGGTCCCAGCCCCAGAGACGCTAGTCCCAAGCATAGGGATTTTCAGGAGCTCCTGGGGATTCTTCCTGGCAGCCAGAAGCTTCTTCAGCCTTTTCTTACCTGGCAGGCAGTTCTGCCAGCCCCTGACCTTGCCCCTCTTCCCCCAGCATGGGCCCAGGCAGAGGGTGAGGAGGGGGGACAGTGACCGGCCCCACCTGTCAATCCAGGGTGTACCCCTTTTGGCGGGGGCTGGAGGCTGAGCCTGGGGACCAGTGGAGAGGCTGGAGCCCCCATGTTCCCCCAGTGCTGGGGAGCGTGGGGAGGAAGGCCGGAGGGTGGTGGGGAGAGGGAGGGAGTCGTTGCTTAGGGGGTGAAGGGAGTCTCAGAGGGAGGTTGGGGCAGCCTCCTCAGCAAGCGGTGGGAAGGGGATGGGCTGCCTCCTGAGCTCTGTAAGGCCCCAACCCGCCTGGCCCTGCAGTGTGCGCACCCTTCGGAAATATTTTGAGTAATTAGCAAGGGAAAGCAGCAAGTTGGCGGGGGAATGCCAGGTTGCCCTGGAGCCAGCCTCCAGTGCAAGGAAAGAAAGGGGCCTCAGGAGAAAGGGGCCCGTGGAGGCTGGGCAGGATTGTGTAGGACAGTGCCCGTTTGTGTGTGTGTGTGTGTGTGTCTGTGCGCACGTGCACGTGAGTGCTGGGGGAAGGGGCTGTGCACCACAAGGGCGTGCTGGCGGGGCCAGGTGCAGGCTCGGGGGAGAGATGGGTTCCAGGCAAAGCTGGGGTGAGGGTGTGGAAAGGTGCCTGCTGAGTGTCACATATTTGCTGTGCCTCAGTTTCCCCATCAGAACTCTGGTACGTTGATTCCTCACAGGCTGGAGCTGTAGGGTCTAGGCACCCCGTCTTCCGTCTGCCCTGATGGCCTCCCTCAGCCCCAACCTGCATTGGAGGGAAGGCCCTGGGCGGGGTGAATGAACCCCAGGGTGGCAAGTGGGGCCCCAGGGGCTGGGGCCCTCTGACCTCACACCCTGTCCCTTCAGGAAGGGACCAAGGGAGGGAGGAGCTGGAGACAGGCCCAGGCGAGGACCGCAGGTGAGTCTGGGCAGGCCCTCAACTTGGGCGAGGTGGGGAACGTGAGCCGAGCCCTGGGCAAGAACGGCCTTTGTGAGTGAGTCCCCAGGGCCAGGGAGGGGGCTGTGCCTCCTTTGCCGCCTGCTCCTCGGGGCTGTGGGTACAGTCTCCCCATTGCACATAGAGAGGTGCCGAGGCCCTGGCTGCAGGGGACCCCCGAGGGCCGCCTCTCAGCCCCTTTCTCTCTGGGCACCCAGAGATCCTGAGGAGTGCATCAGGGGACACTCTGCAGGCCTTTGGTGCCCCCCATCTTCCTCCCAGCCATTCCCCCTTGGGCCGTGGCCTCCCCAAAACTGGCCCATGCTTTTCCCCAGAGAAAGTTGCAAGCAGGTCCATTTTGAGACTTTTTAAAACTTTACTTTTAAAAATGTTTTTATTGTAAATCACTTTCTATGAAAAAGGTTAAATTGCCCGATGGGTTAGGAGAGTGGATGTGGGATGCAGCCCAGGGCGTTTATGGTGGAGCAAGACACTCCCCTGCAGGAGTGCATGCAAGGGCAATGGGCCATCCCCCCATTCCTGGTCCCAGTGGTTCTAGCAAGCACTGCGTCCCTCCCAGTTAAGCCTCAGCTCTAGCTACACTCACTACATTAGTCTGTCTGTCCCCTTTCCCTCTGCAGCTTGGCTGCCCCAGCCCCTAACCCCCAGATCCCCATCTCCCCGCTGCTCTCAGCCTCAAGTTGGGCTCAAAGATTAGGGACACATACCCTCTGCCCCACCTCTAGGGATGAAGCCAGAAGATCCCAGAGGCCTTAGAAAACCTCCTGGCTCCACCCGGCACCCCGGCCTCCTTTCTGTCTCCTCTCTCTTCCCCCCTCCGCCTAGCTCCTCCTCACAGACTGCCGGGAGAGGCCTCTTGGGTGTTCATTTGCAGTCACCTAATCAGCATTGGTTGTACCTGGGAACTTGCTCTGGATAGAGACCTGGGGAGGAGAGCAGGAGAGAGAGAAGCTTGGAAGCTAAGGTGTTCTGGGGCGGGCCCTGTACTGATGTTTCCAGCTTGGCCAGGGCCCCTCCAAGCCGCAGCTCTCATAGTGCAGGGCCCTTAGCGTGTCTCTGGGGCAGGGAAGAAGTGGATCAATGAAACACTGTGTGTATGGGGGGCTGGGGAGCGGAGGCAGCAATTTGGGTCCTGGGCCCCAATTCTCAGCCTGCTGGACTAGAATCTGAGGATGGCCTGGGCTGGGGGCCGTGTGGCCTGGTGGGGTGAGCTGGCCCAGCCCCTGCCTGGGCGGTAGGGTGTCCATGGGCCTGCACTGGCGGGGAGGGGGGCAGTCTGGGCCCAGACTTCGGTGCTGTCTGGAGGTGGGGCAGGGCCTGGCTTCTTACAAGAAGGCGCCCAGGCTGGCCCAGTCATGCAGGTCAGAGGCCAGTGTGGCATCCCCGGCCTCAAAGAGGGGCTCGGGGGGCAGGGAGCTACGGGTGCTCTCGTCCCAGGGGTGCTCCAGGAAGGATGTGGCCAGGAAGGTCTCATCAAAGTCCAGGCTGTCGGTAGCCTGCTCCGCTGGAGGCCCCCAGGTAACAGGGCAGTCGATGTGGTGGCCATGGATGGTGAGGTCCACGTCCCCGTGTGAGGCAGGGCTCAGCGGCGGGATCAGCTCCGAGATCTCCAGCGTGCCCAGCTCCCCGTCCAGCGTGCCAGCGTCCAAGATGGCCTCCCAGTCAAAGTTGCCCTTGAGGGGTTCCAGCTCACCCTGCTCCTCCTGGGTCAGCAGCAGGGGGCTGGAGGGCCGCGGGACCTTGGCCTCCTGCTTGGGCAGCGGCTGTTGACGCTTACGCCCCAGCCTGCCCTCGCCTGCACCCCAGCCCGCCTCCCCAGTGGCCTCCTCGAACTCCCGCAGCAGCTGCTGGGCCTCGGTGCTCACGGTCAGTGGCCCGGCCCATGGGGCGGCGCTGGGCTCTGGCGCGGCCTGGCGGGCAAAGGCCGGGTGGATGTGGACTGGGGGCAGCCGCTGCTTCTTCAAGGCCCCACTCAGCAGCCGCTCGGCGTACTGGGGGTCGATGCGCCAGAAGCCCCCCTTGCCTGGCTCGTCCTTCTCCCGAGGCATCTTGATGAAGCCCTTCTTCAGGGACAGGTTGTGGCGGATGGAGTTCTGGACACAGGGAGGTAGGAGAGAAGGAAGACAGCTGGGAGAGTGGGTGGGGTCAGTGATGGGGGGTTCCTAGCGCCACTGCCAGTCCCACCACCACCTTCTCTCCGATGGGGGCAGGGGAGACAGAGGCGCTGCTCCGAGCGGGAGGCTCTGGGACACCAGCCACGGGGCACCAGGAGCTGGGAGTGCTGTCGGGGGCTTTTGTTCCCTTTGGCCAGGATATCTGCCTGCTCGGTCATCCGAGCCCTGAGCCGCAGGGTGGCTCTCAGTGCCAGCCTGTCCTGCCCTCCCTCCCTTACCCCGCTGCTTGCGGCCTCTGGTCAAAGGCCTTGGCTCCCCCAGGTCCTGGACGGCCATCTCCCTCTGCCTGGGCCTGGCTGGCCTTCTCTGTTTGTGAAATGAGTGAGTGGGTGTGAGGGTGTGTGTGTGTGGGGGGGGGATGAAGTGTGGGAGGATCTGATGACTTTCCTTGTTTCTAGAGCCGGCTGCTGGCCTGGGCCCTCACCCACCATGTCCCCCTCCTCCCACCCCAGGCTCTGAGGCCTCAGTTGATTATTACCCAGCCAAGAGCATAGCGCTCATTCCTGGGGCCTCTCAGGCTTGGGGTAGTGTGGGGGGTGGTGGAGGGTCTCTGCTTTCTCACCAAGGTTACAAATGGTACCTGCCCCAGGGTCAGGGCCCAAGCAATCGTGGAATAGCTGTGATTACAGGAACTCTGATCCTGTGACCTGTGTCACAGGGAAGGATCTGTGCATCCTCAGGGTCTCTGTCCCCAAGTAGCCCCTGATCCTGATGGTCGAAGAGGCTCAGGGCAGCGTGTGCCCAGCCTGAATCACCATCCTACCTTGTTCAGGCCTGGGTGCACAGTCCAAACCACGCTGGGGCACAGGGGTCTGGGGCCTGGTGGGTGGGGCCGGCAGGTGAGTAGTGCCCCCTGGCAAGACTGGGAGGTTTACATGGTGGTCTGGGCCCCTTGGCTGCTCTGTGCCAGGTTCCGGAGACTTGGAACATGAAGCCAGTGTGGGAGGAAAGAGCCCCTGTGGAAAGCACGTGGCTGAGGTAATTGTCCCCCCAGGGAGGTTGATGAGAAGAGGGGGAGGAGTGTAGGCAGGAAACTAGGGAGGGCTTGGGGTGGGGGCTGGCACAGCAGCTTTCGGAAGGCCCCGTAGCCCTTCCACTGGGACACCGATGGCTTTCACACCCCGCAGCACGCCCCTCTCCCCTCCCAGAGCCCCTCCAGCCAACTGAAAGCAGGCGGGATGCAGAGTCTGGCAGGAACGATGCTCTGCCTCCAGTCAGGCCCTGACAAACTGACCTTGAGGAGGGTAGTGTCGAGGAATTGCAGGACTTGGGACAAAAATGTGTCCCTCAGTCCATCAACCTACCCTGGGGGGCTGTGTCCACGCATAGTTCAGCCCTGGTCTTTGGGCTGAGCCTGCCGGACGAGTGACAAGTTCTTTCCCCTTGAACCTCTATGTCGGCACCCCTGCAGCCCTCTGAACATCCTCCCTCCTCCGTCTCTGAAGTCAAAGGGGCAGCAGTCCAAGCACTGGGCTCCCTTGAGGTCCTTCCTGGACGGCCTTCCTCTCTCGGGGCCCTGGCCGTACCGCGCCTACTTGGCCTGCGGATCTGGGATGTGAGTCCAGTCCGCGAGGGCATGGGGAGGGAGGGAGGGAGTGCCTCCCTACCTGCCAGGTGGGATCAGCGTGGTGGAAGTAACAGAAGTTGTCCGTGATCCACTTGTAGATGGCCGACAGGGTGATCTTGGTGGCCTTGCTGGCCTGCATGGCCATGCAGATGAGCGTGGCATACGAGTAGGGCGGCTTCACGTGCGGGTTGGTGGCGTAGTCCACGTCGTCGGGAGGCGAGGCCTGCAGCCCCGAGGGGGCGCTCCGCGGCGTGCAGGAGGACGTGGGCTTGCCGGGTGTGTGCGGCTGCCCCAGGCAGGCGGGGTCCGCCGCCAGGGGAGACCCCGGCTCGGCCGAGCCTGCCAGCTCGTGGGAGCCGTGGGGGTCGGTGTCCCCCGAAGGCAGGGCGGGGAGCTCGGCGTTGAGAATGGAGAATTCCTGCAGCCACTGCAGGCTGGTCAGGCTGTCATTCAGGGCGTTGGACTCCTCCAGGCCGCCTTCCGGTCCGGCCTCCTCCGCTGCCCCTGCTCCCGAGACGCGTAGCCAGCTCTCCGCCATATCTGCGGGGACTCTCCGAGGGGGCTGTCAACATCCACGAGCCGAGCCGAGGGTGGCCGCCGAGCTCTCCGGCCCGCTGACTCCCGCGGCTTCAGTTACGCAGCCTCCCGGAAGCGGGCTTCCATCCCGCGATCCGGGGGTAGCCTCCTCCAAACGGAATGTGGTGCCTGCGGGGACCAGAGCGGGAACTGAGCCCTCTTTCCCCACCCCCGAGGGGAGAGTGTGGGCGAGGGGGGAGGCTCTTACTAAAATCCTTCCTGCAGCCGGGGAGGATCTTTTACTGCCGAGGTCTGGGAAACAGAAGGTGTGCCCGGGGGTGCGACCCACACGGGGTTCGCCTCGCTCTTTTCCTCTTGGATCTTTTAGAGGAGACTTAATTAGCCCAACGAGGGAATAGTGTAGGGGCATGCGAGGCCACCCCTTTCTCCCTCAAAGCGGGGAATTAACCCCCCTCTCTCCGTCCACAACCAATGGAAATGGGGCGAGAGAGTCCAGGAGGGCAGTACGACGGGTCGGGGGGCGGGGGAGGTCGTCTGATCTTTGAAAAGGGATATTAGGATGGGGCTCAAGGGGAAGGAAGGAAACAATACAGAGAGTTATAAGGGGGTGGGAAGTGAGTGTCCCCCAAACGCCTCTGATGTCAGTCCCCGGGCCCTCCACTTCCGTCGGGGACGGATGGGAGAGCGGGCTGGTACTGACGCCCTCCCTTCCCACGGCCGGCAGCCCTCCCCGTCCCTTACCTGGCTCAGAGCGCAGCCCGGGCCAAAGGAAGCTTCTCAAAGAAATTCCTCCCACCGCCCACCCTCACCGCGGCTCTCTGCTCCCAGCTCCAGGGCCCAGCCAGCAATCCTCGTCGCCACTCACGCCCGCCGGCGCCTCTCTGAAAGCCAGCGGCTGGGGACCGGCACTCAGTAGCCGCTCGCAAGGCGTCTCCTGCTGCCGTGGCGACGCCCCGCCCATATAAACAGCTTCCGCTTCTGCCATTGGCCAGGGCATCTCCAAAGAGACCGCGGGCTCTTAACGGCTCTCTCACGCGGTAACTCTCTTCCAGCTCCCTCCTGCCGCCCTCTCCCGCGCGCGACCCAGCCCCCTACCCGCCACCGCGTCCCGGCTCCGCGCATTCCCGCCCGAGGGCCCCGCGCAGGGCTCGGAGAGGCGCGCGGCTCGGCGCTCCCGCAGAGGCCCCGGGGCCCTCGGCGAGCAGTTCGCCGCGGGAACCGTCCTCCGCCCCACCCCCTTCCCATCTGGGCTGCTCAGAGGTGGCGACGGCTCCTGGGACGCAGCCCGTGGCGCGGGGGCCAGGGCTGGGTGCATGCTTGGGGCTTTCCTTTCCTCTCCTCTGGGCTGCGAGTGGCACTTCCTCACGTTTCTGCGGCCTGTCCCGGTCTCCCGACCGAGTGTCGTCTTGGTGCCCGCAAGCAGGTCTGACTCTCCGATGCCACCTGCCGCTCAGGTCCGCAGAAACCGCAGCCCCGGTCGCAGGCACCCCAAGGCGGCTAGGGTAATCCAGTGTTTCCCGGTAAGCGCCCCCTCCCCGCCCCGTCCTCAGCAAGATTCCCAGAAGCTGACATTCCAGAGGCTTCTTCGGAAGTGCTCTCCCTCCTTTCCAGGTAGCCGAGGAAACAGAGCCGTTGGGTGAAAGCCAGGAAAGCCGTGGACTTGCCAAATTCTTTGACTGGGGTCATTTGCCCCATTCATTTCACCAGCCTTTAAGTGACGGACTAACGGTGGACTGTGGTCCTTCCTCCTCCCCTCCCCCAGCCTCCCTCCAGTCACCAGCTTTCCTGCTCTTCAGTTATTGAGGAGCTGCAGTTGGAAGTTCTCTGGTTGAAGGGGGTGGGTGGAGGTGAGGGCTCCTTATCAGGCCTCTGGGCAGGAGCTGTGCCCGGGGGATGGTACACCAGCTCCCACCCAGAAACATGTCTTTTCCTCTACCCCTTGCCCTCTCTCACTCCTCCATGTCCAGCTTGTCTTGAGTCAAAGTTTTTTTTTTTCTTCCCAAGTATTTATTGTTTTATTTTAATTTTTATTTTATTTTTTTATTAGTTTCTGCTTTATAACAAAGTGAATCAGTCATACATATACATCTGTTCCCACATGCCTTCCCTCAGGCATCTCCCTCCCTCCCACCCTCCCCATCCCACCCCTCCAGGCGGTCACAAAGCACCGAGCTGATCTCCCTGTGCTCTGCGGCTGCTTCCCACTATCTACCTTACGTTTGGTAGTGTATATATGTCCATGCCTCTCTTTCGCCTTGTCACAACTTACCCTTCCCCCTCCCCATATCCTCAAGTCCATTCTCAAGTAGTTCTGTGTCTTTATTCCTGTTTTACCCCTAGGTTATTCATGACATTTTTTAAAATTCCATATATATGTGTTAGCATACGGTATTTGTCTTTCTCTTTCTGACTTACTTCACGGTGTATGACAGAGTCTAGGTCTATCCACCTCATTACAAATAGCTCAGTTTCGTTTCTTTTTATGGCTGAGTAATATTCCATTGTATATATGTGCCACATCTTCTTTATCCATTCATCCGATGATGGACACTTAGGTTGCTTCCATCTCCGGGCTATTGTGAATAGAGCTGCAATGAACATTTTGGTACATGCCTCTTTTTGAGTTATGGTTTTCTCAGGGTATATGCCTAGTAGTGGGATTGCTGGGTCATATGGTAGTTCGAGTTTTAGTCTTTTAAGGAACCTCCATACTGTTCTCCATAGTGGCTGTACCAATTCACATTCCCACCAGCAGTGCAAGAGTGTTCCCTTTTCTCCACACCCTCTCCAGCATTTATTGTTTCTAGATTTCTTGATGATGGCCATTCTGACTGGTGTGAGATGATATCTCATTGTAGTTTTGATTTGCATTTCTCTAATGATTAATGATGCTGAGCATTCTTTCATGTGTTTGTTGGCAGTCTGTATATCTTCTTTGGAGAAATGCCTATTTAAGTCTTCTGCCCATTTTTGGATTGGGTTGTTTGTTTTTTTGCTATTGAGCTGCATGAGCTGTTTTTAAATTTTGGAGATTAATCCTTTGTCAGTTGCTTCATTTGCAAATATTTTCTCCCATTCTGAGGGTTGTCTTTTGGTCTTGTTTATGGTTTCCTTTGCTGTGCAAAAGCTTTGAAGTTTCATTAGGTCCCATTTGTTTATCTTTGTTTTTATTTCCATTTCTCTAGGAGGTGGGTCCAAAAGGATCTTGCTGTGATTTATGTCATAGAGTGTTCTGCCTATGTTTTCCTCTAAGAGTTTGATAGCTTCTGGCCTTACATTTAGGTCTTTAATCCATTTTGAGCTTATTTTTGTGTATGGTGTCAGGGAATGATCTAATCTCATACTTTTACATGTCCCTGTCCAGTTTTCCCAGCACCACTTATTGAAGAGGCTGTCCTTTCTCCACTGTACATTCCTGCCTCCTTGATCAAAGATAAGTTGACCATATGGGTGTGGGTTTATCTCTGGGCTTTCTATCCTGTTCCATTGATCTATCTTTCTGTTTTTGTGCCAGTAAAACACTGTCTTGCTTACTATAGCTTTGTAGTGTAGTCTGAAGTCAGGGAGCCTGATTCCTCCAGCTCCGTTTTTCGTTCTCAAGATTGCTTTGGCTATTCGGAGTCTTTTGTTTTTCCAAACAAAGTTTGAATTTTTTTGTTCTAGTTCTGTGAAAAATGCCAGTGGTAGTTTGATAGGGATTGCATTGAACCTGTAGATTGCTTTGGGTAGTAGAGTCATTTTCACAATATCGATTCTTCCAATCCAGGAGCATGGTATATCTCTCCAGCTATTTGTATCATCTTTAATTTCTTTCATCAGTGTCTTATAATTTTCTGCATACAGGTCTTTTGTCTCCTTAGGTAGGTTTATTCCTAGGTATTTTATTCTTTTTGTTGCAATGGTAAATGGGGGTGTTTTCTTGATTTCACTTTCAGATTCTTCATCATTCGTGTACAGGAATGCCAGAGATTTCTGTGCATTAATTTTGTATCCTGCTACTTTTCCAAATTCATTGATTAGCTCTAGTAGTTTTCTGGTAGCATCTTTAGGATTCTCTATGTATAGTATCATGTCATCTGCAAACAGTGACAGCTTTACTTCTTCTTTTCCAATTTGGATTCCATTTATTTCCTTTTCTTCTCTGATTGCTGTTTCTAAAACTTCCAAAACTAAGTTGAATAAGAGTGGTGAGAGTGGGCCACCTTGTCTTGTTCCTGATCTTAGTGGAAATGTTTTCAGTTTTTCACCATTGAGGACAATGTTGGCTGTGGGTTTGTCATTTATGGCCTTTATTATTTTGAGGAAAGTTCCCTCTATGCCTACTTTCTGCAGGGTTTTTATCATAAATGGGTGTTGAATTTTGTCGAAAGCTTTCTCTGCATCTATTGAGATGATCATATGGTTTTTCTCCTTCAATTTGTTAACATGGTGTATCACATTGATTGATTTGCGTATATTGAAGAATCCTTGCATTCCTGGCATAAACCCCACTTGAGCATGGTGTATGATCCTTTTAATGTGCTGTTGGATTCTGTTTGCTAGTATTTTGTTGAGGATTTTTGCATCTATGTTCATCAGTGATATTGGCCTGTAGTTTTCTTTCTTTGTGACATCCTTGCCTGGTTTTGGTATCAAGGTGATGGTGGCCTCGTAGAATGAGTTTGGGAGTGCTCCTCCCTCTGCTATATTTTGGAAGAGTTTGAGAAGGATATGTGTTAGCTCTTCTCTAAATGTCTGATAGAATTCGCCTGTGAAGCCATCTGGTCCTGGGCTTCTGTTTGTTGGAAGATTTTTAATCACAGTTTCCATTTCAGTGCTTGTGATTGGTCTATTCATATTTTCTATTTCTTCCTGATTCAGTCTTGGCAGGTTGTGCATTTCTAAGAATTTGTCCATTTCTTCCAGGTTGTCCATTTTCTTGGCATAGAGTTTCTTGTAGTAATCTCTCATGATCTTCTATATTTCTGCAGTGTGAGTTGTTATTGCGTCAAAGTATTAAAAGCGTGCTGGAGAAAGTCGGACAGCAACTTTCACAAATAAGCCAACTGCGCAATTAATAGCTCTCCCTCCCTTGTGAACAGTTTTATTCATTTTTAAGAATCATGCAGCAGTCCATAAATATTGCATCCTTGACGTCCCCACTGTAGTGTGCCCATGAGTGTACTCCAGGGAGTGAGGGGTACACAGATGGCACAACAGTACACACATACTTACACACACTAGGTGTGCAGATCCTAAAGCACAGTGAGCAAGCAGCATGCCAAGGTCAGGTGAACAGGACACAAACTCTCCCCAGGTGAGATGGCTTAACGTGTGTGGATCCGTGCCCAGGAGACGCCCCAGCGTGGGCATGCCCTCTGGTGGGATGGGACCGGGGAGGAGAAGGAAAAAGGGCTCTGTGAGAAGGCTGGGATCACCACACCACCCGGAAGTGAGCTCATAGGTGAGCTCCGACCTGAGTGTGGCAGGAAGGAGCCCCAGGCCTCCGGTTAGTCTGTGTCCTTGTGTGAGAAACCAGGCCCCGTCATATTCTCTGTGGGTCAACTGCTAACAACATGACCATCTCCAGATGATGACTGGGGCGGCTGTCCTGTTCCCCGACCAGGCTCTGTGCCCTGTTCCCTGATCCCAGCCCTTTTGGATGGGATATTTCTGCTCGCCAAAGAGCTAAATGAGGGCAAAGAGGTGAGGGGATGGGGGAGAGAGCAGGAACTGTCTGAGAAACAGGAGTGAAGGGCCACTTCTCACCCGGGTATGTCTTGGTTATGGAACCAAGGCCTTGAGGAATCTCTCTGAGCCTCTTCCTGGGAGAAGACAGACCCTCCAGAAAGGGTGAAGGCAATGGCTTCCTCTTACGGTTCCTGGCCACTGTGGCAACTGTTTACCTGCATCTCCTTCATCTCAGGTAACACCACACTCTGAATACTACCTGCCGGGAGACGAGGTGGATCTGTATGCCACCACCCCAGGCTAAGGGAGCGCCCCCTTCCCTAGTGCTTATGGGACTCAGACTTCAAGGAGATCAGGAAGTGTGGTTATTGCTCGAATCTTCAATATGAAAGGGGCTGTAAGAATGTTTCGGGGAAAGAAAGGACATTAACAGGGGTCTGAAACAGCAGAGCCCACTGCAGGATTTCAGAGCGGGTGGACACCGGAACTCAAGGCAGAAGCTGAGATTTGGCTTGGCTCATGTAGTGTCTGTCAGGACCACAGGCCTCCGCCTGCCCACCCCCAGGGCAGGATGTGAACCACAACCACCAGGCAGTGAGGGTCACCACGCACCTGATGGCACAAGGCAGCCACACAGGAGGTGCAAAAGATCCCCCGGCACTGGGCTCTCTTTGAGGCCTTGGGAAGGACCATGAAAAGTTCCTCTAGGGCAACAATTCCAACTACTAATTCAGGCCATCATGGTGGGCATAGCCTAGGGCTCTGTCACATCTCAGCCTCACAAACTGTTGGATCCCACTTTGCTTCTCAATCTCATGCTCCACTAACTAACCACCTCTTCCAAAAGCCAGCAGACAATGCATCTATCAGAGAGCTATGAGGAATCCATTGATAACACTAGTGTTGAGAGACGAACAGCCAACAGCTTACGGTCTTGCTGTTTCAGACTGTTATTTATATGCCTACACTGGACTGGGGTGGGGTGGACATGTGATTTGAACAATATCTCTAAATCTCTGATGAGCCTATGGAAGGCAGTACCTCCGGCTCCCCCCATCAGGCTCAGCTGATCTGGAGGACAGGGGAGGAAAACCGGTGGGATGGGGAGCCTCCCAGACCACCACTGACCCCAGCTCAGCCCTTCCCCCAACCTCCTTTGGGGTTCCTGGGCACCAAATGAGAACCACCGGTCCACCCCTCTCTCAGCTTCTTTCTTCAACTCTTTCAGAAAAGCGGGGTGGAGACGGGGGCAGCAGGGGTAAGAATGCCACCTGACAGGGCGGTAGTGATGAAACGTGATAATATACGACAGTCCCTAACAAGTGCCTGGTAAATAGAGGGGGTCAAAAATGCCTTTGCAGTGTCACCTTAGGATGGAGCCCCAGGCCTTCCTGAGTGCACCTGATCATAAAGAACTCCCCGGTAGGTCATCATGTAACTGAGGGGTTCTCAGATTCAAGGCCTCCTTCCTAAGCAGACACACAAGGCATAGCCTCTGCTACCAGAAGCAAGAACTGTTTTCCCAACCAACCTTCTGGTGGTTGCCACTGCTTCTTGTCCTTGAGAGAGGAGCTCCTAATGCATTTTGAGGGAAACCCCACTTACAGTGCAATATGGCTTTCCCTTCTCACAGGAGTCATCCCCCAACGCCACCCCAATCTGCAGGTCTCAGATTGGTTATGATGTCCCAGAGACTAGAAAATGCCAGATGGGTGTTTGTAATGAAGTCACCCAAACTCTTGAGTCTTCTTGGTCTACCTCCTAAGGAGAAAAAAAAAAAAAAGATACAAAAGAAATAACCAGTCTGTAGACCACAGCTCCACCTGAAGATCAAGATACAGTGGAAACATTCCAGAGATCTCTGCAAAGGGTCTCATGAGCTGCAGTTCGAGTGGCTTTATCCCACAAGGAGAAAAGAGGTTTCCAGTCCCTTCTGAGAGGGGAAGGATCACGGTTGCGGAAGAAGATGAGTCTGGGAGAAGGGTCAGGTGCCCTCAGCATCCAGCTTTCACGTGGGTCTAAAAAGTCTCCGTGTGTCTGGCTGAGGATGCCCAGGAGGTCAGTGGTGCCATGAGGCCAGGATGGGATGTGAGAACGGGAGGAGAGCCCTGGTACAGGGGCTAAGGCTCTCAGATGGCCAAAGGATCCCACACGCAGAGCCTGTTCTCGGGGTCCTCCAGGCTGCCAGAAGATGGGCGTCTGCGCTGCGTGTTCCGACGACTGACCACGTTGTCGTCAGCCTGCCAGGCACCTGAGAAGAGGAAAGGAAGGTTACCGGACCTTTGGTTTGGTGCAGATGGTGTCTCTGGCAGGACAGTCCGGGAGTTTGGCACGAAAGCTGGCAAGATGCGCATTAGCTGGAACTCCCACAGGGTGCAAACCACAGCACGTGAAACTTGGGAGCAGTGGCGTCCACTGGGCGAGGGACAGTCATGGCCACTGTGGCCCACTGATGGAGGGACATGCAGGATGGTCCTTGTTTTGTGAGCTTGCCGTAGGATCCACCTTTGTATCTTTATTTGGTCTTGAAGTGTGCCTAAGTGTTACAGCGGACCAGGAAAAGAAACTGAGTCTGGCTGAGACTTTCACGAGAGCAGGAGGAGGTGAAGGGGAGGGAGAAGAGTGTGTTAATTTGGGCTCAGAGTTAGTGTTTGCTGTGGGGGCCAGGGTGGGGCAGGAAGGGACTGGCTGCCCAGCAGGGTGCCAGGGACCAAATGGCATGGCAGAGAACAGAGTGACAGCTGTTCCTCTCCTTCTGCACCCGAACAGCCCACCGAGAGTTGCTATCAGCTGGTGCCACCAACCCCAGGAGACATTAGCTCCAGAGCTTTGGGGTCCCCCGGGTACCATCCACGAAACTCATCATCTTCCCCCCTTGTCCTGCAGTTCCTGCACGAGAAGCACCCGCTGCCCATGCTGGAAACCCACTCTTGGTGCTTCTCTCTCCTTCATGCTCTGTATCCAATCCATCCTGACCTCCTGCTTGTTCAAGCTCTAGTAAGGTCTAAATCTGTAGTCAGAAAACCGGGATACAGCCCCAGCTTGTAACGTACTGACTGTGTGACCTTGGGCAGGTCACTGTACTTGGAGCCCTGGTTTTCCCATCCATCAGATGGGAGACAAGTACTTACACCCCAGGGATGCCGTGAGACTAAGCGAGGTGACATGGAAGAGTGGTGAGCAGGGCGCCTGACTCACAGAATGTGCGCGAAAACCATCCGCCCCCCAGGCCTTGTTCAGGCTACACTCATCTCCCCCAAGTCGTCCTCCCAGCCCACAGAATGACTCCATCTGATTCAGTCCCCCCAGTGCAGCGAGATGCCCCTTCTGAAGGGAGAGGATGAAGCCCTAACCCCCTGAGTTGGGGGAAAGCCTTCCATTCTCTGGCCGAGGACTGCTGAGCTGCCTCTTCCAGCACCTGCCCCCAGAAGGCCCCCCCTGAAGCCAGATGGGGTCCAGCGTGCTCCGAAGTGCTCCCCCACTGGCCCGTACCACCACCCCATTTCTCATGCTGTGTGGAAATTGCTGGATCCTCCAGCACACGGTGATCTCCTCCAGGGCAGAGCCGAGAGCCATGCCCTTCAGAGGGCTCAGTTCATGGACGGAGCCGGCTGACCCTGGAGGGTGGGCGTGAGGCTCACTGTGTCACATTTGAGGGAGGCCACTCACAAATGTCTGGCGTCAGCTTCAGTTTAGGCCAGCCCAAGACACGAAACCCTTTAATGGCAGAAACACTAGGATTCAGCGGGTATAAATTGTGTATACCCATAAATGTCCTGGTGTGCTAATCCGCCCTAAGGCTCTAATAATAGTCTTGTGGAGGTGGACCCCAGGGGAAGGGGAGTGAGTGGGACAGGAAATGTTTAGGTATCTCTCACAGCCAGATGGAATGCGGGGATCTGTACTCCCTGGGGGTACCGGAGTCCGGCACATGGGTCCACAGTGCTTTTCCCCCTCTAAGGGTGACAGGATGCAGAGCAGGCAAGATTGCGCTTTTAAGTTAGGAACCCCCAGATGAAATAAGTTGTTCCTTCATTTTATATAATTTGGTAGATCTCATACTTATTCCTCTGTGTTTAATGGGCAGGACTCCGGAACTGTGGCTGTTTGGTAGGAACGACCAAAAGCAAATGGTAAACAGGAGAGAAGACACACACACACACACACACACACACACACACACACAAAGTGAAATCAAAACACTGCCGCAGCCTCGCCGCCACCACCACTGGCTGCCAGGCTGCCTGGCTCTGAATTCTTGAGTCCTTGCTACAAACACCACCGGTCCAGATTCTGAGTCAGGGCTGAAAACTGGCTCCTTCTGAAACAGCCTGAAGACTCAGACCTGAAGTCTCTGATCTCCCCAGCTTCTTGGTACAGTCGGTGGTGCTCTTTCCTCTAAAAAGGCTTCTGCCAGACCCTCGGCGAAACCCTGCTGCTCCGTGCATCCTGGATGCGGAAGGTAAGCCTGGAAGGCGCAGGAGGACTTCCTGAGCGAGTGCTACCATTCTGTCCAGCCCTCAGCCAGAAAAGGGAGCCTGGAGATTCAAAATCCTTCCCGGGAGGTAGAGAAAGGTGGTTCCCACTTAATTCCCTCCTCAGGCTCAGAAACGGGGGAGTGAAGACACCTCTAGAGGCAGATTTGGGGAGCACATCTAGGGGGATTCCACACACCTCTTTCCTGCCTCTACCCAGCCACTAATTAAATTTAAGATCTGTAACAGTTCCACCATCTTGTAGAGTTTCTCTCCAAGAAAAGAGAAAGTTAATTCCGATTTTTCCTTAGTATCTGCGAAGCATAAGCCTTCCTAGTGGCGTCTTAGTCTTGGGTTATTTCAGGTCTCCATAAGTACTTTTCTTTGTTTTGTTTTTGGCTGTGCAGTGGCTTGGAGGATTTTAGTTCTGTGACCAGGGATTGAACCAGGCCACTGAAGTGAAAGTGCTGAGTCCTAACCACTGGACTGCCAGGGAATTCCCTCCATAAGTACTTTTAGATTTCATCGGTATGCCCACTCCTGTCCAATGCCATCATTTAAAAACATCTGTATCGGGCTTCCCTGATGGCGCAGTGGTTGAGAGTCTCCCTGCCGATGCAGAGGACAAGGGTTTGTGCCCTGGTCCGGGAAAATCCCAAATGCCACGGAGCGGCTGGGCCCGTGAGCCATGGCCGCTGAGCCTGCGCGTCCGGAGCCTGTGCTCCGCAACGGGAGAGGCCACAACAGTGGGAGGCACGCGTACCACAAAAAACAAAACAAAACAAAACAAAAACATTTGTATTTCCACTAATAAACTCAAATTATCTTTGCTTTTTCCCATCACACCACCCAGAGCCTTTTCACAGAATTGCCACTGGTCCCCTGGCCACTATCCTGATGCCTGTGTGATACTCCATCAGGTTCCTTGGGGCCCCGTCTACCTAGCATGGCCTCGCGATTATAGTCAGCTCATCACCTACAATGGTCAACTCAGATTTCCTCCCTTTGAGAACCTTGCAGAACAATCTCAGAACATACCATCGCCCCCCCACCTTGGTCTCGGGGCCAAAGAAGACCCAGAGGCTTCTTAGCGGAAGAGGTGCTGGAATGACACAGGTGCTTTCTCAACATCACTCCCACAAGGGTGATGAGAGCAGCGAGGATGGGGACCTGAGCCATCCTTGCCGCGAGCTGGGGCTCCTGGCAGAGCACCTGTGGGCCTGGGGAGGGTGGACCATGGGGTGCTCCCCGGGCTCCCTCCTTGTGGGCGCTCCGTGAGGGGAGTGGCATCCGTGTGGGGAGGGAAACAGTGTGGAGAGGGAGACCAAGTGCCTGAGAAGCTGTCCTGATGGCCAAGCCAGCCTGAGGCACCTCAGTCATAGGAAGGAACTTTGAACTTACAGCTGAGCGTGGTGAGGTCTCTTGATTCCATGGGACCTACCACAGTGGATGCTCCTGTCATTAACCTGACATTAACCTGACAGATTCTTCCAGAGAGTTCCCCAGCTCTTTACTACCAGTGTGACGCTAACGGCAGAACCCGAGAAACATTTCACCAAGAGAGCAGATGCACTTTCCTTCTCTCGTAAGAGCCCTTGAGACCTCAGGGTGAGGCTACGATGCGACCCTCAACTCCCTCTCCCGGCAGGCGCCACTGTCATTCGGTTTCAGGTCTGGCCTGAACGGTGAAGCCAGTTTAATCTGAGAATGGCTGGCTCCCGAGATCACCGTAAAGAAGCCCAGGCATTGTTTTCCTTCCAGGCCTCGCTCTCCTGCCGCAATCCCAGAGTGGAATAAACATCCACCAGCAGGTTGGCCCGAAGGAGTTAGGGAGAGGAGGAAGCACAAGGCCTGGGGTCAGTTTCCACCAGCATGGGCGGCTAAAACAATTCCCAGGAGCTCTCTCTGCCAAACACGGGGGTTGGTGGGGAGCCACTGCGGGGAGGCAGGAGCCTAGATTCCTCTCTTGAAGCCCAGTGAGCGGCTGGCCGGCACAGCTGCCACAGACTCAGGGCGGAATGAGGGCAGAGATGGCATCTTCCCCAACTAGTGACCAAAACAAATCCTGCCTGTAACCTTTGCCACAGAAGCATCCCCGCTTTTGTGGAACAGGGATTAATCTAGTCTCACAAATATTTTTTTTTTCCTGGAAAATTTCAGCATATTAAATACAGGCTCTTGCCAGTTAGGAACGGAAGCCTCAGCGAGGGCCCCTCGGATGTGCGTGCGCCCAGCAAGCTTGGGGTTGGGTGTGGGTGAACATGAACTTTCACACGAAGTCTGGGTAACCTAAATGAGTTTCAAAATAAACAAACTGGACAGACAGACGTACATTTGGCAAAAAGACATGAGAAACAAATGGACAGACAGAAGCCAGGTAAAGAGTGGGAAGGCAGGAAGTGAAGTGTACCCTGGACCTCAGCCACTCTGGCCCAAGCCTGGCTGGGTCAACGCTAAGTGGGAAGGGACCGGAGAGCCCCTGGGAAGGCTGTGGGAGGCGTCTCTGGGGATTACGGCTTCCTCCACCACAAGCCTGCATGGGGCCAGAGGGGTGAGTACATGGGTCTTCTGCAAGCTGATGGAGAGTGGCAACCACAGGAGTTTGTGTCCCTCCAGCACCTGTAACCACGTTGCCAAGAGAGTAAAGCAATGGACCCATGACGGGACCTGGCTGTCCTGAAGCTTAAACATGTCCAGGGCATGTTTAAGAGATTACAGACCACGCAACATGAAGGCAGTCTCTGCTGTGAACCAAGGAGGGGCAATTTCGACCTAGTCCACCAGGCAAGACGTGGCTTTAGAGCCATGGTTGGTGAAGCCCTTGGTGAGCATGGAGCAGAGAGACATCAGTGCCCAGAGTGTGACTGACAGGTGGGCTCCTCCTGAGAACTCATCCCGGATTCAGTTTAGTGTCATGAGAAGGAATAAGGGGCACGTTGATGGCCCTGATTGAATTTATAGACTTAGGGCTCCAGGGAGAAGAGTCACCCTCGACCCCTGATCGTTCCTTTGGGATCCAAATCTAGGGAGCACAAGGCAACTGGTGGTAGCCCAGGGCTCACTGGGTCACAGAGCTAGTCTATAAAATGCTGGCTTTGAAATTCCTCTCTGATCCTAACTAAACACTCTCCTCTGAGTGGCTACAGGTTCCCTTTTCAAGGGCTCAGGCTCTCTTTCCAAGACCTTATCACAGACGCCGTGTCTGCCTTAAACTGCCTGTTGATGGAAACAAGACCAGGCCCCCTGCCATGGGATCTGCAAGATCATGATGGAGGGGGCACGGTCAGGCCAAATCGGAAGGCTTTGGAGGTATTTTTGTGCCTTTCTCCATGCCCAAATAGATTCGCTTAGAGCAGAGTCGCTCTTTGCCCAAGGACTCTCCCAAGGCTGCCTCACTTCCTTTCAGCAACTGGCTCCCAGCACCTTAGCAAAGCCCATGCCTTCTTGCAGGAACTGCAGGGCAGGAGATGGGTGTCCCAGGGTGAGAGCAGGGGTGCGAGCAGGGGAGCGTCTCCCACCAAGTTCATGTTCAGCAGACTGCCACTCACCGGGTAAGCAGACCGCAGAGCACAGCTTATTGTCCAGTGCTTTCATGCTGGCGATGTCAAAGTCATTGTTATTGTCACACTCCATACCTAGAAATGCGAGTGTCCTCTGGCCTCTAACGGAGTTAAGGCAGTTAGAGAGGACCTGGCTGTGTTTTTCTCTGCTTTGCTGTCCTTAAAATAAAAATCTTAAGGATGGAGACAAAAAACATCAAATCATATGTTAAAAAAAAGACAATAATTAAGTGGGGAGAGAGGACAATAAAGGAAACTGCGTGGGTACGTTTGTGTTCTCGCTCTGTTCTGCTCTGTTTCCTTAACTGGCCCCTTTCCAGCCTTTGTTCCAGGGAAATCAGACCCTGGGGATGTCTGTGGGATTCGGACACGCACACCCGGGCCCAGAGCAGAGCTAAGCCAGGTTGGAAGAGCTAGGAGAGCCACGGGGGAAGTGACCCCGGGCTCCGGCCTGTGTCTGTCGGTGCACGTGGGGTGTGTTTATGACCACAAGGCTCTGCGAAATGACTAATACATAAAATGGCAATTAAAGCTCTTTGGTCCCGTAATTTTGCACCTCAAATCAAAGAATCGCATTGCTTGCAAAATTGATTTATTTTCTTTGAGACTTAATTTTCTATTCTGAAGATGTTTTAAGGGGCTGACCAGAAACCTTCAGTCGTGTAAGATGGGAAGGGGACAATTTTAGATGTTATTTTTTCAAGCCCCCCACCCGGTTTTTTTTCCTTGGTGAAAGGGAGAGGAAGAAACATACATCTACTGTGTACAGCATGTCAGGTGGAAACCACATATGGAATGTCAGGCGGAAACCACGTACTGCCCTGTGCCTTTTAGAAGCAAATATTCTACTGGGGACGACAATCACAATGGAGAACTCAGAGCCTTGCGCCCTGAAGACATCAACCGAGGAGAGGTAGCGCCCAACTCCGGCTTGGTTGGCGTGCACGTGCGGCAGAGGCACAGCCTGGGCGACCACCCCTCCTCCGGCACTACTTGGCCAGGAGAGAGTGGTCATGTGCACATGCGCACACCCTGCACACCACACAACCCCCCAAGCAACTGCCATGGCCAAAGCAGAAGCGACTAGCATGACATCTGCATCCAGGCTGGGATCCAGGTTTGCTCTGGAGGTTGCCCTTCTGTGGAGGCACCTCAGAGGAGCAGACGGAAGAGACACCGGTTCCTGGGACGCCTGGTCCTACAATCCCAGGTGGGATTCCCAGCTCGCCTACCCTCCCCCCCCCCGCCACTTCCTTGCTCTATATGTAGGTCGTTCCTTCGCTTCTCGGCTTACTAGAAACCAAATTCTTCCGACTGAAGATATGATTGACCTTATTTACAAAACAGAAATAGAGTCACAGGTGTAGAAAACAAACTTATGGTTATGGCGGGGGGCAAGGGAGGGGAGGGATACATTGGGAGATTGGGATTGACATATACACACTACTATATATAAAATAGATAACTAATAAGGACCTGCTGTAGAGCACAGGGGACTCTACTCAGTACCCTGTAATGGCCTATATGGGCAAAGAATCTAAAAAAAGAGTGGATATATGTATATGTATAGTTGATTCACGTTGCTGTACAGCAGAAACTAACACAACATTGTAAACCAACTCTTCCAATTAAAAAAAATATCTACTTGAGGCCTGAATGATGGTAAAGAGACTCGTTCCAATAGCCTACAAACACTAGTGTACGCTGAGCTGCTAACGTCTCTTCACCTCACCTTTGCTGTGCCGCCAGGGCTGTGATCCTTCTGCTACTGTAACATCAGCCGTTTTCTTCACTAAAGCAGGAAAACCTACTGCCTAACAGTCGGTTCCCCCAAGGGGAGGAAGCTGTTCTCCTGCTGCAGCTGAACTTTGGGGCTGCTAGAGCAGTTCTGTGAGACTCGGCTGAGAAGCTGAAGCAGGAAGGAAGGGGATGGCAGTTGCCCAAGAAGCTTCAGGATCTACTCAACGTAGATGGAGAACTCCATGTATCTTCTGCAGCCTTGGCTCAGAGGCCCAGAAAGAGCCAGGAAGGCTGCTGAGGTCCTCAGATACCCTGCTTGCTTTGATATTCCATCAAGAAGACAACCTTTCCCCAAAGCCACACCCTTGAGCAGTGCCACCAAGTCACACCAGTGCCCCTTTCTCTACCCTTCAGAGAATACCCGGGAAAGAAATATAATAAAAGGGAGCAAAAGACCAGGTCTTTTACCATCTTCTTGTGTGGGTGATTCGTCCTCTTCTTCTAGAACCTCATTTCCCTAGGACAGAAGGAAGGCACTGTGAGTCCATAAAGCAGTGAAATGAGCCTACTGATGGTCAGAAGACAGAACTAATCACCCTCATGGTATCCATACATTTCCTGTCTGTGTGAGATGGCTGGGAGGCCCAGCAGAGGCAGATTTTGCTTGGCGAGGCAGGATCGGCCCGTAGGGACCAGGTCTGAGGCACGTTCCAGAGGGACCAGGTCTGAGGCACCTTACAGAGGGACCCTGGGACTGTCAGGATTAGCCTTGGTTATAGTTTAGCTCACACTGTTTCTCTCAGGTGGAAATCAAAGTTGTCAAATGAAAAAGCAAACCGTGAGATCATAAAACTTTCAGGAACCCTTTAGGATCCCCAATCCCATCCAGATACTCCTTTGAGAACATCTGGCTCAAGAGAAAGTTGTAGAGTCCCCACTGGGAGCTGGGCATTCCATATACTTCAGGCACACCTCCGTCAGAGCACTGCTCACGCTGAGTTATAACTCTGATTCCTCCATCAGATGGAGCTCCGGGATGGGTGGGATGGGTGGATTGGGGGTGTGGGCAGGCAAAAGCCATGTCACTCGGTCTTTGTGTCCCCCAGTGCCAGGAAGATGTGAGATGCCTGTGCCAGGTAAATACTAAGTGAATTGGAGGACAAACACCCTCTCAAGGGTCTGGCCTGGAAGACTTCCCTCTGGAACTCACCCCACGCCTATTACGCTGAGACCAGCGCCCTCTGCTAACCGGACAGTCCCTCTGCTCTGCACCCTGCCTCTAACAGATCCAAGTGCACCACCTTGGAAGGCTTCTTCCAGAAGAGCCCCCATCCTATTTGCATCCTGTGCCAGCGCCGGCAGTCCCTCTGACCGGGGAGGGGCACCAGCGTCCACCTTGCTCTTACCTCTGCATCCTGCTCTTCAGCGGTGGCGACGAGGCCCGCAAAGTTGCAGTCTGGAGACGCCGCTGGCGTCACCTGCAAAGGAGCAACAAAAGTCAAGGTGCAGATGCCACCGGCTCTCCTACCCAGCTCGCCTGGCAGCAAACGCAAACCAAGTCCTCAGGACAGAAGTGGTGCCACATGGAAGATCACATCTGAGGGAGTCTGTGATTCAACAACCCGGTACCGTGTTTTCCAGGGCTCCCCTCCCGAGCACTGGGGGGCTTTGCCGATCTCCCTGGCAGGCCCTGGACTGAGCTCCTTGGGACTCGAGTACAGAGCAGAGCAGAGCGGCGAGGGCGATCCCATGCTCCTCTCTTACGTCTCCTTCTTCTGAGGGGGTCCTGCTGGCGGCCCGGGGCCAGGGGAGAGCCTCCCCGTCCTCTTCCGTGCCAGGGGCGATGTAGGAGCCGGACATGGAGGAGACGGTGTCGGTGCTGACCTGGGAGGACACCATGGACATGACCTTCCTTCTTCAAGTCTGGGTCCCCAGTATGTTGAGGGGGGCAGAGGCGGGGAGAAGAGTGTTTCCTGCCCTCAGCTCAACTCTTCATGAGGCCTGGCGCATTTGCTTCAGGCCAGCATGGAATCCCATCCCGGGGGCCTTCCCATCACTGGAGCTGAGGGTGGCCTGTCCCGAGGGCAGACGGGGAAGGTCTCCGAAGACTGAGTTCCTGAACATTGCCCCTCATCCCTTTCCTGGCTGGTGATACATGGGGGAGGGAGGATAGGGAAGAGGTGGAAAGTGAGGAGACAGAAAGCTGGCTTCTTGCTTTGGGAAGGGACTGTACCACACCTGAGGGTGAAGTGGCTGAAGGGCTTCTCACCTCAAAAGTGGAGATCAAAGGAAATGCGAAACCTGCCCAGAGAGCTTGAGTCATGGGCTCAAAGCCACACAGGGCAAAAGAGAAAGGACAACTCAGTGCAACATGGGGTCCTGGATTGGGATGTTGGAATGGAGAGGAGCATTACTGGGGTGATCTGCAAGACGTGAAGGGGGTCTGCGGTTACATGGGATTACCAGGTCAGTGTTCATTTCCTGATTGTGATGGTGGTACTGGGATTATGGAGGTGTGTCCTTGTTCTAAGGAAACACACACTAAAGTATCTAGTGCTAATGGGGCAGCCTGTCTGCAACTTACTGTTAAGGGCGCAAAATATATATTGACTGGGATTACATCGAATCTCTAAATAAATACGGAGTCACTGAACGTTTTTTCAAAAAGCCACCCAGCCAAGGGCCGGGGCAGGGATGAATAGGAGGGACAGGATCCACTCACGCTTCCCGCCTCCTCCACCGCCAACCCCCAAACGCTGCCTGCTGAAGGGGTGTGTGAAGCCCTGTGTTCTGGCCGCTTCGGAGCCCCCTCTTAGCTTTGGCTGCTCGTTGGCAGCATCCATGGACCCTTAAAAGTGCCAGTGTTTGGGTCCCAGCCCCAGAGACGCTAGTCCCAAGCATAGGGATTTTCAGGAGCTCCTGGGGATTCTTCCTGGCAGCCAGAAGCTTCTTCAGCCTTTTCTTACCTGGCAGGCAGTTCTGCCAGCCCCTGACCTTGCCCCTCTTCCCCCAGCATGGGCCCAGGCAGAGGGTGAGGAGGGGGGACAGTGACCGGCCCCACCTGTCAATCCAGGGTGTACCCCTTTTGGCGGGGGCTGGAGGCTGAGCCTGGGGACCAGTGGAGAGGCTGGAGCCCCCATGTTCCCCCAGTGCTGGGGAGCGTGGGGAGGAAGGCCGGAGGGTGGTGGGGAGAGGGAGGGAGTCGTTGCTTAGGGGGTGAAGGGAGTCTCAGAGGGAGGTTGGGGCAGCCTCCTCAGCAAGCGGTGGGAAGGGGATGGGCTGCCTCCTGAGCTCTGTAAGGCCCCAACCCGCCTGGCCCTGCAGTGTGCGCACCCTTCGGAAATATTTTGAGTAATTAGCAAGGGAAAGCAGCAAGTTGGCGGGGGAATGCCAGGTTGCCCTGGAGCCAGCCTCCAGTGCAAGGAAAGAAAGGGGCCTCAGGAGAAAGGGGCCCGTGGAGGCTGGGCAGGATTGTGTAGGACAGTGCCCGTTTGTGTGTGTGTGTGTGTGTGTCTGTGCGCACGTGCACGTGAGTGCTGGGGGAAGGGGCTGTGCACCACAAGGGCGTGCTGGCGGGGCCAGGTGCAGGCTCGGGGGAGAGATGGGTTCCAGGCAAAGCTGGGGTGAGGGTGTGGAAAGGTGCCTGCTGAGTGTCACATATTTGCTGTGCCTCAGTTTCCCCATCAGAACTCTGGTACGTTGATTCCTCACAGGCTGGAGCTGTAGGGTCTAGGCACCCCGTCTTCCGTCTGCCCTGATGGCCTCCCTCAGCCCCAACCTGCATTGGAGGGAAGGCCCTGGGCGGGGTGAATGAACCCCAGGGTGGCAAGTGGGGCCCCAGGGGCTGGGGCCCTCTGACCTCACACCCTGTCCCTTCAGGAAGGGACCAAGGGAGGGAGGAGCTGGAGACAGGCCCAGGCGAGGACCGCAGGTGAGTCTGGGCAGGCCCTCAACTTGGGCGAGGTGGGGAACGTGAGCCGAGCCCTGGGCAAGAACGGCCTTTGTGAGTGAGTCCCCAGGGCCAGGGAGGGGGCTGTGCCTCCTTTGCCGCCTGCTCCTCGGGGCTGTGGGTACAGTCTCCCCATTGCACATAGAGAGGTGCCGAGGCCCTGGCTGCAGGGGACCCCCGAGGGCCGCCTCTCAGCCCCTTTCTCTCTGGGCACCCAGAGATCCTGAGGAGTGCATCAGGGGACACTCTGCAGGCCTTTGGTGCCCC
Source organism: Mesoplodon mirus (assembly GCF_964341445.2). NCBI lineage: Eukaryota > Metazoa > Chordata > Mammalia > Artiodactyla > Ziphiidae > Mesoplodon > Mesoplodon mirus. The sequence continues at coordinate 35,911,370 of NC_138994.1, read as the reverse complement.
CCATCTTCCTCCCAGCCATTCCCCCTTGGGCCGTGGCCTCCCCAAAACTGGCCCATGCTTTTCCCCAGAGAAAGTTGCAAGCAGGTCCATTTTGAGACTTTTTAAAACTTTACTTTTAAAAATGTTTTTATTGTAAATCACTTTCTATGAAAAAGGTTAAATTGCCCGATGGGTTAGGAGAGTGGATGTGGGATGCAGCCCAGGGCGTTTATGGTGGAGCAAGACACTCCCCTGCAGGAGTGCATGCAAGGGCAATGGGCCATCCCCCCATTCCTGGTCCCAGTGGTTCTAGCAAGCACTGCGTCCCTCCCAGTTAAGCCTCAGCTCTAGCTACACTCACTACATTAGTCTGTCTGTCCCCTTTCCCTCTGCAGCTTGGCTGCCCCAGCCCCTAACCCCCAGATCCCCATCTCCCCGCTGCTCTCAGCCTCAAGTTGGGCTCAAAGATTAGGGACACATACCCTCTGCCCCACCTCTAGGGATGAAGCCAGAAGATCCCAGAGGCCTTAGAAAACCTCCTGGCTCCACCCGGCACCCCGGCCTCCTTTCTGTCTCCTCTCTCTTCCCCCCTCCGCCTAGCTCCTCCTCACAGACTGCCGGGAGAGGCCTCTTGGGTGTTCATTTGCAGTCACCTAATCAGCATTGGTTGTACCTGGGAACTTGCTCTGGATAGAGACCTGGGGAGGAGAGCAGGAGAGAGAGAAGCTTGGAAGCTAAGGTGTTCTGGGGCGGGCCCTGTACTGATGTTTCCAGCTTGGCCAGGGCCCCTCCAAGCCGCAGCTCTCATAGTGCAGGGCCCTTAGCGTGTCTCTGGGGCAGGGAAGAAGTGGATCAATGAAACACTGTGTGTATGGGGGGCTGGGGAGCGGAGGCAGCAATTTGGGTCCTGGGCCCCAATTCTCAGCCTGCTGGACTAGAATCTGAGGATGGCCTGGGCTGGGGGCCGTGTGGCCTGGTGGGGTGAGCTGGCCCAGCCCCTGCCTGGGCGGTAGGGTGTCCATGGGCCTGCACTGGCGGGGAGGGGGGCAGTCTGGGCCCAGACTTCGGTGCTGTCTGGAGGTGGGGCAGGGCCTGGCTTCTTACAAGAAGGCGCCCAGGCTGGCCCAGTCATGCAGGTCAGAGGCCAGTGTGGCATCCCCGGCCTCAAAGAGGGGCTCGGGGGGCAGGGAGCTACGGGTGCTCTCGTCCCAGGGGTGCTCCAGGAAGGATGTGGCCAGGAAGGTCTCATCAAAGTCCAGGCTGTCGGTAGCCTGCTCCGCTGGAGGCCCCCAGGTAACAGGGCAGTCGATGTGGTGGCCATGGATGGTGAGGTCCACGTCCCCGTGTGAGGCAGGGCTCAGCGGCGGGATCAGCTCCGAGATCTCCAGCGTGCCCAGCTCCCCGTCCAGCGTGCCAGCGTCCAAGATGGCCTCCCAGTCAAAGTTGCCCTTGAGGGGTTCCAGCTCACCCTGCTCCTCCTGGGTCAGCAGCAGGGGGCTGGAGGGCCGCGGGACCTTGGCCTCCTGCTTGGGCAGCGGCTGTTGACGCTTACGCCCCAGCCTGCCCTCGCCTGCACCCCAGCCCGCCTCCCCAGTGGCCTCCTCGAACTCCCGCAGCAGCTGCTGGGCCTCGGTGCTCACGGTCAGTGGCCCGGCCCATGGGGCGGCGCTGGGCTCTGGCGCGGCCTGGCGGGCAAAGGCCGGGTGGATGTGGACTGGGGGCAGCCGCTGCTTCTTCAAGGCCCCACTCAGCAGCCGCTCGGCGTACTGGGGGTCGATGCGCCAGAAGCCCCCCTTGCCTGGCTCGTCCTTCTCCCGAGGCATCTTGATGAAGCCCTTCTTCAGGGACAGGTTGTGGCGGATGGAGTTCTGGACACAGGGAGGTAGGAGAGAAGGAAGACAGCTGGGAGAGTGGGTGGGGTCAGTGATGGGGGGTTCCTAGCGCCACTGCCAGTCCCACCACCACCTTCTCTCCGATGGGGGCAGGGGAGACAGAGGCGCTGCTCCGAGCGGGAGGCTCTGGGACACCAGCCACGGGGCACCAGGAGCTGGGAGTGCTGTCGGGGGCTTTTGTTCCCTTTGGCCAGGATATCTGCCTGCTCGGTCATCCGAGCCCTGAGCCGCAGGGTGGCTCTCAGTGCCAGCCTGTCCTGCCCTCCCTCCCTTACCCCGCTGCTTGCGGCCTCTGGTCAAAGGCCTTGGCTCCCCCAGGTCCTGGACGGCCATCTCCCTCTGCCTGGGCCTGGCTGGCCTTCTCTGTTTGTGAAATGAGTGAGTGGGTGTGAGGGTGTGTGTGTGTGGGGGGGGGATGAAGTGTGGGAGGATCTGATGACTTTCCTTGTTTCTAGAGCCGGCTGCTGGCCTGGGCCCTCACCCACCATGTCCCCCTCCTCCCACCCCAGGCTCTGAGGCCTCAGTTGATTATTACCCAGCCAAGAGCATAGCGCTCATTCCTGGGGCCTCTCAGGCTTGGGGTAGTGTGGGGGGTGGTGGAGGGTCTCTGCTTTCTCACCAAGGTTACAAATGGTACCTGCCCCAGGGTCAGGGCCCAAGCAATCGTGGAATAGCTGTGATTACAGGAACTCTGATCCTGTGACCTGTGTCACAGGGAAGGATCTGTGCATCCTCAGGGTCTCTGTCCCCAAGTAGCCCCTGATCCTGATGGTCGAAGAGGCTCAGGGCAGCGTGTGCCCAGCCTGAATCACCATCCTACCTTGTTCAGGCCTGGGTGCACAGTCCAAACCACGCTGGGGCACAGGGGTCTGGGGCCTGGTGGGTGGGGCCGGCAGGTGAGTAGTGCCCCCTGGCAAGACTGGGAGGTTTACATGGTGGTCTGGGCCCCTTGGCTGCTCTGTGCCAGGTTCCGGACACTTGGAACATGAAGCCAGTGTGGGAGGAAAGAGCCCCTGTGGAAAGCACGTGGCTGAGGTAATTGTCCCCCCAGGGAGGTTGATGAGAAGAGGGGGAGGAGTGTAGGCAGGAAACTAGGGAGGGCTTGGGGTGGGGGCTGGCACAGCAGCTTTCGGAAGGCCCCGTAGCCCTTCCACTGGGACACCGATGGCTTTCACACCCCGCAGCACGCCCCTCTCCCCTCCCAGAGCCCCTCCAGCCAACTGAAAGCAGGCGGGATGCAGAGTCTGGCAGGAACGATGCTCTGCCTCCAGTCAGGCCCTGACAAACTGACCTTGAGGAGGGTAGTGTCGAGGAATTGCAGGACTTGGGACAAAAATGTGTCCCTCAGTCCATCAACCTACCCTGGGGGGCTGTGTCCACGCATAGTTCAGCCCTGGTCTTTGGGCTGAGCCTGCCGGACGAGTGACAAGTTCTTTCCCCTTGAACCTCTATGTCGGCACCCCTGCAGCCCTCTGAACATCCTCCCTCCTCCGTCTCTGAAGTCAAAGGGGCAGCAGTCCAAGCACTGGGCTCCCTTGAGGTCCTTCCTGGACGGCCTTCCTCTCTCGGGGCCCTGGCCGTACCGCGCCTACTTGGCCTGCGGATCTGGGATGTGAGTCCAGTCCGCGAGGGCATGGGGAGGGAGGGAGGGAGTGCCTCCCTACCTGCCAGGTGGGATCAGCGTGGTGGAAGTAACAGAAGTTGTCCGTGATCCACTTGTAGATGGCCGACAGGGTGATCTTGGTGGCCTTGCTGGCCTGCATGGCCATGCAGATGAGCGTGGCATACGAGTAGGGCGGCTTCACGTGCGGGTTGGTGGCGTAGTCCACGTCGTCGGGAGGCGAGGCCTGCAGCCCCGAGGGGGCGCTCCGCGGCGTGCAGGAGGACGTGGGCTTGCCGGGTGTGTGCGGCTGCCCCAGGCAGGCGGGGTCCGCCGCCAGGGGAGACCCCGGCTCGGCCGAGCCTGCCAGCTCGTGGGAGCCGTGGGGGTCGGTGTCCCCCGAAGGCAGGGCGGGGAGCTCGGCGTTGAGAATGGAGAATTCCTGCAGCCACTGCAGGCTGGTCAGGCTGTCATTCAGGGCGTTGGACTCCTCCAGGCCGCCTTCCGGTCCGGCCTCCTCCGCTGCCCCTGCTCCCGAGACGCGTAGCCAGCTCTCCGCCATATCTGCGGGGACTCTCCGAGGGGGCTGTCAACATCCACGAGCCGAGCCGAGGGTGGCCGCCGAGCTCTCCGGCCCGCTGACTCCCGCGGCTTCAGTTACGCAGCCTCCCGGAAGCGGGCTTCCATCCCGCGATCCGGGGGTAGCCTCCTCCAAACGGAATGTGGTGCCTGCGGGGACCAGAGCGGGAACTGAGCCCTCTTTCCCCACCCCCGAGGGGAGAGTGTGGGCGAGGGGGGAGGCTCTTACTAAAATCCTTCCTGCAGCCGGGGAGGATCTTTTACTGCCGAGGTCTGGGAAACAGAAGGTGTGCCCGGGGGTGCGACCCACACGGGGTTCGCCTCGCTCTTTTCCTCTTGGATCTTTTAGAGGAGACTTAATTAGCCCAACGAGGGAATAGTGTAGGGGCATGCGAGGCCACCCCTTTCTCCCTCAAAGCGGGGAATTAACCCCCCTCTCTCCGTCCACAACCAATGGAAATGGGGCGAGAGAGTCCAGGAGGGCAGTACGACGGGTCGGGGGGCGGGGGAGGTCGTCTGATCTTTGAAAAGGGATATTAGGATGGGGCTCAAGGGGAAGGAAGGAAACAATACAGAGAGTTATAAGGGGGTGGGAAGTGAGTGTCCCCCAAACGCCTCTGATGTCAGTCCCCGGGCCCTCCACTTCCGTCGGGGACGGATGGGAGAGCGGGCTGGTACTGACGCCCTCCCTTCCCACGGCCGGCAGCCCTCCCCGTCCCTTACCTGGCTCAGAGCGCAGCCCGGGCCAAAGGAAGCTTCTCAAAGAAATTCCTCCCACCGCCCACCCTCACCGCGGCTCTCTGCTCCCAGCTCCAGGGCCCAGCCAGCAATCCTCGTCGCCACTCACGCCCGCCGGCGCCTCTCTGAAAGCCAGCGGCTGGGGACCGGCACTCAGTAGCCGCTCGCAAGGCGTCTCCTGCTGCCGTGGCGACGCCCCGCCCATATAAACAGCTTCCGCTTCTGCCATTGGCCAGGGCATCTCCAAAGAGACCGCGGGCTCTTAACGGCTCTCTCACGCGGTAACTCTCTTCCAGCTCCCTCCTGCCGCCCTCTCCCGCGCGCGACCCAGCCCCCTACCCGCCACCGCGTCCCGGCTCCGCGCATTCCCGCCCGAGGGCCCCGCGCAGGGCTCGGAGAGGCGCGCGGCTCGGCGCTCCCGCAGAGGCCCCGGGGCCCTCGGCGAGCAGTTCGCCGCGGGAACCGTCCTCCGCCCCACCCCCTTCCCATCTGGGCTGCTCAGAGGTGGCGACGGCTCCTGGGACGCAGCCCGTGGCGCGGGGGCCAGGGCTGGGTGCATGCTTGGGGCTTTCCTTTCCTCTCCTCTGGGCTGCGAGTGGCACTTCCTCACGTTTCTGCGGCCTGTCCCGGTCTCCCGACCGAGTGTCGTCTTGGTGCCCGCAAGCAGGTCTGACTCTCCGATGCCACCTGCCGCTCAGGTCCGCAGAAACCGCAGCCCCGGTCGCAGGCACCCCAAGGCGGCTAGGGTAATCCAGTGTTTCCCGGTAAGCGCCCCCTCCCCGCCCCGTCCTCAGCAAGATTCCCAGAAGCTGACATTCCAGAGGCTTCTTCGGAAGTGCTCTCCCTCCTTTCCAGGTAGCCGAGGAAACAGAGCCGTTGGGTGAAAGCCAGGAAAGCCGTGGACTTGCCAAATTCTTTGACTGGGGTCATTTGCCCCATTCATTTCACCAGCCTTTAAGTGACGGACTAACGGTGGACTGTGGTCCTTCCTCCTCCCCTCCCCCAGCCTCCCTCCAGTCACCAGCTTTCCTGCTCTTCAGTTATTGAGGAGCTGCAGTTGGAAGTTCTCTGGTTGAAGGGGGTGGGTGGAGGTGAGGGCTCCTTATCAGGCCTCTGGGCAGGAGCTGTGCCCGGGGGATGGTACACCAGCTCCCACCCAGAAACATGTCTTTTCCTCTACCCCTTGCCCTCTCTCACTCCTCCATGTCCAGCTTGTCTTGAGTCAAAGTTTTTTTTTTTCTTCCCAAGTATTTATTGTTTTATTTTAATTTTTATTTTATTTTTTTATTAGTTTCTGCTTTATAACAAAGTGAATCAGTCATACATATACATCTGTTCCCACATGCCTTCCCTCAGGCATCTCCCTCCCTCCCACCCTCCCCATCCCACCCCTCCAGGCGGTCACAAAGCACCGAGCTGATCTCCCTGTGCTCTGCGGCTGCTTCCCACTATCTACCTTACGTTTGGTAGTGTATATATGTCCATGCCTCTCTTTCGCCTTGTCACAACTTACCCTTCCCCCTCCCCATATCCTCAAGTCCATTCTCAAGTAGTTCTGTGTCTTTATTCCTGTTTTACCCCTAGGTTATTCATGACATTTTTTAAAATTCCATATATATGTGTTAGCATACGGTATTTGTCTTTCTCTTTCTGACTTACTTCACGGTGTATGACAGAGTCTAGGTCTATCCACCTCATTACAAATAGCTCAGTTTCGTTTCTTTTTATGGCTGAGTAATATTCCATTGTATATATGTGCCACATCTTCTTTATCCATTCATCCGATGATGGACACTTAGGTTGCTTCCATCTCCGGGCTATTGTGAATAGAGCTGCAATGAACATTTTGGTACATGCCTCTTTTTGAGTTATGGTTTTCTCAGGGTATATGCCTAGTAGTGGGATTGCTGGGTCATATGGTAGTTCGAGTTTTAGTCTTTTAAGGAACCTCCATACTGTTCTCCATAGTGGCTGTACCAATTCACATTCCCACCAGCAGTGCAAGAGTGTTCCCTTTTCTCCACACCCTCTCCAGCATTTATTGTTTCTAGATTTCTTGATGATGGCCATTCTGACTGGTGTGAGATGATATCTCATTGTAGTTTTGATTTGCATTTCTCTAATGATTAATGATGCTGAGCATTCTTTCATGTGTTTGTTGGCAGTCTGTATATCTTCTTTGGAGAAATGCCTATTTAAGTCTTCTGCCCATTTTTGGATTGGGTTGTTTGTTTTTTTGCTATTGAGCTGCATGAGCTGTTTTTAAATTTTGGAGATTAATCCTTTGTCAGTTGCTTCATTTGCAAATATTTTCTCCCATTCTGAGGGTTGTCTTTTGGTCTTGTTTATGGTTTCCTTTGCTGTGCAAAAGCTTTGAAGTTTCATTAGGTCCCATTTGTTTATCTTTGTTTTTATTTCCATTTCTCTAGGAGGTGGGTCCAAAAGGATCTTGCTGTGATTTATGTCATAGAGTGTTCTGCCTATGTTTTCCTCTAAGAGTTTGATAGCTTCTGGCCTTACATTTAGGTCTTTAATCCATTTTGAGCTTATTTTTGTGTATGGTGTCAGGGAATGATCTAATCTCATACTTTTACATGTCCCTGTCCAGTTTTCCCAGCACCACTTATTGAAGAGGCTGTCCTTTCTCCACTGTACATTCCTGCCTCCTTGATCAAAGATAAGTTGACCATATGGGTGTGGGTTTATCTCTGGGCTTTCTATCCTGTTCCATTGATCTATCTTTCTGTTTTTGTGCCAGTAAAACACTGTCTTGCTTACTATAGCTTTGTAGTGTAGTCTGAAGTCAGGGAGCCTGATTCCTCCAGCTCCGTTTTTCGTTCTCAAGATTGCTTTGGCTATTCGGAGTCTTTTGTTTTTCCAAACAAAGTTTGAATTTTTTTGTTCTAGTTCTGTGAAAAATGCCAGTGGTAGTTTGATAGGGATTGCATTGAACCTGTAGATTGCTTTGGGTAGTAGAGTCATTTTCACAATATCGATTCTTCCAATCCAGGAGCATGGTATATCTCTCCAGCTATTTGTATCATCTTTAATTTCTTTCATCAGTGTCTTATAATTTTCTGCATACAGGTCTTTTGTCTCCTTAGGTAGGTTTATTCCTAGGTATTTTATTCTTTTTGTTGCAATGGTAAATGGGGGTGTTTTCTTGATTTCACTTTCAGATTCTTCATCATTCGTGTACAGGAATGCCAGAGATTTCTGTGCATTAATTTTGTATCCTGCTACTTTTCCAAATTCATTGATTAGCTCTAGTAGTTTTCTGGTAGCATCTTTAGGATTCTCTATGTATAGTATCATGTCATCTGCAAACAGTGACAGCTTTACTTCTTCTTTTCCAATTTGGATTCCTTTTATTTCCTTTTCTTCTCTGATTGCTGTTTCTAAAACTTCCAAAACTAAGGTGAATAAGAGTGGTGAGAGTGGGCCACCTTGTCTTGTTCCTGATCTTAGTGGAAATGGTTTCAGTTTTTCACCATTGAGGACAATGTTGGCTGTGGGTTTGTCATTTATGGCCTTTATTATCTTGAGGAAAGTTCCCTCTATGCCTACTTTCTGCAGGGTTTTTATCATAAATGGGTGTTGAATTTTGTCGAAAGCTTTCTCTGCATCTATTGAGATGATCATATGGTTTTTCTCCTTCAATTTGTTAACATGGTGTATCACATTGATTGATTTGCGTATATTGAAGAATCCTTGCATTCCTGGAATAAACCCCACTTGATCATGGTGTATGATCCTTTTAATGTGCTGTTGGATTCTGTTTGCTAGTATTTTGTTGAGGATTTTTGCATCTATGTTCATCAGTGATATTGGCCTGTAGTTTTCTTTCTTTGTGACATCCTTGCCTGGCTTTGGTATCAAGGTGATGGTGGCCTCGTAGAATGAGTTTGGGAGTGCTCCTCCCTCTGCTATATTTTGGAAGAGTTTGAGAAGGATAGGTGTTAGCTCTTCTCTAAATGTCTGATAGAATTCGCCTGTGAAGCCATCTGGTCCTGGGCTTCTGTTTGTTGGAAGATTTTTAATCACAGTTTCCATTTCAGTGCTTGTGATTGGTCTATTCATATTTTCTATTTCTTCCTGATTCAGTCTTGGCAGGTTGTGCATTTCTAAGAATTTGTCCATTTCTTCCAGGTTGTCCATTTTCTTGGCATAGAGTTTCTTGTAGTAATCTCTCATGATCTTCTATATTTCTGCAGTGTGAGTTGTTATTGCGTCAAAGTATTAAAAGCGTGCTGGAGAAAGTCGGACAGCAACTTTCACAAATAAGCCAACTGCGCAGTTAACACCTCTTCTTCCCTTGTGAACAGTTTTATTCATTTTTAAGAATCATGCAGCAGTCCATAAATATTGCATCCTTGACGTCCCCACTGTAGTGTGCCCATGAGTGTACTCCAGGGAGTGAGGGGTACACAGATGGCACAACAGTACACACATATTTACACACACTAGGTGTGCAGATCCTAAAGCACAGTGAGCAAGCAGTATGCCAAGGTCAGGTGAACAGGACAAAAACCCTCCCCAGGTGAGATGGCTTAACGTGTGTGGATCCGTGCCCAGGAGACGCCCCAGCATTGGCATGGCCTCTGGTAGGATGGGACTGGGGAGGAGAAGGAAAAAGGGCTCTGTGAGAAGGCTGGGATCACCACACCACCCGGAAGTGAGCTCATAGGTGAGCTCCGACTTGAGTGTGGCAGGAAGGAACCCCAGGCCTCCGGTTAGTCTGTGTCCTTGTGTGAGAAACCAGGCCCCGTCATATTCTCTGTGGGTCAACTGCCAACAACATGACCATCTCCAGATGATGACTGGGGCGGCTGTCCTGTTCCCCGACCAGGCTCTGTGCCCTGTTCCCTGATCCCAGCCCTTTTGGATGGGATATTTCTGCTCGCCAAAGAGCTAAATGAGGGCAAAGAGGTGCGGGGATGGGGGAGAGAGCAGGAACTGTCTGAGAAACAGGAGTGAAGGGCCACTTCTCACCCGGCTATGTCTTGGTTATGGAACCAAGGCCTTGAGGAATCTCTCTGAGCCTCTTCCTGGGAGAAGACAGACCCTCCAGAAAGGGTGAAGACAATGGCTTCCTCTTAGGGTTCCTGGCCACTGTGGCGACTGTTTACCTACATCTCCTTCATCTCAGGTAACACCACACTCTGAATACTACCTGCCGGGAGAGGAGGTGGATCTGTATGCCATCACCCCAGGCTCAGGGAGAGTCCCCTTCCCTAGTGCTTCTGGGGCTCAGATTTCAAGGAAATCAGGAAGTGTGGTTATTGCTGGAATCATCAATATGAAAGGGTCTGTAAGAATGTTTCGGGGAAAGAAAGGACATTAACAGGGGTCTGAAACAGCAGAGCCCACTGCAGGATTTCAGAGCGGGTGGACACCGGAACTCAAGGCAGAAGCTGAGATTTGGCTTGGCTCATGTAGTGTCTGTCAGGACCACAGGCCTCCGCCTGCCCACCCCCAGGGCAGGATGTGAACCACAACCACCAGGCAGTGAGGGTCACCACGCACCTGACGGCACAAGGCAGCCACACAGGAGGTGCAAAAGATCCCCCGGCACTGGGCTCTCTTTGAGGCCTTGGGAAGGACCATGAAAAGTTCCTCTAGGGCAACAATTCCAACTACTAATTCAGGCCATCATGGTGGGCATAGCCTAGGGCTCTGTCACATCTCAGCCTCACAAACTGTTGGATCCCACTTTGCTTCTCAATCTCATGCTCCACTAACTAACCACCTCTTCCAAAAGCCAGCAGACAATGCATCTATCAGAGAGCTATGAGGAATCCATTGATAACACTAGTGTTGAGAGACGAACAGCCAACAGCTTACGGTCTTGCTGTTTCAGACTGTTATTTATATGCCTACACTGGACTGGGGTGGGGTGGACATGTGATTTGAACAATATCTCTAAATCTCTGATGAGCCTATGGAAGGCAGTACCTCCGGCTCCCCCCATCAGGCTCAGCTGATCTGGAGGACAGGGGAGGAAAACCGGTGGGATGGGGAGCCTCCCAGACCACCACTGACCCCAGCTCAGCCCTTCCCCCAACCTCCTTTGGGGTTCCTGGGCACCAAATGAGAACCACCGGTCCACCCCTCTCTCAGCTTCTTTCTTCAACTCTTTCAGAAAAGCGGGGTGGAGACGGGGGCAGCAGGGGTAAGAATGCCACCTGACAGGGCGGTAGTGATGAAACGTGATAATATACGACAGTCCCTAACAAGTGCCTGGTACATCGAGGGGGTCAAAAATGCCTTTGCAGTGTCACCTTAGGATGGAGCCCCAGGCCTTCCTGAGTGCACCTGATCATAAAGAACTCCCCGGTAGGTCATCATGTAACTGAGGGGTTCTCAGATTCAAGGCCTCCTTCCTAAGCAGACACACGAGGCATAGCCTCTGCTACCAGAAGCAAGAACTGTTTTCCCAACCAACCTTCTGGTGGTTGCCACTGCTTCTTGTCCTTGAGAGAGGAGCTCCTAATGCATTTTGAGGGAAACCCCACTTACAGTGCAATATGGCTTTCCCTTCTCACAGGAGTCATCCCCCAACGCCACCCCAATCTGCAGGTCTCAGATTGGTTATGATGTCCCAGAGACTAGAAAATGCCAGATGGGTGTTTGTAATGAAGTCACCCAAACTCTTGAGTCTTCTTGGTCTACCTCCTAAGGAGAAAAAAAAAAAAAGATACAAAAGAAATAACCAGTCTGTAGACCACAGCTCCACCTGAAGATCAAGATACAGTGGAAACATTCCAGAGACTCTCTGCAAAGGGTCTCGTGAGCTGCAGTTCGAGTGGCTTTAGCCCACAAGGAGAAAAGAGGTTTCCAGTCCCTTCTGAGAAGGGAAGGATCACGGTTGCGGAAGAAGATGAGTCTGGGAGAAGGGTCAGGTGCCCTCAGCATCCAGCTTTCACGTGGGTCTAAAAAGTCTCCGTGTGCCTGGCTGAGGATGCCCAGGAGGTCAGTGGTGCCATGAGGCCAGGATGGGATGTGAGAACGGGAGGAGAGCCCTGGTACAGGGGCTAAGGCTCTCAGATGGCCAAAGGATCCCACACGCAGAGCCTGTTCTCGGGGTCCTCCAGGCTGCCAGAAGATGGGCGTCTGCGCTGCGTGTTCCGATGACTGACCACGTTGTCGTCAGCCTGCCAGGCACCTGAGAAGAGGAAAGGAAGGTTACCGGACCTTTGGTTTGGTGCAGATGGTGTCTCTGGCAGGACAGTCCGGGAGTTTGGCACGAAAGCTGGCAAGATGCGCATTAGCTGGAACTCCCACAGGGTGCAAACCACAGCACGTGAAACTTGGGAGCAGTGGCGTCCACTGGGCGAGGGACAGTCATGGCCACTGTGGCCCACTGATGGAGGGACATGCAGGATGGTCCTTGTTTTGTGAGCTTGCCGTAGGATCCACCTTTGTATCTTTATTTGGTCTTGAAGTTTGCCTAAGTGTTACAGCGGACCAGGAAAAGAAACTGAGTCTGGCTGAGACTTTCACGAGAGCAGGAGGAGGTGAAGGGGAGGGAGAAGAGTGTGTTAATTTGGGCTCAGAGTTAGTGTTTGCTGTGGGGGCCAGGGTGGGGCAGGAAAGGACTGGCTGCCCAGCAGGGTGCCAGGGACCAAATGGCATGGCAGAGAACAGAGTGACAGCTGTTCCTCTCCTTCTGCACCCGAACAGCCCACCGAGAGTTGCTATCAGCTGGTGCCACCAACCCCAGGAGACATTAGCTCCAGAGCTTTGGGGTCCCCCGGGTACCATCCACGAAACTCATCATCTTCCCCCCTTGTCCTGCAGTTCCTGCACGAGAAGCACCCGCTGCCCATGCTGGAAACCCACTCTTGGTGCTTCTCTCTCCTTCATGCTCTGTATCCAATCCATCCTGACCTCCTGCTTGTTCAAGCTCTAGTAAGGTCTAAATCTGTAGTCAGAAAACCGGGATACAGCCCCAGCTTGTAACGTACTGACTGTGTGACCTTGGGCAGGTCACTGTACTTGGAGCCCTGGTTTTCCCATCCATCAGATGGGAGACAAGTACTTACACCCCAGGGATGCCGTGAGACTAAGCGAGGTGACATGGAAGAGTGGTGAGCAGGGCGCCTGACTCACAGAATGTGCGCGAAAACCATCCGCCCCCCAGGCCTTGTTCAGGCTACACTCATCTCCCCCAAGTCGTCCTCCCAGCCCACAGAATGACTCCATCTGATTCAGTCCCCCCAGTGCAGCGAGATGCCCCTTCTGAAGGGAGAGGATGAAGCCCTAACCCCCTGAGTTGGGGGAAAGCCTTCCATTCTCTGGCCGAGGACTGCTGAGCTGCCTCTTCCAGCACCTGCCCCCAGAAGGCGCCCCCTGAAGCCAGATGGGGTCCAGCGTGCTCCGAAGTGCTCCCCCACTGGCCCGTACCACCACCCCGTTTCTCATGCTGTGTGGAAATTGCTGGATCCTCCAGCACACGGTGATCTCCTCCAGGGCAGAGCCGAGAGCCATGCCCTTCAGAGGGCTCAGTTCGTGGACGGAGCCGGCTGACCCTGGAGGGTGGGCGTGAGGCTCACTGCGTCACATTTGAGGGAGGCCACTCACAAATGTCTGGGGTCAGCTTCAGGTTAGGCCAGCCCAAGACACGAAACCCTTTAATGGCAGAAACACTAGGATTCAGCGGGTATAAATTGTGTATACCCATAAATGTCCTGGTGTGCTAATCCGCCCTAAGGCTCTAATAATAGTCTTGTGGAGGTGGACCCCAGGGGAAGGGGAGTGAGTGGGACAGGAAATGTTTAGGTATCTCTCACAGCCAGATGGAATGCGGGGATCTGTACTCCCTGGGGGTACCGGAGTCCGGCACATGGGGCCACAGTGCTTTTCCCCTCTAAGGGTGACAGGATGCAGAGCAGGCAAGATTGCGCTTTTAAGTTAGGAACCCCCAGATGAAATAAGTTGTTCCTTCATTTTATATAATTTGGTAGATCTCATACTTATTCCTCTGTGTTTAGTGGGCAGGACTCCGGAACTGTGGCTGTTTGGTAGGAACGACCAAAAGCAAATGGTAAACAGGAGAGAAGACACACACACACACACACACACGCACGCACGCACACGCACACACACACAAAGTCAAATCAAAACACTGCCGCAGCCTCGCCGCCACCACCACTGGCTGCCAGGCTGCCTGGCTCTGAATTCTTGAGTCCTTGCTACAAACACCACCGGTCCAGATTCTGAGCCAGGGCTGAAAACTGGCTCCTTCTGAAACAGCCTGAAGACTCAGACCTGAAGTCTCTGATCTCCCCAGCTTCTTGGTACAGTCGGTGGTGCTCTTTCCTCTAAAAAGGCTTCTGCCAGACCCTCGGCGAAACCCTGCTGCTCCGTGCATCCTGGATGCGGAAGGTAAGCCTGGAAGGCGCAGGAGGACTTCCTGAGCGAGTGCTACCATTCTGTCCAGCCCTCAGCCAGAAAAGGGAGCCTGGAGATTCAAAATCCTTCCCGGGAGGTAGAGAAAGGTGGTTCCCACTTAATTCCCTCCTCAGGCTCAGAAACGGGGGAGTGAAGACACCTCTAGAGGCAGATTTGGGGAGCACATCTAGGGGGATTCCACACACCTCTTTCCTGCCTCTACCCAGCCACTAATTAAATTTAAGATCTGTAACAGTTCCACCATCTTGTAGAGTTTCTCTCCAAGAAAAGAGAAAGTTAATTCCGATTTTTCCTTAGTATCTGCGAAGCATAAGCCTTCCTAGTGGCGTCTTAGTCTTGGGTTATTTCAGGTCTCCATAAGTACTTTTCTTTGTTTTGTTTTTGGCTGTGCAGTGGCTTGGAGGATTTTAGTTCTGTGACCAGGGATTGAACCAGGCCACTGAAGTGAAAGTGCTGAGTCCTAACCACTGGACTGCCAGGGAATTCCCTCCATAAGTACTTTTAGATTTCATCGGTATGCCCACTCCTGTCCAATGCCATCATTTTAAAACATCTGTATCGGGCTTCCCTGATGGCGCAGTGGTTGAGAGTCTCCCTGCCGATGCAGAGGACAAGGGTTTGTGCCCTGGTCCGGGAAAATCCCAAATGCCACGGAGCGGCTGGGCCCGTGAGCCATGGCCGCTGAGCCTGCGCGTCCGGAGCCTGTGCTCCGCAACGGGAGAGGCCACAACAGTGGGAGGCACGCGTACCACAAAAAACAAAACAAAACAAAACAAAAACATTTGTATTTCCACTAATAAACTCAAATTATCTTTGCTTTTTCCCATCACACCACCCAGAGCCTTTTCACAGAATTGCCACTGGTCCCCTGGCCACTATCCTGATGCCTGTGTGATACTCCATCAGGTTCCTTGGGGCCCCGTCTACCTAGCATGGCCTCGCGATTATAGTCAGCTCATCACCTACAATGGTCAACTCAGATTTCCTCCCTTTGAGAACCTTGCAGAACAATCTCAGAACATACCATCGCCCCCCCACCTTGGTCTCGGGGCCAAAGAAGACCCAGAGGCTTCTTAGCGGAAGAGGTGCTGGAATGACACAGGTGCTTTCTCAACATCACTCCCACAAGGGTGATGAGAGCAGCGAGGATGGGGACCTGAGCCATCCTTGCCGCGAGCTGGGGCTCCTGGCAGAGCACCTGTGGGCCTGGGGAGGGTGGACCATGGGGTGCTCCCCGGGCTCCCTCCTTGTGGGCGCTCCGTGAGGGGAGTGGCATCCGTGTGGGGAGGGAAACAGTGTGGAGAGGGAGACCAAGTGCCTGAGAAGCTGTCCTGATGGCCAAGCCAGCCTGAGGCACCTCAGTCATAGGAAGGAACTTTGAACTTACAGCTGAGCGTGGTGAGGTCTCTTGATTCCATGGGACCTACCACAGTGGATGCTCCTGTCATTAACCTGACATTAACCTGACAGATTCTTCCAGAGAGTTCCCCAGCTCTTTACTACCAGTGTGACGCTAACGGCAGAACCCGAGAAACATTTCACCAAGAGAGCAGATGCACTTTCCTTCTCTCGTAAGAGCCCTTGAGACCTCAGGGTGAGGCTACGATGCGACCCTCAACTCCCTCTCCCGGCAGGCGCCACTGTCATTCGGTTTCAGGTCTGGCCTGAACGGTGAAGCCAGTTTAATCTGAGAATGGCTGGCTCCCGAGATCACCGTAAAGAAGCCCAGGCATTGTTTTCCTTCCAGGCCTCGCTCTCCTGCCGCAATCCCAGAGTGGAATAAACATCCACCAGCAGGTTGGCCCGAAGGAGTTAGGGAGAGGAGGAAGCACAAGGCCTGGGGTCAGTTTCCACCAGCATGGGCGGCTAAAACAATTCCCAGGAGCTCTCTCTGCCAAACACGGGGGTTGGTGGGGAGCCACTGCGGGGAGGCAGGAGCCTAGATTCCTCTCTTGAAGCCCAGTGAGCGGCTGGCCGGCACAGCTGCCACAGACTCAGGGCGGAATGAGGGCAGAGATGGCATCTTCCCCAACTAGTGACCAAAACAAATCCTGCCTGTAACCTTTGCCACAGAAGCATCCCCGCTTTTGTGGAACAGGGATTAATCTAGTCTCACAAATATTTTTTTTTTCCTGGAAAATTTCAGCATATTAAATACAGGCTCTTGCCAGTTAGGAACGGAAGCCTCAGCGAGGGCCCCTCGGATGTGCGTGCGCCCAGCAAGCTTGGGGTTGGGTGTGGGTGAACATGAACTTTCACACGAAGTCTGGGTAACCTAAATGAGTTTCAAAATAAACAAACTGGACAGACAGACGTACATTTGGCAAAAAGACATGAGAAACAAATGGACAGACAGAAGCCAGGTAAAGAGTGGGAAGGCAGGAAGTGAAGTGTACCCTGGACCTCAGCCACTCTGGCCCAAGCCTGGCTGGGTCAACGCTAAGTGGGAAGGGACCGGAGAGCCCCTGGGAAGGCTGTGGGAGGCGTCTCTGGGGATTACGGCTTCCTCCACCACAAGCCTGCATGGGGCCAGAGGGGTGAGTACATGGGTCTTCTGCAAGCTGATGGAGAGTGGCAACCACAGGAGTTTGTGTCCCTCCAGCACCTGTAACCACGTTGCCAAGAGAGTAAAGCAATGGACCCATGACGGGACCTGGCTGTCCTGAAGCTTAAACATGTCCAGGGCATGTTTAAGAGATTACAGACCACGCAACATGAAGGCAGTCTCTGCTGTGAACCAAGGAGGGGCAATTTCGACCTAGTCCACCAGGCAAGACGTGGCTTTAGAGCCATGGTTGGTGAAGCCCTTGGTGAGCATGGAGCAGAGAGACATCAGTGCCCAGAGTGTGACTGACAGGTGGGCTCCTCCTGAGAACTCATCCCGGATTCAGTTTAGTGTCATGAGAAGGAATAAGGGGCACGTTGATGGCCCTGATTGAATTTATAGACTTAGGGCTCCAGGGAGAAGAGTCACCCTCGACCCCTGATCGTTCCTTTGGGATCCAAATCTAGGGAGCACAAGGCAACTGGTGGTAGCCCAGGGCTCACTGGGTCACAGAGCTAGTCTATAAAATGCTGGCTTTGAAATTCCTCTCTGATCCTAACTAAACACTCTCCTCTGAGTGGCTACAGGTTCCCTTTTCAAGGGCTCAGGCTCTCTTTCCAAGACCTTATCACAGACGCCGTGTCTGCCTTAAACTGCCTGTTGATGGAAACAAGACCAGGCCCCCTGCCATGGGATCTGCAAGATCATGATGGAGGGGGCACGGTCAGGCCAAATCGGAAGGCTTTGGAGGTATTTTTGTGCCTTTCTCCATGCCCAAATAGATTCGCTTAGAGCAGAGTCGCTCTTTGCCCAAGGACTCTCCCAAGGCTGCCTCACTTCCTTTCAGCAACTGGCTCCCAGCACCTTAGCAAAGCCCATGCCTTCTTGCAGGAACTGCAGGGCAGGAGATGGGTGTCCCAGGGTGAGAGCAGGGGTGCGAGCAGGGGAGCGTCTCCCACCAAGTTCATGTTCAGCAGACTGCCACTCACCGGGTAAGCAGACCGCAGAGCACAGCTTATTGTCCAGTGCTTTCATGCTGGCGATGTCAAAGTCATTGTTATTGTCACACTCCATACCTAGAAATGCGAGTGTCCTCTGGCCTCTAACGGAGTTAAGGCAGTTAGAGAGGACCTGGCTGTGTTTTTCTCTGCTTTGCTGTCCTTAAAATAAAAATCTTAAGGATGGAGACAAAAAACATCAAATCATATGTTAAAAAAAAGACAATAATTAAGTGGGGAGAGAGGACAATAAAGGAAACTGCGTGGGTACGTTTGTGTTCTCGCTCTGTTCTGCTCTGTTTCCTTAACTGGCCCCTTTCCAGCCTTTGTTCCAGGGAAATCAGACCCTGGGGATGTCTGTGGGATTCGGACACGCACACCCGGGCCCAGAGCAGAGCTAAGCCAGGTTGGAAGAGCTAGGAGAGCCACGGGGGAAGTGACCCCGGGCTCCGGCCTGTGTCTGTCGGTGCACGTGGGGTGTGTTTATGACCACAAGGCTCTGCGAAATGACTAATACATAAAATGGCAATTAAAGCTCTTTGGTCCCGTAATTTTGCACCTCAAATCAAAGAATCGCATTGCTTGCAAAATTGATTTATTTTCTTTGAGACTTAATTTTCTATTCTGAAGATGTTTTAAGGGGCTGACCAGAAACCTTCAGTCGTGTAAGATGGGAAGGGGACAATTTTAGATGTTATTTTTTCAAGCCCCCCACCCGGTTTTTTTTCCTTGGTGAAAGGGAGAGGAAGAAACATACATCTACTGTGTACAGCATGTCAGGTGGAAACCACATATGGAATGTCAGGCGGAAACCACGTACTGCCCTGTGCCTTTTAGAAGCAAATATTCTACTGGGGACGACAATCACAATGGAGAACTCAGAGCCTTGCGCCCTGAAGACATCAACCGAGGAGAGGTAGCGCCCAACTCCGGCTTGGTTGGCGTGCACGTGCGGCAGAGGCACAGCCTGGGCGACCACCCCTCCTCCGGCACTACTTGGCCAGGAGAGAGTGGTCATGTGCACATGCGCACACCCTGCACACCACACAACCCCCCAAGCAACTGCCATGGCCAAAGCAGAAGCGACTAGCATGACATTTGCATCCAGGCTGGGATCCAGGTTTGCTCTGGAGGTTGCCCTTCTGTGGAGGCACCTCAGAGGAGCAGACGGAAGAGACACCGGTTCCTGGGACGCCTGGTCCTACAATCCCAGGTGGGATTCCCAGCTCGCCTACCCTCCCCCCCCCCGCCACTTCCTTGCTCTATATGTAGGTCGTTCCTTCGCTTCTCGGCTTACTAGAAACCAAATTCTTCCGACTGAAGATATGATTGACCTTATTTACAAAACAGAAATAGAGTCACAGGTGTAGAAAACAAACTTATGGTTATGGCGGGGGGCAAGGGAGGGGAGGGATAAATTGGGAGATTGGGATTGACATATACACACTACTATATATAAAATAGATAACTAATAAGGACCTGCTGTAGAGCACAGGGGACTCTACTCAGTAGCCTGTAATGGCCTATATGGGCAAAGAATCTAAAAAAAGAGTGGATATATGTATATGTATAGTTGATTCACGTTGCTGTACAGCAGAAACTAACACAACATTGTAAACCAACTCTTCCAATTAAAAAAAATATCTACTTGAGGCCTGAATGATGGTAAAGAGAATCGTTCCAATAGCCTACAAACACTAGTGTACGCTGAGCTGCTAACGTCTCTTCACCTCACCTTTGCTGTGCCGCCAGGGCTGTGATCCTTCTGCTACTGTAACATCAGCCGTTTTCTTCACTAAAGCAGGAAAACCTACTGCCTAACAGTCGGTTCCCCCAAGGGGAGGAAGCTGTTCTCCTGCTGCAGCTGAACTTTGGGGCTGCTAGAGCAGTTCTGTGAGACTCGGCTGAGAAGCTGAAGCAGGAAGGAAGGTGATGGCAGTTGCCCAAGAAGCTTCAGGATCTACTCAACGTAGATGGAGAACTCCATGTACCTTCTGCAGCCTTGGCTCAGAGGCCCAGAAAGAGCCAGGAAGGCTGCTGAGGTCCTCAGATACCCTGCTTGCTTTGATATTCCATCAAGAAGACAACCTTTCCCCAAAGCCACACCCTTGAGCAGTGCCACCAAGTCACACCAGTGCCCCTTTCTCTACCCTTCAGAGAATACCCGGGAAAGAAATATAATAAAAGGGAGCAAAAGACCAGGTCTTTTACCATCTTCTTGTGTGGGTGATTCGTCCTCTTCTTCTAGAACCTCATTTCCCTAGGACAGAAGGAAGGCACTGTGAGTCCATAAAGCAGTGAAATGAGCCTACTGATGGTCAGAAGACAGAACTAATCACCCTCATGGTATCCATACATTTCCTGTCTGTGTGAGATGGCTGGGAGGCCCAGCAGAGGCAGATTTTGCTTGGCGAGGCAGGATCGGCCCGTAGGGACCAGGTCTGAGGCACGTTCCAGAGGGACCAGGTCTGAGGCACCTTACAGAGGGACCCTGGGACTGTCAGGATTAGCCTTGGTTATAGTTTAGCTCACACTGTTTCTCTCAGGTGGAAATCAAAGTTGTCAAATGAAAAAGCAAACCGTGAGATCATAAAACTTTCAGGAACCCTTTAGGATCCCCAATCCCATCCAGATACTCCTTTGAGAACATCTGGCTCAAGAGAAAGTTGTAGAGTCCCCACTGGGAGCTGGGCATTCCATATACTTCAGGCACACCTCCGTCAGAGCACTGCTCACGCTGAGTTATAACTCTGATTCCTCCATCAGATGGAGCTCCGGGATGGGTGGGATGGGTGGATTGGGGGTGTGGGCAGGCAAAAGCCATGTCACTCGGTCTTTGTGTCCCCCAGTGCCAGGAAGATGTGAGATGCCTGTGCCAGGTAAATACTAAGTGAATTGGAGGACAAACACCCTCTCAAGGGTCTGACCTGGAAGACTTCCCTCTGGAACTCACCCCACGCCTATTACGCTGAGACCAGCGCCCTCTGCTAACCGGACAGTCCCTCTGCTCTGCACCCTGCCTCTAACAGATCCAAGTGCACCACCTTGGAAGGCTTCTTCCAGAAGAGCCCCCATCCTATTTGCATCCTGTGCCAGCGCCGGCAGTCCCTCTGACCGGGGAGGGGCACCAGCGTCCACCTTGCTCTTACCTCTGCATCCTGCTCTTCAGCGGTGGCGACGAGGCCCGCAAAGTTGCAGTCTGGAGACGCCGCTGGCGTCACCTGCAAAGGAGCAACAAAAGTCAAGGTGCAGATGCCACCGGCTCTCCTACCCAGCTCGCCTGGCAGCAAACCCAAACCAAGTCCTCAGGACAGAAGTGGTGCCACATGGAAGATCACATCTGAGGGAGTCTGTGATTCAACAACCCGGTACCGTGTTTTCCAGGGCTCCCCTCCCGAGCACTGGGGGGCTTTGCCGATCTCCCTGGCAGGCCCTGGACTGAGCTCCTTGGGACTCGAGTACAGAGCAGAGCAGAGCGGCGAGGGCGATCCCATGCTCCTCTCTTACGTCTCCTTCTTCTGAGGGGGTCCTGCTGGCGGCCCGGGGCCAGGGGAGAGCCTCCCCGTCCTCTTCCGTGCCAGGGGCGATGTAGGAGCCGGACATGGAGGAGACGGTGTCGGTGCTGACCTGGGAGGACACCATGGACATGACCTTCCTTCTTCAAGTCTGGGTCCCCAGTATGTTGAGGGGGGCAGAGGCGGGGAGAAGAGTGTTTCCTGCCCTCAGCTCAACTCTTCATGAGGCCTGGCGCATTTGCTTCAGGCCAGCATGGAATCCCATCCCGGGGGCCTTCCCATCACTGGAGCTGAGGGTGGCCTGTCCCGAGGGCAGACGGGGAAGGTCTCCGAAGACTGAGTTCCTGAACATTGCCCCTCATCCCTTTCCTGGCTGGTGATACATGGGGGAGGGAGGATAGGGAAGAGGTGGAAAGTGAGGAGACAGAAAGCTGGCTTCTTGCTTTGGGAAGGGACTGTACCACACCTGAGGGTGAAGTGGCTGAAGGGCTTCTCACCTCAAAAGTGGAGATCAAAGGAAATGCGAAACCTGCCCAGAGAGCTTGAGTCATGGGCTCAAAGCCACACAGGGCAAAAGAGAAAGGACAACTCAGTGCAACATGGGGTCCTGGATTGGGATGTTGGAATGGAGAGGAGCATTACTGGGGTGATCTGCAAGACGTGAAGGGGGTCTGCGGTTACATGGGATTACCAGGTCAGTGTTCATTTCCTGATTGTGATGGTGGTACTGGGATTATGGAGGTGTGTCCTTGTTCTAAGGAAACACACACTAAAGTATCTAGTGCTAATGGGGCAGCCTGTCTGCAACTTACTGTTAAGGGCGCAAAATATATATTGACTGGGATTACATCGAATCTCTAAATAAATACGGAGTCACTGAACGTTTTTTCAAAAAGCCACCCAGCCAAGGGCCGGGGCAGGGATGAATAGGAGGGACAGGATCCACTCACGCTTCCCGCCTCCTCCACCGCCAACCCCCAAACGCTGCCTGCTGAAGGGGTGTGTGAAGCCCTGTGTTCTGGCCGCTTCGGAGCCCCCTCTTAGCTTTGGCTGCTCGTTGGCAGCATCCATGGACCCTTAAAAGTGCCAGTGTTTGGGTCCCAGCCCCAGAGACGCTAGTCCCAAGCATAGGGATTTTCAGGAGCTCCTGGGGATTCTTCCTGGCAGCCAGAAGCTTCTTCAGCCTTTTCTTACCTGGCAGGCAGTTCTGCCAGCCCCTGACCTTGCCCCTCTTCCCCCAGCATGGGCCCAGGCAGAGGGTGAGGAGGGGGGACAGTGACCGGCCCCACCTGTCAATCCAGGGTGTACCCCTTTTGGCGGGGGCTGGAGGCTGAGCCTGGGGACCAGTGGAGAGGCTGGAGCCCCCATGTTCCCCCAGTGCTGGGGAGCGTGGGGAGGAAGGCCGGAGGGTGGTGGGGAGAGGGAGGGAGTCGTTGCTTAGGGGGTGAAGGGAGTCTCAGAGGGAGGTTGGGGCAGCCTCCTCAGCAAGCGGTGGGAAGGGGATGGGCTGCCTCCTGAGCTCTGTAAGGCCCCAACCCGCCTGGCCCTGCAGTGTGCGCACCCTTCGGAAATATTTTGAGTAATTAGCAAGGGAAAGCAGCAAGTTGGCGGGGGAATGCCAGGTTGCCCTGG
Organism: Mesoplodon mirus; assembly: GCF_964341445.2. NCBI lineage: Eukaryota > Metazoa > Chordata > Mammalia > Artiodactyla > Ziphiidae > Mesoplodon > Mesoplodon mirus. Next base: position 35,888,478 of record NC_138994.1, on the reverse strand, counting down.
AGCCAGCCTCCAGTGCAAGGAAAGAAAGGGGCCTCAGGAGAAAGGGGCCCGTGGAGGCTGGGCAGGATTGTGTAGGACAGTGCCCGTTTGTGTGTGTGTGTGTGTGTGTCTGTGCGCACGTGCACGTGAGTGCTGGGGGAAGGGGCTGTGCACCACAAGGGCGTGCTGGCGGGGCCAGGTGCAGGCTCGGGGGAGAGATGGGTTCCAGGCAAAGCTGGGGTGAGGGTGTGGAAAGGTGCCTGCTGAGTGTCACATATTTGCTGTGCCTCAGTTTCCCCATCAGAACTCTGGTACGTTGATTCCTCACAGGCTGGAGCTGTAGGGTCTAGGCACCCCGTCTTCCGTCTGCCCTGATGGCCTCCCTCAGCCCCAACCTGCATTGGAGGGAAGGCCCTGGGCGGGGTGAATGAACCCCAGGGTGGCAAGTGGGGCCCCAGGGGCTGGGGCCCTCTGACCTCACACCCTGTCCCTTCAGGAAGGGACCAAGGGAGGGAGGAGCTGGAGACAGGCCCAGGCGAGGACCGCAGGTGAGTCTGGGCAGGCCCTCAACTTGGGCGAGGTGGGGAACGTGAGCCGAGCCCTGGGCAAGAACGGCCTTTGTGAGTGAGTCCCCAGGGCCAGGGAGGGGGCTGTGCCTCCTTTGCCGCCTGCTCCTCGGGGCTGTGGGTACAGTCTCCCCATTGCACATAGAGAGGTGCCGAGGCCCTGGCTGCAGGGGACCCCCGAGGGCCGCCTCTCAGCCCCTTTCTCTCTGGGCACCCAGAGATCCTGAGGAGTGCATCAGGGGACACTCTGCAGGCCTTTGGTGCCCCCCATCTTCCTCCCAGCCATTCCCCCTTGGGCCGTGGCCTCCCCAAAACTGGCCCATGCTTTTCCCCAGAGAAAGTTGCAAGCAGGTCCATTTTGAGACTTTTTAAAACTTTACTTTTAAAAATGTTTTTATTGTAAATCACTTTCTATGAAAAAGGTTAAATTGCCCGATGGGTTAGGAGAGTGGATGTGGGATGCAGCCCAGGGCGTTTATGGTGGAGCAAGACACTCCCCTGCAGGAGTGCATGCAAGGGCAATGGGCCATCCCCCCATTCCTGGTCCCAGTGGTTCTAGCAAGCACTGCGTCCCTCCCAGTTAAGCCTCAGCTCTAGCTACACTCACTACATTAGTCTGTCTGTCCCCTTTCCCTCTGCAGCTTGGCTGCCCCAGCCCCTAACCCCCAGATCCCCATCTCCCCGCTGCTCTCAGCCTCAAGTTGGGCTCAAAGATTAGGGACACATACCCTCTGCCCCACCTCTAGGGATGGAGCCAGAAGATCCCAGAGGCCTTAGAAAACCTCCTGGCTCCACCCGGCACCCCGGCCTCCTTTCTGTCTCCTCTCTCTTCCCCCCTCCGCCTAGCTCCTCCTCACAGACTGCCGGGAGAGGCCTCTTGGGTGTTCATTTGCAGTCACCTAATCAGCATTGGTTGTACCTGGGAACTTGCTCTGGATAGAGACCTGGGGAGGAGAGCAGGAGAGAGAGAAGCTTGGAAGCTAAGGTGTTCTGGGGCGGGCCCTGTACTGATGTTTCCAGCTTGGCCAGGGCCCCTCCAAGCCGCAGCTCTCATAGTGCAGGGCCCTTAGCGTGTCTCTGGGGCAGGGAAGAAGTGGATCAATGAAACACTGTGTGTATGGGGGGCTGGGGAGCGGAGGCAGCAATTTGGGTCCTGGGCCCCAATTCTCAGCCTGCTGGACTAGAATCTGAGGATGGCCTGGGCTGGGGGCCGTGTGGCCTGGTGGGGTGACCTGGCCCAGCCCCTGCCTGGGCGGTAGGGTGTCCATGGGCCTGCACTGGCGGGGAGGGGGGCAGTCTGGGCCCAGACTTCGGTGCTGTCTGGAGGTGGGGCAGGGCCTGGCTTCTTACAAGAAGGCGCCCAGGCTGGCCCAGTCATGCAGGTCAGAGGCCAGTGTGGCATCCCCGGCCTCAAAGAGGGGCTCGGGGGGCAGGGAGCTACGGGTGCTCTCGTCCCAGGGGTGCTCCAGGAAGGATGTGGCCAGGAAGGTCTCATCAAAGTCCAGGCTGTCGGTAGCCTGCTCCGCTGGAGGCCCCCAGGTAACAGGGCAGTCGATGTGGTGGCCATGGATGGTGAGGTCCACGTCCCCGTGTGAGGCAGGGCTCAGCGGCGGGATCAGCTCCGAGATCTCCAGCGTGCCCAGCTCCCCGTCCAGCGTGCCAGCGTCCAAGATGGCCTCCCAGTCAAAGTTGCCCTTGAGGGGTTCCAGCTCACCCTGCTCCTCCTGGGTCAGCAGCAGGGGGCTGGAGGGCCGCGGGACCTTGGCCTCCTGCTTGGGCAGCGGCTGTTGATGCTTACGCCCCAGCCTGCCCTCGCCTGCACCCCAGCCCGCCTCCCCAGTGGCCTCCTCGAACTCCCGCAGCAGCTGCTGGGCCTCGGTGCTCACGGTCAGTGGCCCGGCCCATGGGGCGGCGCTGGGCTCTGACACGGCCTGGCGGGCAAAGGCCGGGTGGATGTGGACTGGGGGCACCCGCTGCTTCTTCAAGGCCCCACTCAGCAGCCGCTCGGCGTACTGGGGGTCGATGCGCCAGAAGCCCCCCTTGCCTGGCTCGTCCTTCTCCCGAGGCATCTTGATGAAGCCCTTCTTCAGGGACAGGTTGTGGCGGATGGAGTTCTGGACACAGGGAGGTAGGAGAGAAGGAAGACAGCTGGGAGAGTGGGTGGGGTCAGTGATGGGGGGTTCCTAGCGCCACTGCCAGTCCCACCACCACCTTCTCTCCGATGGGGGCAGGGGAGACAGAGGCGCTGCTCCGAGCGGGAGGCTCTGGGACACCAGCCACGGGGCACCAGGAGCTGGGAGTGCTGTCGGGGGCTTTTGTTCCCTTTGGCCAGGATATCTGCCTGCTCGGTCATCCGAGCCCTGAGCCGCAGGGTGGCTCTCAGTGCCAGCCTGTCCTGCCCTCCCTCCCTTACCCCGCTGCTTGCGGCCTCTGGTCAAAGGCCTTGGCTCCCCCAGGTCCTGGACGGCCATCTCCCTCTGCCTGGGCCTGGCTGGCCTTCTCTGTTTGTGAAATGAGTGAGTGGGTGTGAGGGTGTGTGTGTGTGTGGGGGGGATGAAGTGTGGGAGGATCTGATGACTTTCCTTGTTTCTAGAGCCGGCTGCTGGCCTGGGCCCTCACCCACCATGTCCCCCTCCTCCCACCCCAGGCTCTGAGGCCTCAGTTGATTATTACCCAGCCAAGAGCATAGCGCTCATTCCTGGGGCCTCTCAGGCTTGGGGTAGTGTGGGGGGTGGTGGAGGGTCTCTGCTTTCTCACCAAGGTTACAAATGGTACCTGCCCCAGGGTCAGGGCCCAAGCAATCGTGGAATAGCTGTGATTACAGGAACTCTGATCCTGTGACCTGTGCCACAGGGAAGGATCTGTGCATCCTCAGGGTCTCTGTCCCCAAGTAGCCCCTGATCCTGATGGTCGAAGAGGCTCAGGGCAGCGTGTGCCCAGCCTGAATCACCATCCTACCTTGTTCAGGCCTGGGTGCACAGTCCAAACCACGCTGGGGCACAGGGGTCTGGGGCCTGGTGGGTGGGGCCGGCAGGTGAGTAGTGCCCCCTGGCAAGACTGGGAGGTTTACATGGTGGTCTGGGCCCCTTGGCTGCTCTGTGCCAGGTTCCGGAGACTTGGAACATGAAGCCAGTGTGGGAGGAAAGAGCCCCTGTGGAAAGCACGTGGCTGAGGTAATTGTCCCCCCAGGGAGGTTGATGAGAAGAGGGGGAGGAGTGTAGGCAGGAAACTAGGGAGGGCTTGGGGTGGGGGCTGGCACAGCAGCTTTCGGAAGGCCCCGTAGCCCTTCCACTGGGACACCGATGGCTTTCACACCCCGCAGCACGCCCCTCTCCCCTCCCAGAGCCCCTCCAGCCAACTGAAAGCAGGCGGGATGCAGAGTCTGGCAGGAACGATGCTCTGCCTCCAGTCAGGCCCTGACAAACTGACCTTGAGGAGGGTAGTGTCGAGGAATTGCAGGACTTGGGACAAAAATGTGTCCCTCAGTCCATCAACCTACCCTGGGGGGCTGTGTCCACGCATAGTTCAGCCCTGGTCTTTGGGCTGAGCCTGCCGGACGAGTGACAAGTTCTTTCCCCTTGAACCTCTATGTCGGCACCCCTGCAGCCCTCTGAACATCCTCCCTCCTCCGTCTCTGAAGTCAAAGGGGCAGCAGTCCAAGCACTGGGCTCCCTTGAGGTCCTTCCTGGACGGCCTTCCTCTCTCGGGGCCCTGGCCGTACCGCGCCTACTTGGCCTGCGGATCTGGGATGTGAGTCCAGTCCGCGAGGGCATGGGGAGGGAGGGAGGGAGTGCCTCCCTACCTGCCAGGTGGGATCAGCGTGGCGGAAGTAACAGAAGTTGTCCGTGATCCACTTGTAGATGGCCGACAGGGTGATCTTGGTGGCCTTGCTGGCCTGCATGGCCATGCAGATGAGCGTGGCATACGAGTAGGGCGGCTTCACGTGCGGGTTGGTGGCGTAGTCCACGTCGTCGGGAGGCGAGGCCTGCAGCCCCGAGGGGGCGCTCCGCGGCGTGCAGGAGGACGTGGGCTTGCCGGGTGTGTGCGGCTGCCCCAGGCAGGCGGGGTCCGCCGCCAGGGGAGACCCCGGCTCGGCCGAGCCTGCCAGCTCGTGGGAGCCGTGGGGGTCGGTGTCCCCCGAAGGCAGGGCGGGGAGCTCGGCGTTGAGAATGGAGAATTCCTGCAGCCACTGCAGGCTGGTCAGGCTGTCATTCAGGGCGTTGGACTCCTCCAGGCCGCCTTCCGGTCCGGCCTCCTCCGCTGCCCCTGCTCCCGAGACGCGTAGCCAGCTCTCCGCCATATCTGCGGGGACTCTCCGAGGGGGCTGTCAACATCCACGAGCCGAGCCGAGGGTGGCCGCCGAGCTCTCCGGCCCGCTGACTCCCGCGGCTTCAGTTACGCAGCCTCCCGGAAGCGGGCTTCCATCCCGCGATCCGGGGGTAGCCTCCTCCAAACGGAATGTGGTGCCTGCGGGGACCAGAGCGGGAACTGAGCCCTCTTTCCCCACCCCCGAGGGGAGAGTGTGGGCGAGGGGGGAGGCTCTTACTAAAATCCTTCCTGCAGCCGGGGAGGATCTTTTACTGCCGAGGTCTGGGAAACAGAAGGTGTGCCCGGGGGTGCGACCCACACGGGGTTCGCCTCGCTCTTTTCCTCTTGGATCTTTTAGAGGAGACTTAATTAGCCCAACGAGGGAATAGTGTAGGGGCATGCGAGGCCACCCCTTTCTCCCTCAAAGCGGGGAATTAACCCCCCTCTCTCCGTCCACAACCAATGGAAATGGGGCGAGAGAGTCCAGGAGGGCAGTACGACGGGTCGGGGGGCGGGGGAGGTCGTCTGATCTTTGAAAAGGGATATTAGGATGGGGCTCAAGGGGAAGGAAGGAAACAATACAGAGAGTTATAAGGGGGTGGGAAGTGAGTGTCCCCCAAACGCCTCTGATGTCAGTCCCCGGGCCCTCCACTTCCGTCGGGGACGGATGGGAGAGCGGGCTGGTACTGACGCCCTCCCTTCCCACGGCCGGCAGCCCTCCCCGTCCCTTACCTGGCTCAGAGCGCAGCCCGGGCCAAAGGAAGCTTCTCAAAGAAATTCCTCCCACCGCCCACCCTCACCGCGGCTCTCTGCTCCCAGCTCCAGGGCCCAGCCAGCAATCCTCGTCGCCACTCACGCCCGCCGGCGCCTCTCTGAAAGCCAGCGGCTGGGGACCGGCACTCAGTAGCCGCTCGCAAGGCGTCTCCTGCTGCCGTGGCGACGCCCCGCCCATATAAACAGCTTCCGCTTCTGCCATTGGCCAGGGCATCTCCAAAGAGACCGCGGGCTCTTAACGGCTCTCTCACGCGGTAACTCTCTTCCAGCTCCCTCCTGCCGCCCTCTCCCGCGCGCGACCCAGCCCCCTACCCGCCACCGCGTCCCGGCTCCGCGCATTCCCGCCCGAGGGCCCCGCGCAGGGCTCGGAGAGGCGCGCGGCTCGGTGCTCCCGCAGAGGCCCCGGGGCCCTCGGCGAGCAGTTCGCCGCGGGAACCGTCCTCCGCCCCACCCCCTTCCCATCTGGGCTGCTCAGAGGTGGCGACGGCTCCTGGGACGCAGCCCGTGGCGCGGGGGCCAGGGCTGGGTGCATGCTTGGGGCTTTCCTTTCCTCTCCTCTGGGCTGCGAGTGGCACTTCCTCACGTTTCTGCGGCCTGTCCCGGTCTCCCGACCGAGTGTCGTCTTGGTGCCCGCAAGCAGGTCTGACTCTCCGATGCCACCTGCCGCTCAGGTCCGCAGAAACCGCAGCCCCGGTCGCAGGCACCCCAAGGCGGCTAGGGTAATCCAGTGTTTCCCGGTAAGCGCCCCCTCCCCGCCCCGTCCTCAGCAAGATTCCCAGAAGCTGACATTCCAGAGGCTTCTTCGGAAGTGCTCTCCCTCCTTTCCAGGTAGCCGAGGAAACAGAGCCGTTGGGTGAAAGCCAGGAAAGCCGTGGACTTGCCAAATTCTTTGACTGGGGTCATTTGCCCCATTCATTTCACCAGCCTTTAAGTGACGGACTAACGGTGGACTGTGGTCCTTCCTCCTCCCCTCCCCCAGCCTCCCTCCAGTCACCAGCTTTCCTGCTCTTCAGTTATTGAGGAGCTGCAGTTGGAAGTTCTCTGGTTGAAGGGGGTGGGTGGAGGTGAGGGCTCCTTATCAGGCCTCTGGGCAGGAGCTGTGCCCGGGGGATGGTACACCAGCTCCCACCCAGAAACATGTCTTTTCCTCTACCCCTTGCCCTCTCTCACTCCTCCATGTCCAGCTTGTCTTGAGTCAAAGTTTTTTTTTTTCTTCCCAAGTATTTATTGTTTTATTTTAATTTTTATTTTATTTTTTTATTAGTTTCTGCTTTATAACAAAGTGAATCAGTCATACATATACATCTGTTCCCACATGCCTTCCCTCAGGCATCTCCCTCCCTCCCACCCTCCCCATCCCACCCCTCCAGGCGGTCACAAAGCACCGAGCTGATCTCCCTGTGCTCTGCGGCTGCTTCCCACTATCTACCTTACGTTTGGTAGTGTATATATGTCCATGCCTCTCTTTCGCCTTGTCACAACTTACCCTTCCCCCTCCCCATATCCTCAAGTCCATTCTCAAGTAGTTCTGTGTCTTTATTCCTGTTTTACCCCTAGGTTATTCATGACATTTTTTAAAATTCCATATATATGTGTTAGCATACGGTATTTGTCTTTCTCTTTCTGACTTACTTCACGGTGTATGACAGAGTCTAGGTCTATCCACCTCATTACAAATAGCTCAGTTTCGTTTCTTTTTATGGCTGAGTAATATTCCATTGTATATATGTGCCACATCTTCTTTATCCATTCATCTGATGATGGACACTTAGGTTGCTTCCATCTCCGGGCTATTGTGAATAGAGCTGCAATGAACATTTTGGTACATGCCTCTTTTTGAGTTATGGTTTTCTCAGGGTATATGCCTAGTAGTGGGATTGCTGGGTCATATGGTAGTTCGAGTTTTAGTCTTTTAAGGAACCTCCATACTGTTCTCCATAGTGGCTGTACCAATTCACATTCCCACCAGCAGTGCAAGAGTGTTCCCTTTTCTCCACACCCTCTCCAGCATTTATTGTTTCTAGATTTCTTGATGATGGCCATTCTGACTGGTGTGAGATGATATCTCATTGTAGTTTTGATTTGCATTTCTCTAATGATTAATGATGCTGAGCATTCTTTCATGTGTTTGTTGGCAGTCTGTATATCTTCTTTGGAGAAATGCCTATTTAAGTCTTCTGCCCATTTTTGGATTGGGTTGTTTGTTTTTTTGCTATTGAGCTGCATGAGCTGTTTTTAAATTTTGGAGATTAATCCTTTGTCAGTTGCTTCATTTGCAAATATTTTCTCCCATTCTGAGGGTTGTCTTTTGGTCTTGTTTATGGTTTCCTTTGCTGTGCAAAAGCTTTGAAGTTTCATTAGGTCCCATTTGTTTATCTTTGTTTTTATTTCCATTTCTCTAGGAGGTGGGTCCAAAAGGATCTTGCTGTGATTTATGTCATAGAGTGTTCTGCCTATGTTTTCCTCTAAGAGTTTGATAGCTTCTGGCCTTACATTTAGGTCTTTAATCCATTTTGAGCTTATTTTTGTGTATGGTGTCAGGGAATGATCTAATCTCATACTTTTACATGTCCCTGTCCAGTTTTCCCAGCACCACTTATTGAAGAGGCTGTCCTTTCTCCACTGTACATTCCTGCCTCCTTGATCAAAGATAAGTTGACCATATGGGTGTGGGTTTATCTCTGGGCTTTCTATCCTGTTCCATTGATCTATCTTTCTGTTTTTGTGCCAGTAAAACACTGTCTTGCTTACTATAGCTTTGTAGTGTAGTCTGAAGTCAGGGAGCCTGATTCCTCCAGCTCCGTTTTTCGTTCTCAAGATTGCTTTGGCTATTCGGAGTCTTTTGTTTTTCCAAACAAAGTTTGAATTTTTTTGTTCTAGTTCTGTGAAAAATGCCAGTGGTAGTTTGATAGGGATTGCATTGAACCTGTAGATTGCTTTGGGTAGTAGAGTCATTTTCACAATATCGATTCTTCCAATCCAGGAGCATGGTATATCTCTCCAGCTATTTGTATCATCTTTAATTTCTTTCATCAGTGTCTTATAATTTTCTGCATACAGGTCTTTTGTCTCCTTAGGTAGGTTTATTCCTAGGTATTTTATTCTTTTTGTTGCAATGGTAAATGGGGGTGTTTTCTTGATTTCACTTTCAGATTCTTCATCATTCGTGTACAGGAATGCCAGAGATTTCTGTGCATTAATTTTGTATCCTGCTACTTTTCCAAATTCATTGATTAGCTCTAGTAGTTTTCTGGTAGCATCTTTAGGATTCTCTATGTATAGTATCATGTCATCTGCAAACAGTGACAGCTTTACTTCTTCTTTTCCAATTTGGATTCCTTTTATTTCCTTTTCTTCTCTGATTGCTGTTTCTAAAACTTCCAAAACTAAGGTGAATAAGAGTGGTGAGAGTGGGCCACCTTGTCTTGTTCCTGATCTTAGTGGAAATGTTTTCAGTTTTTCACCATTGAGGACAATGTTGGCTGTGGGTTTGTCATTTATGGCCTTTATTATTTTGAGGAAAGTTCCCTCTATGCCTACTTTCTGCAGGGTTTTTATCATAAATGGGTGTTGAATTTTGTCGAAAGCTTTCTCTGCATCTATTGAGATGATCACATGGTTTTTCTCCTTCAATTTGTTAATATGGTGTATCACATTGATTGATTTGCGTATATTGAAGAATCCTTGCATTCCTGGCATAAACCCCACTTGATCATGGTGTATGATCCTTTTAATGTGCTGTTGGATTCTGTTTGCTAGTATTTTGTTGAGGATTTTTGCATCTATGTTCATCAGTGATATTGGCCTGTAGTTTTCTTTCTTTGTGACATCCTTGCCTGGTTTTGGTATCAAGGTGATGGTGGCCTCGTAGAATGAGTTTGGGAGTGCTCCTCCCTCTGCTATATTTTGGAAGAGTTTGAGAAGGATAGGTGTTAGCTCTTCTCTAAATGTCTGATAGAATTCGCCTGTGAAGCCATCTGGTCCTGGGCTTCTGTTTGTTGGAAGATTTTTAATCACAGTTTCCATTTCAGTGCTTGTGATTGGTCTATTCATATTTTCTATTTCTTCCTGATTCAGTCTTGGCAGGTTGTGCATTTCTAAGAATTTGTCCATTTCTTCCAGGTTGTCCATTTTCTTGGCATAGAGTTTCTTGTAGTAATCTCTCATGATCTTCTATATTTCTGCAGTGTGAGTTGTTATTGCGTCAAAGTATTAAAAGCGTGCTGGAGAAAGTCGGACAGCAACTTTCACAAATAAGCCAACTGCGCAGTTAACACCTCTTCTTCCCTTGTGAACAGTTTTATTCATTTTTAAGAATCATGCAGCAGTCCATAAATATTGCATCCTTGACGTCCCCACTGTAGTGTGCCCATGAGTGTACTCCAGGGAGTGAGGGGTACACAGATGGCACAACAGTACACACATATTTACACACACTAGGTGTGCAGATCCTAAAGCACAGTGAGCAAGCAGCATGCCAAGGTCAGGTGAACAGGACAAAAACCCTCCCCAGGTGAGATGGCTTAACGTGTGTGGATCCGTGCCCAGGAGACGCCCCAGCATTGGCATGGCCTCTGGTAGGATGGGACTGGGGAGGAGAAGGAAAAAGGGCTCTGTGAGAAGGCTGGGATCACCACACCACCCGGAAGTGAGCTCATAGGTGAGCTCCGACTTGAGTGTGGCAGGAAGGAACCCCAGGCCTCCGGTTAGTCTGTGTCCTTGTGTGAGAAACCAGGCCCCGTCATATTCTCTGTGGGTCAACTGCCAACAACATGACCATCTCCAGATGATGACTGGGGCGGCTGTCCTGTTCCCCGACCAGGCTCTGTGCCCTGTTCCCTGATCCCAGCCCTTTTGGATGGGATATTTCTGCTCGCCAAAGAGCTAAATGAGGGCAAAGAGGTGCGGGGATGGGGGAGAGAGCAGGAACTGTCTGAGAAACAGGAGTGAAGGGCCACTTCTCACCCGGCTATGTCTTGGTTATGGAACCAAGGCCTTGAGGAATCTCTCTGAGCCTCTTCCTGGGAGAAGACAGACCCTCCAGAAAGGGTGAAGACAATGGCTTCCTCTTAGGGTTCCTGGCCACTGTGGCGACTGTTTACCTACATCTCCTTCATCTCAGGTAACACCACACTCTGAATACTACCTGCCGGGAGAGGAGGTGGATCTGTATGCCATCACCCCAGGCTCAGGGAGAGTCCCCTTCCCTAGTGCTTCTGGGGCTCAGATTTCAAGGAAATCAGGAAGTGTGGTTATTGCTGGAATCATCAATATGAAAGGGTCTGTAAGAATGTTTCGGGGAAAGAAAGGACATTAACAGGGGTCTGAAACAGCAGAGCCCACTGCAGGATTTCAGAGCGGGTGGACACCGGAACTCAAGGCAGAAGCTGAGATTTGGCTTGGCTCATGTAGTGTCTGTCAGGACCACAGGCCTCCGCCTGCCCACCCCCAGGGCAGGATGTGAACCACAACCACCAGGCAGTGAGGGTCACCACGCACCTGACGGCACAAGGCAGCCACACAGGAGGTGCAAAAGATCCCCCGGCACTGGGCTCTCTTTGAGGCCTTGGGAAGGACCATGAAAAGTTCCTCTAGGGCAACAATTCCAACTACTAATTCAGGCCATCATGGTGGGCATAGCCTAGGGCTCTGTCACATCTCAGCCTCACAAACTGTTGGATCCCACTTTGCTTCTCAATCTCATGCTCCACTAACTAACCACCTCTTCCAAAAGCCAGCAGACAATGCATCTATCAGAGAGCTATGAGGAATCCATTGATAACACTAGTGTTGAGAGACGAACAGCCAACAGCTTACGGTCTTGCTGTTTCAGACTGTTATTTATATGCCTACACTGGACTGGGGTGGGGTGGACATGTGATTTGAACAATATCTCTAAATCTCTGATGAGCCTATGGAAGGCAGTACCTCCGGCTCCCCCCATCAGGCTCAGCTGATCTGGAGGACAGGGGAGGAAAACCGGTGGGATGGGGAGCCTCCCAGACCACCACTGACCCCAGCTCAGCCCTTCCCCCAACCTCCTTTGGGGTTCCTGGGCACCAAATGAGAACCACCGGTCCACCCCTCTCTCAGCTTCTTTCTTCAACTCTTTCAGAAAAGCGGGGTGGAGACGGGGGCAGCAGGGGTAAGAATGCCACCTGACAGGGCGGTAGTGATGAAACGTGATAATATACGACAGTCCCTAACAAGTGCCTGGTACATCGAGGGGGTCAAAAATGCCTTTGCAGTGTCACCTTAGGATGGAGCCCCAGGCCTTCCTGAGTGCACCTGATCATAAAGAACTCCCCGGTAGGTCATCATGTAACTGAGGGGTTCTCAGATTCAAGGCCTCCTTCCTAAGCAGACACACGAGGCATAGCCTCTGCTACCAGAAGCAAGAACTGTTTTCCCAACCAACCTTCTGGTGGTTGCCACTGCTTCTTGTCCTTGAGAGAGGAGCTCCTAATGCATTTTGAGGGAAACCCCACTTACAGTGCAATATGGCTTTCCCTTCTCACAGGAGTCATCCCCCAACGCCACCCCAATCTGCAGGTCTCAGATTGGTTATGATGTCCCAGAGACTAGAAAATGCCAGATGGGTGTTTGTAATGAAGTCACCCAAACTCTTGAGTCTTCTTGGTCTACCTCCTAAGGAGAAAAAAAAAAAAAGATACAAAAGAAATAACCAGTCTGTAGACCACAGCTCCACCTGAAGATCAAGATACAGTGGAAACATTCCAGAGACTCTCTGCAAAGGGTCTCGTGAGCTGCAGTTCGAGTGGCTTTAGCCCACAAGGAGAAAAGAGGTTTCCAGTCCCTTCTGAGAAGGGAAGGATCACGGTTGCGGAAGAAGATGAGTCTGGGAGAAGGGTCAGGTGCCCTCAGCATCCAGCTTTCACGTGGGTCTAAAAAGTCTCCGTGTGCCTGGCTGAGGATGCCCAGGAGGTCAGTGGTGCCATGAGGCCAGGATGGGATGTGAGAACGGGAGGAGAGCCCTGGTACAGGGGCTAAGGCTCTCAGATGGCCAAAGGATCCCACACGCAGAGCCTGTTCTCGGGGTCCTCCAGGCTGCCAGAAGATGGGCGTCTGCGCTGCGTGTTCCGACGACTGACCACGTTGTCGTCAGCCTGCCAGGCACCTGAGAAGAGGAAAGGAAGGTTACCGGACCTTTGGTTTGGTGCAGATGGTGTCTCTGGCAGGACAGTCCGGGAGTTTGGCACGAAAGCTGGCAAGATGCGCATTAGCTGGAACTCCCACAGGGTGCAAACCACAGCACGTGAAACTTGGGAGCAGTGGCGTCCACTGGGCGAGGGACAGTCATGGCCACTGTGGCCCACTGATGGAGGGACATGCAGGATGGTCCTTGTTTTGTGAGCTTGCCGTAGGATCCACCTTTGTATCTTTATTTGGTCTTGAAGTTTGCCTAAGTGTTACAGCGGACCAGGAAAAGAAACTGAGTCTGGCTGAGACTTTCACGAGAGCAGGAGGAGGTGAAGGGGAGGGAGAAGAGTGTGTTAATTTGGGCTCAGAGTTAGTGTTTGCTGTGGGGGCCAGGGTGGGGCAGGAAGGGACTGGCTGCCCAGCAGGGTGCCAGGGACCAAATGGCATGGCAGAGAACAGAGTGACAGCTGTTCCTCTCCTTCTGCACCCGAACAGCCCACCGAGAGTTGCTATCAGCTGGTGCCACCAACCCCAGGAGACATTAGCTCCAGAGCTTTGGGGTCCCCCGGGTACCATCCACGAAACTCATCATCTTCCCCCCTTGTCCTGCAGTTCCTGCACGAGAAGCACCCGCTGCCCATGCTGGAAACCCACTCTTGGTGCTTCTCTCTCCTTCATGCTCTGTATCCAATCCATCCTGACCTCCTGCTTGTTCAAGCTCTAGTAAGGTCTAAATCTGTAGTCAGAAAACCGGGATACAGCCCCAGCTTGTAACGTACTGACTGTGTGACCTTGGGCAGGTCACTGTACTTGGAGCCCTGGTTTTCCCATCCATCAGATGGGAGACAAGTACTTACACCCCAGGGATGCCGTGAGACTAAGCGAGGTGACATGGAAGAGTGGTGAGCAGGGCGCCTGACTCACAGAATGTGCGCGAAAACCATCCGCCCCCCAGGCCTTGTTCAGGCTACACTCATCTCCCCCAAGTCGTCCTCCCAGCCCACAGAATGACTCCATCTGATTCAGTCCCCCCAGTGCAGCGAGATGCCCCTTCTGAAGGGAGAGGATGAAGCCCTAACCCCCTGAGTTGGGGGAAAGCCTTCCATTCTCTGGCCGAGGACTGCTGAGCTGCCTCTTCCAGCACCTGCCCCCAGAAGGCGCCCCCTGAAGCCAGATGGGGTCCAGCGTGCTCCGAAGTGCTCCCCCACTGGCCCGTACCACCACCCCGTTTCTCATGCTGTGTGGAAATTGCTGGATCCTCCAGCACACGGTGATCTCCTCCAGGGCAGAGCCGAGAGCCATGCCCTTCAGAGGGCTCAGTTCGTGGACGGAGCCGGCTGACCCTGGAGGGTGGGCGTGAGGCTCACTGCGTCACATTTGAGGGAGGCCACTCACAAATGTCTGGGGTCAGCTTCAGGTTAGGCCAGCCCAAGACACGAAACCCTTTAATGGCAGAAACACTAGGATTCAGCGGGTATAAATTGTGTATACCCATAAATGTCCTGGTGTGCTAATCCGCCCTAAGGCTCTAATAATAGTCTTGTGGAGGTGGACCCCAGGGGAAGGGGAGTGAGTGGGACAGGAAATGTTTAGGTATCTCTCACAGCCAGATGGAATGCGGGGATCTGTACTCCCTGGGGGTACCGGAGTCCGGCACATGGGGCCACAGTGCTTTTCCCCTCTAAGGGTGACAGGATGCAGAGCAGGCAAGATTGCGCTTTTAAGTTAGGAACCCCCAGATGAAATAAGTTGTTCCTTCATTTTATATAATTTGGTAGATCTCATACTTATTCCTCTGTGTTTAGTGGGCAGGACTCCGGAACTGTGGCTGTTTGGTAGGAACGACCAAAAGCAAATGGTAAACAGGAGAGAAGACACACACACACACACACACACGCACGCACGCACACGCACACACACACAAAGTCAAATCAAAACACTGCCGCAGCCTCGCCGCCACCACCACTGGCTGCCAGGCTGCCTGGCTCTGAATTCTTGAGTCCTTGCTACAAACACCACCGGTCCAGATTCTGAGCCAGGGCTGAAAACTGGCTCCTTCTGAAACAGCCTGAAGACTCAGACCTGAAGTCTCTGATCTCCCCAGCTTCTTGGTACAGTCGGTGGTGCTCTTTCCTCTAAAAAGGCTTCTGCCAGACCCTCGGCGAAACCCTGCTGCTCCGTGCATCCTGGATGCGGAAGGTAAGCCTGGAAGGCGCAGGAGGACTTCCTGAGCGAGTGCTACCATTCTGTCCAGCCCTCAGCCAGAAAAGGGAGCCTGGAGATTCAAAATCCTTCCCGGGAGGTAGAGAAAGGTGGTTCCCACTTAATTCCCTCCTCAGGCTCAGAAACGGGGGAGTGAAGAGACCTCTAGAGGCAGATTTGGGGAGCACATCTAGGGGGATTCCACACACCTCTTTCCTGCCTCTACCCAGCCACTAATTAAATTTAAGATCTGTAACAGTTCCACCATCTTGTAGAGTTTCTCTCCAAGAAAAGAGAAAGTTAATTCCGATTTTTCCTTAGTATCTGCGAAGCATAAGCCTTCCTAGTGGCGTCTTAGTCTTGGGTTATTTCAGGTCTCCATAAGTACTTTTCTTTGTTTTGTTTTTGGCTGTGCAGTGGCTTGGAGGATTTTAGTTCTGTGACCAGGGATTGAACCAGGCCACTGAAGTGAAAGTGCTGAGTCCTAACCACTGGACTGCCAGGGAATTCCCTCCATAAGTACTTTTAGATTTCATCGGTATGCCCACTCCTGTCCAATGCCATCATTTTAAAACATCTGTATCGGGCTTCCCTGATGGCGCAGTGGTTGAGAGTCTCCCTGCCGATGCAGAGGACAAGGGTTTGTGCCCTGGTCCGGGAAAATCCCAAATGCCACGGAGCGGCTGGGCCCGTGAGCCATGGCCGCTGAGCCTGCGCGTCCGGAGCCTGTGCTCCGCAACGGGAGAGGCCACAACAGTGGGAGGCACGCGTACCACAAAAAACAAAACAAAACAAAACAAAAACATTTGTATTTCCACTAATAAACTCAAATTATCTTTGCTTTTTCCCATCACACCACCCAGAGCCTTTTCACAGAATTGCCACTGGTCCCCTGGCCACTATCCTGATGCCTGTGTGATACTCCATCAGGTTCCTTGGGGCCCCGTCTACCTAGCATGGCCTCGCGATTATAGTCAGCTCATCACCTACAATGGTCAACTCAGATTTCCTCCCTTTGAGAACCTTGCAGAACAATCTCAGAACATACCATCGCCCCCCCACCTTGGTCTCGGGGCCAAAGAAGACCCAGAGGCTTCTTAGCGGAAGAGGTGCTGGAATGACACAGGTGCTTTCTCAACATCACTCCCACAAGGGTGATGAGAGCAGCGAGGATGGGGACCTGAGCCATCCTTGCCGCGAGCTGGGGCTCCTGGCAGAGCACCTGTGGGCCTGGGGAGGGTGGACCATGGGGTGCTCCCCGGGCTCCCTCCTTGTGGGCGCTCCGTGAGGGGAGTGGCATCCGTGTGGGGAGGGAAACAGTGTGGAGAGGGAGACCAAGTGCCTGAGAAGCTGTCCTGATGGCCAAGCCAGCCTGAGGCACCTCAGTCATAGGAAGGAACTTTGAACTTACAGCTGAGCGTGGTGAGGTCTCTTGATTCCATGGGACCTACCACAGTGGATGCTCCTGTCATTAACCTGACATTAACCTGACAGATTCTTCCAGAGAGTTCCCCAGCTCTTTACTACCAGTGTGACGCTAACGGCAGAACCCGAGAAACATTTCACCAAGAGAGCAGATGCACTTTCCTTCTCTCGTAAGAGCCCTTGAGACCTCAGGGTGAGGCTACGATGCGACCCTCAACTCCCTCTCCCGGCAGGCGCCACTGTCATTCGGTTTCAGGTCTGGCCTGAACGGTGAAGCCAGTTTAATCTGAGAATGGCTGGCTCCCGAGATCACCGTAAAGAAGCCCAGGCATTGTTTTCCTTCCAGGCCTCGCTCTCCTGCCGCAATCCCAGAGTGGAATAAACATCCACCAGCAGGTTGGCCCGAAGGAGTTAGGGAGAGGAGGAAGCACAAGGCCTGGGGTCAGTTTCCACCAGCATGGGCGGCTAAAACAATTCCCAGGAGCTCTCTCTGCCAAACACGGGGGTTGGTGGGGAGCCACTGCGGGGAGGCAGGAGCCTAGATTCCTCTCTTGAAGCCCAGTGAGCGGCTGGCCGGCACAGCTGCCACAGACTCAGGGCGGAATGAGGGCAGAGATGGCATCTTCCCCAACTAGTGACCAAAACAAATCCTGCCTGTAACCTTTGCCACAGAAGCATCCCCGCTTTTGTGGAACAGGGATTAATCTAGTCTCACAAATATTTTTTTTTTCCTGGAAAATTTCAGCATATTAAATACAGGCTCTTGCCAGTTAGGAACGGAAGCCTCAGCGAGGGCCCCTCGGATGTGCGTGCGCCCAGCAAGCTTGGGGTTGGGTGTGGGTGAACATGAACTTTCACACGAAGTCTGGGTAACCTAAATGAGTTTCAAAATAAACAAACTGGACAGACAGACGTACATTTGGCAAAAAGACATGAGAAACAAATGGACAGACAGAAGCCAGGTAAAGAGTGGGAAGGCAGGAAGTGAAGTGTACCCTGGACCTCAGCCACTCTGGCCCAAGCCTGGCTGGGTCAACGCTAAGTGGGAAGGGACCGGAGAGCCCCTGGGAAGGCTGTGGGAGGCGTCTCTGGGGATTACGGCTTCCTCCACCACAAGCCTGCATGGGGCCAGAGGGGTGAGTACATGGGTCTTCTGCAAGCTGATGGAGAGTGGCAACCACAGGAGTTTGTGTCCCTCCAGCACCTGTAACCACGTTGCCAAGAGAGTAAAGCAATGGACCCATGACGGGACCTGGCTGTCCTGAAGCTTAAACATGTCCAGGGCATGTTTAAGAGATTACAGACCACGCAACATGAAGGCAGTCTCTGCTGTGAACCAAGGAGGGGCAATTTCGACCTAGTCCACCAGGCAAGACGTGGCTTTAGAGCCATGGTTGGTGAAGCCCTTGGTGAGCATGGAGCAGAGAGACATCAGTGCCCAGAGTGTGACTGACAGGTGGGCTCCTCCTGAGAACTCATCCCGGATTCAGTTTAGTGTCATGAGAAGGAATAAGGGGCACGTTGATGGCCCTGATTGAATTTATAGACTTAGGGCTCCAGGGAGAAGAGTCACCCTCGACCCCTGATCGTTCCTTTGGGATCCAAATCTAGGGAGCACAAGGCAACTGGTGGTAGCCCAGGGCTCACTGGGTCACAGAGCTAGTCTATAAAATGCTGGCTTTGAAATTCCTCTCTGATCCTAACTAAACACTCTCCTCTGAGTGGCTACAGGTTCCCTTTTCAAGGGCTCAGGCTCTCTTTCCAAGACCTTATCACAGACGCCGTGTCTGCCTTAAACTGCCTGTTGATGGAAACAAGACCAGGCCCCCTGCCATGGGATCTGCAAGATCATGATGGAGGGGGCACGGTCAGGCCAAATCGGAAGGCTTTGGAGGTATTTTTGTGCCTTTCTCCATGCCCAAATAGATTCGCTTAGAGCAGAGTCGCTCTTTGCCCAAGGACTCTCCCAAGGCTGCCTCACTTCCTTTCAGCAACTGGCTCCCAGCACCTTAACAAAGCCCATGCCTTCTTGCAGGAACTGCAGGGCAGGAGATGGGTGTCCCAGGGTGAGAGCAGGGGTGCGAGCAGGGGAGCGTCTCCCACCAAGTTCATGTTCAGCAGACTGCCACTCACCGGGTAAGCAGACCGCAGAGCACAGCTTATTGTCCAGTGCTTTCATGCTGGCGATGTCAAAGTCATTGTTATTGTCACACTCCATACCTAGAAATGCGAGTGTCCTCTGGCCTCTAACGGAGTTAAGGCAGTTAGAGAGGACCTGGCTGTGTTTTTCTCTGCTTTGCTGTCCTTAAAATAAAAATCTTAAGGATGGAGACAAAAAACATCAAATCATATGTTAAAAAAAAGACAATAATTAAGTGGGGAGAGAGGACAATAAAGGAAACTGCGTGGGTACGTTTGTGTTCTCGCTCTGTTCTGCTCTGTTTCCTTAACTGGCCCCTTTCCAGCCTTTGTTCCAGGGAAATCAGACCCTGGGGATGTCTGTGGGATTCGGACACGCACACCCGGGCCCAGAGCAGAGCTAAGCCAGGTTGGAAGAGCTAGGAGAGCCACGGGGGAAGTGACCCCGGGCTCCGGCCTGTGTCTGTCGGTGCACGTGGGGTGTGTTTATGACCACAAGGCTCTGCGAAATGACTAATACATAAAATGGCAATTAAAGCTCTTTGGTCCCGTAATTTTGCACCTCAAATCAAAGAATCGCATTGCTTGCAAAATTGATTTATTTTCTTTGAGACTTAATTTTCTATTCTGAAGATGTTTTAAGGGGCTGACCAGAAACCTTCAGTCGTGTAAGATGGGAAGGGGACAATTTTAGATGTTATTTTTTCAAGCCCCCCACCCGGTTTTTTTTCCTTGGTGAAAGGGAGAGGAAGAAACATACATCTACTGTGTACAGCATGTCAGGTGGAAACCACATATGGAATGTCAGGCGGAAACCACGTACTGCCCTGTGCCTTTTAGAAGCAAATATTCTACTGGGGACGACAATCACAATGGAGAACTCAGAGCCTTGCGCCCTGAAGACATCAACCGAGGAGAGGTAGCGCCCAACTCCGGCTTGGTTGGCGTGCACGTGCGGCAGAGGCACAGCCTGGGCGACCACCCCTCCTCCGGCACTACTTGGCCAGGAGAGAGTGGTCATGTGCACATGCGCACACCCTGCACACCACACAACCCCCCAAGCAACTGCCATGGCCAAAGCAGAAGCGACTAGCATGACATCTGCATCCAGGCTGGGATCCAGGTTTGCTCTGGAGGTTGCCCTTCTGTGGAGGCACCTCAGAGGAGCAGACGGAAGAGACACCGGTTCCTGGGACGCCTGGTCCTACAATCCCAGGTGGGATTCCCAGCTCGCCTACCCTCCCCCCCCCCGCCACTTCCTTGCTCTATATGTAGGTCG
This sequence comes from Mesoplodon mirus, assembly GCF_964341445.2. Taxonomy (NCBI): domain Eukaryota; kingdom Metazoa; phylum Chordata; class Mammalia; order Artiodactyla; family Ziphiidae; genus Mesoplodon; species Mesoplodon mirus. Next base: position 35,868,645 of record NC_138994.1, on the reverse strand, counting down.
TTCCTTCGCTTCTCGGCTTACTAGAAACCAAATTCTTCCGACTGAAGATATGATTGACCTTATTTACAAAACAGAAATAGAGTCACAGGTGTAGAAAACAAACTTATGGTTATGGCGGGGGGCAAGGGAGGGGAGGGATAAATTGGGAGATTGGGATTGACATATACACACTACTATATATAAAATAGATAACTAATAAGGACCTGCTGTAGAGCACAGGGGACTCTACTCAGTAGCCTGTAATGGCCTATATGGGCAAAGAATCTAAAAAAAGAGTGGATATATGTATATGTATAGTTGATTCACGTTGCTGTACAGCAGAAACTAACACAACATTGTAAACCAACTCTTCCAATTAAAAAAAATATCTACTTGAGGCCTGAATGATGGTAAAGAGAATCGTTCCAATAGCCTACAAACACTAGTGTACGCTGAGCTGCTAACGTCTCTTCACCTCACCTTTGCTGTGCCGCCAGGGCTGTGATCCTTCTGCTACTGTAACATCAGCCGTTTTCTTCACTAAAGCAGGAAAACCTACTGCCTAACAGTCGGTTCCCCCAAGGGGAGGAAGCTGTTCTCCTGCTGCAGCTGAACTTTGGGGCTGCTAGAGCAGTTCTGTGAGACTCGGCTGAGAAGCTGAAGCAGGAAGGAAGGTGATGGCAGTTGCCCAAGAAGCTTCAGGATCTACTCAACGTAGATGGAGAACTCCATGTATCTTCTGCAGCCTTGGCTCAGAGGCCCAGAAAGAGCCAGGAAGGCTGCTGAGGTCCTCAGATACCCTGCTTGCTTTGATATTCCATCAAGAAGACAACCTTTCCCCAAAGCCACACCCTTGAGCAGTGCCACCAAGTCACACCAGTGCCCCTTTCTCTACCCTTCAGAGAATACCCGGGAAAGAAATATAATAAAAGGGAGCAAAAGACCAGGTCTTTTACCATCTTCTTGTGTGGGTGATCCGTCCTCTTCTTCTAGAACCTCATTTCCCTAGGACAGAAGGAAGGCACTGTGAGTCCATAAAGCAGTGAAATGAGCCTACTGATGGTCAGAAGACAGAACTAATCACCCTCATGGTATCCATACATTTCCTGTCTGTGTGAGATGGCTGGGAGGCCCAGCAGAGGCAGATTTTGCTTGGCGAGGCAGGATCGGCCCGTAGGGACCAGGTCTGAGGCACGTTCCAGAGGGACCAGGTCTGAGGCACCTTACAGAGGGACCCTGGGACTGTCAGGATTAGCCTTGGTTATAGTTTAGCTCACACTGTTTCTCTCAGGTGGAAATCAAAGTTGTCAAATGAAAAAGCAAACCGTGAGATCATAAAACTTTCAGGAACCCTTTAGGATCCCCAATCCCATCCAGATACTCCTTTGAGAACATCTGGCTCAAGAGAAAGTTGTAGAGTCCCCACTGGGAGCTGGGCATTCCATATACTTCAGGCACACCTCCGTCAGAGCACTGCTCACGCTGAGTTATAACTCTGATTCCTCCATCAGATGGAGCTCCGGGATGGGTGGGATGGGTGGATTGGGGGTGTGGGCAGGCAAAAGCCATGTCACTCGGTCTTTGTGTCCCCCAGTGCCAGGAAGATGTGAGATGCCTGTGCCAGGTAAATACTAAGTGAATTGGAGGACAAACACCCTCTCAAGGGTCTGGCCTGGAAGACTTCCCTCTGGAACTCACCCCACGCCTATTACGCTGAGACCAGCGCCCTCTGCTAACCGGACAGTCCCTCTGCTCTGCACCCTGCCTCTAACAGATCCAAGTGCACCACCTTGGAAGGCTTCTTCCAGAAGAGCCCCCATCCTATTTGCATCCTGTGCCAGCGCCGGCAGTCCCTCTGACCGGGGAGGGGCACCAGCGTCCACCTTGCTCTTACCTCTGCATCCTGCTCTTCAGCGGTGGCGACGAGGCCCGCAAAGTTGCAGTCTGGAGACGCCGCTGGCGTCACCTGCAAAGGAGCAACAAAAGTCAAGGTGCAGATGCCACCGGCTCTCCTACCCAGCTCGCCTGGCAGCAAACCCAAACCAAGTCCTCAGGACAGAAGTGGTGCCACATGGAAGATCACATCTGAGGGAGTCTGTGATTCAACAACCCGGTACCGTGTTTTCCAGGGCTCCCCTCCCGAGCACTGGGGGGCTTTGCCGATCTCCCTGGCAGGCCCTGGACTGAGCTCCTTGGGACTCGAGTACAGAGCAGAGCAGAGCGGCGAGGGCGATCCCATGCTCCTCTCTTACGTCTCCTTCTTCTGAGGGGGTCCTGCTGGCGGCCCGGGGCCAGGGGAGAGCCTCCCCGTCCTCTTCCGTGCCAGGGGCGATGTAGGAGCCGGACATGGAGGAGACGGTGTCGGTGCTGACCTGGGAGGACACCATGGACATGACCTTCCTTCTTCAAGTCTGGGTCCCCAGTATGTTGAGGGGGGCAGAGGCGGGGAGAAGAGTGTTTCCTGCCCTCAGCTCAACTCTTCATGAGGCCTGGCGCATTTGCTTCAGGCCAGCATGGAATCCCATCCCGGGGGCCTTCCCATCACTGGAGCTGAGGGTGGCCTGTCCCGAGGGCAGACGGGGAAGGTCTCCGAAGACTGAGTTCCTGAACATTGCCCCTCATCCCTTTCCTGGCTGGTGATACATGGGGGAGGGAGGATAGGGAAGAGGTGGAAAGTGAGGAGACAGAAAGCTAGCTTCTTGCTTTGGGAAGGGACTGTACCACACCTGAGGGTGAAGTGGCTGAAGGGCTTCTCACCTCAAAAGTGGAGATCAAAGGAAATGCGAAACCTGCCCAGAGAGCTTGAGTCATGGGCTCAAAGCCACACAGGGCAAAAGAGAAAGGACAACTCAGTGCAACATGGGGTCCTGGATTGGGATGTTGGAATGGAGAGGAGCATTACTGGGGTGATCTGCAAGACGTGAAGGGGGTCTGCGGTTACATGGGATTACCAGGTCAGTGTTCATTTCCTGATTGTGATGGTGGTACTGGGATTATGGAGGTGTGTCCTTGTTCTAAGGAAACACACACTAAAGTATCTAGTGCTAATGGGGCAGCCTGTCTGCAACTTACTGTTAAGGGCGCAAAATATATATTGACTGGGATTACATCGAATCTCTAAATAAATACGGAGTCACTGAACGTTTTTTCAAAAAGCCACCCAGCCAAGGGCCGGGGCAGGGATGAATAGGAGGGACAGGATCCACTCACGCTTCCCGCCTCCTCCACCGCCAACCCCCAAACGCTGCCTGCTGAAGGGGTGTGTGAAGCCCTGTGTTCTGGCCGCTTCGGAGCCCCCTCTTAGCTTTGGCTGCTCGTTGGCAGCATCCATGGACCCTTAAAAGTGCCAGTGTTTGGGTCCCAGCCCCAGAGACGCTAGTCCCAAGCATAGGGATTTTCAGGAGCTCCTGGGGATTCTTCCTGGCAGCCAGAAGCTTCTTCAGCCTTTTCTTACCTGGCAGGCAGTTCTGCCAGCCCCTGACCTTGCCCCTCTTCCCCCAGCATGGGCCCAGGCAGAGGGTGAGGAGGGGGGACAGTGACCGGCCCCACCTGTCAATCCAGGGTGTACCCCTTTTGGCGGGGGCTGGAGGCTGAGCCTGGGGACCAGTGGAGAGGCTGGAGCCCCCATGTTCCCCCAGTGCTGGGGAGCGTGGGGAGGAAGGCCGGAGGGTGGTGGGGAGAGGGAGGGAGTCGTTGCTTAGGGGGTGAAGGGAGTCTCAGAGGGAGGTTGGGGCAGCCTCCTCAGCAAGCGGTGGGAAGGGGATGGGCTGCCTCCTGAGCTCTGTAAGGCCCCAACCCGCCTGGCCCTGCAGTGTGCGCACCCTTCGGAAATATTTTGAGTAATTAGCAAGGGAAAGCAACAAGTTGGCGGGGGAATGCCAGGTTGCCCTGGAGCCAGCCTCCAGTGCAAGGAAAGAAAGGGGCCTCAGGAGAAAGGGGCCCGTGGAGGCTGGGCAGGATTGTGTAGGACAGTGCCCGTTTGTGTGTGTGTGTGTGTGTGTGTCTGTGCGCACGTGCACGTGAGTGCTGGGGGAAGGGGCTGTGCACCACAAGGGCGTGCTGGCGGGGCCAGGTGCAGGCTCGGGGGAGAGATGGGTTCCAGGCAAAGCTGGGGTGAGGGGGTGGAAAGGTGCCTGCTGAGTGTCACATATTTGCTGTGCCTCAGTTTCCCCATCAGAACTCTGGTACGTTGATTCCTCACAGGCTGGAGCTGTAGGGTCTAGGCACCCCGTCTTCCGTCTGCCCTGATGGCCTCCCTCAGCCCCAACCTGCATTGGAGGGAAGGCCCTGGGCGGGGTGAATGAACCCCAGGGTGGCAAGTGGGGCCCCAGGGGCTGGGGCCCTCTGACCTCACACCCTGTCCCTTCAGGAAGGGACCAAGGGAGGGAGGAGCTGGAGACAGGCCCAGGCGAGGACCGCAGGTGAGTCTGGGCAGGCCCTCAACTTGGGCGAGGTGGGGAACGTGAGCCGAGCCCTGGGCAAGAACGGCCTTTGTGAGTGAGTCCCCAGGGCCAGGGAGGGGGCTGTGCCTCCTTTGCCGCCTGCTCCTCGGGGCTGTGGGTACAGTCTCCCCATTGCACATAGAGAGGTGCCGAGGCCCTGGCTGCAGGGGACCCCCGAGGGCCGCCTCTCAGCCCCTTTCTCTCTGAGCACCCAGAGATCCTGAGGAGTGCATCAGGGGACACTCTGCAGGCCTTTGGTGCCCCCCATCTTCCTCCCAGCCATTCCCCCTTGGGCCGTGGCCTCCCCAAAACTGGCCCATGCTTTTCCCCAGAGAAAGTTGCAAGCAGGTCCATTTTGAGACTTTTTAAAACTTTACTTTTAAAAATGTTTTTATTGTAAATCACTTTCTATGAAAAAGGTTAAATTGCCCGATGGGTTAGGAGAGTGGATGTGGGATGCAGCCCAGGGCGTTTATGGTGGAGCAAGACACTCCCCTGCAGGAGTGCATGCAAGGGCAATGGGCCATCCCCCCATTCCTGGTCCCAGTGGTTCTAGCAAGCACTGCGTCCCTCCCAGTTAAGCCTCAGCTCTAGCTACACTCACTACATTAGTCTGTCTGTCCCCTTTCCCTCTGCAGCTTGGCTGCCCCAGCCCCTAACCCCCAGATCCCCATCTCCCCGCTGCTCTCAGCCTCAAGTTGGGCTCAAAGATTAGGGACACATACCCTCTGCACCACCTCTAGGGATGGAGCCAGAAGATCCCAGAGGCCTTAGAAAACCTCCTGGCTCCACCCGGCACCCCGGCCTCCTTTCTGTCTCCTCTCTCTTCCCCCCTCCGCCTAGCTCCTCCTCACAGACTGCCGGGAGAGGCCTCTTGGGTGTTCATTTGCAGTCACCTAATCAGCATTGGTTGTACCTGGGAACTTGCTCTGGATAGAGACCTGGGGAGGAGAGCAGGAGAGAGAGAAGCTTGGAAGCTAAGGTGTTCTGGGGCGGGCCCTGTACTGATGTTTCCAGCTTGGCCAGGGCCCCTCCAAGCCGCAGCTCTCATAGTGCAGGGCCCTTAGCGTGTCTCTGGGGCAGGGAAGAAGTGGATCAATGAAACACTGTGTGTATGGGGGGCTGGGGAGCGGAGGCAGCAATTTGGGTCCTGGGCCCCAATTCTCAGCCTGCTGGACTAGAATCTGAGGATGGCCTGGGCTGGGGGCCGTGTGGCCTGGTGGGGTGACCTGGCCCAGCCCCTGCCTGGGCGGTAGGGTGTCCATGGGCCTGCACTGGCGGGGAGGGGGGCAGTCTGGGCCCAGACTTCGGTGCTGTCTGGAGGTGGGGCAGGGCCTGGCTTCTTACAAGAAGGCGCCCAGGCTGGCCCAGTCATGCAGGTCAGAGGCCAGTGTGGCATCCCCGGCCTCAAAGAGGGGCTCGGGGGGCAGGGAGCTACGGGTGCTCTCGTCCCAGGGGTGCTCCAGGAAGGATGTGGCCAGGAAGGTCTCATCAAAGTCCAGGCTGTCGGTAGCCTGCTCCGCTGGAGGCCCCCAGGTAACAGGGCAGTCGATGTGGTGGCCATGGATGGTGAGGTCCACGTCCCCGTGTGAGGCAGGGCTCAGCGGCGGGATCAGCTCCGAGATCTCCAGCGTGCCCAGCTCCCCGTCCAGCGTGCCAGCGTCCAAGATGGCCTCCCAGTCAAAGTTGCCCTTGAGGGGTTCCAGCTCACCCTGCTCCTCCTGGGTCAGCAGCAGGGGGCTGGAGGGCCGCGGGACCTTGGCCTCCTGCTTGGGCAGCGGCTGTTGATGCTTACGCCCCAGCCTGCCCTCGCCTGCACCCCAGCCCGCCTCCCCAGTGGCCTCCTCGAACTCCCGCAGCAGCTGCTGGGCCTCGGTGCTCACGGTCAGTGGCCCGGCCCATGGGGCGGCGCTGGGCTCTGACACGGCCTGGCGGGCAAAGGCCGGGTGGATGTGGACTGGGGGCACCCGCTGCTTCTTCAAGGCCCCACTCAGCAGCCGCTCGGCGTACTGGGGGTCGATGCGCCAGAAGCCCCCCTTGCCTGGCTCGTCCTTCTCCCGAGGCATCTTGATGAAGCCCTTCTTCAGGGACAGGTTGTGGCGGATGGAGTTCTGGACACAGGGAGGTAGGAGAGAAGGAAGACAGCTGGGAGAGTGGGTGGGGTCAGTGATGGGGGGTTCCTAGCGCCACTGCCAGTCCCACCACCACCTTCTCTCCGATGGGGGCAGGGGAGACAGAGGCGCTGCTCCGAGCGGGAGGCTCTGGGACACCAGCCACGGGGCACCAGGAGCTGGGAGTGCTGTCGGGGGCTTTTGTTCCCTTTGGCCAGGATATCTGCCTGCTCGGTCATCCGAGCCCTGAGCCGCAGGGTGGCTCTCAGTGCCAGCCTGTCCTGCCCTCCCTCCCTTACCCCGCTGCTTGCGGCCTCTGGTCAAAGGCCTTGGCTCCCCCAGGTCCTGGACGGCCATCTCCCTCTGCCTGGGCCTGGCTGGCCTTCTCTGTTTGTGAAATGAGTGAGTGGGTGTGAGGGTGTGTGTGTGTGTGGGGGGGATGAAGTGTGGGAGGATCTGATGACTTTCCTTGTTTCTAGAGCCGGCTGCTGGCCTGGGCCCTCACCCACCATGTCCCCCTCCTCCCACCCCAGGCTCTGAGGCCTCAGTTGATTATTACCCAGCCAAGAGCATAGCGCTCATTCCTGGGGCCTCTCAGGCTTGGGGTAGTGTGGGGGGTGGTGGAGGGTCTCTGCTTTCTCACCAAGGTTACAAATGGTACCTGCCCCAGGGTCAGGGCCCAAGCAATCGTGGAATAGCTGTGATTACAGGAACTCTGATCCTGTGACCTGTGCCACAGGGAAGGATCTGTGCATCCTCAGGGTCTCTGTCCCCAAGTAGCCCCTGATCCTGATGGTCGAAGAGGCTCAGGGCAGCGTGTGCCCAGCCTGAATCACCATCCTACCTTGTTCAGGCCTGGGTGCACAGTCCAAACCACGCTGGGGCACAGGGGTCTGGGGCCTGGTGGGTGGGGCCGGCAGGTGAGTAGTGCCCCCTGGCAAGACTGGGAGGTTTACATGGTGGTCTGGGCCCCTTGGCTGCTCTGTGCCAGGTTCCGGAGACTTGGAACATGAAGCCAGTGTGGGAGGAAAGAGCCCCTGTGGAAAGCACGTGGCTGAGGTAATTGTCCCCCCAGGGAGGTTGATGAGAAGAGGGGGAGGAGTGTAGGCAGGAAACTAGGGAGGGCTTGGGGTGGGGGCTGGCACAGCAGCTTTCGGAAGGCCCCGTAGCCCTTCCACTGGGACACCGATGGCTTTCACACCCCGCAGCACGCCCCTCTCCCCTCCCAGAGCCCCTCCAGCCAACTGAAAGCAGGCGGGATGCAGAGTCTGGCAGGAACGATGCTCTGCCTCCAGTCAGGCCCTGACAAACTGACCTTGAGGAGGGTAGTGTCGAGGAATTGCAGGACTTGGGACAAAAATGTGTCCCTCAGTCCATCAACCTACCCTGGGGGGCTGTGTCCACGCATAGTTCAGCCCTGGTCTTTGGGCTGAGCCTGCCGGACGAGTGACAAGTTCTTTCCCCTTGAACCTCTATGTCGGCACCCCTGCAGCCCTCTGAACATCCTCCCTCCTCCGTCTCTGAAGTCAAAGGGGCAGCAGTCCAAGCACTGGGCTCCCTTGAGGTCCTTCCTGGACGGGCTTCCTCTCTCGGGGCCCTGGCCGTACCGCGCCTACTTGGCCTGCGGATCTGGGATGTGAGTCCAGTCCGCGAGGGCATGGGGAGGGAGGGAGGGAGTGCCTCCCTACCTGCCAGGTGGGATCAGCGTGGCGGAAGTAACAGAAGTTGTCCGTGATCCACTTGTAGATGGCCGACAGGGTGATCTTGGTGGCCTTGCTGGCCTGCATGGCCATGCAGATGAGCGTGGCATACGAGTAGGGCGGCTTCACGTGCGGGTTGGTGGCGTAGTCCACGTCGTCGGGAGGCGAGGCCTGCAGCCCCGAGGGGGCGCTCCGCGGCGTGCAGGAGGACGTGGGCTTGCCGGGTGTGTGCGGCTGCCCCAGGCAGGCGGGGTCCGCCGCCAGGGGAGACCCCGGCTCGGCCGAGCCTGCCAGCTCGTGGGAGCCGTGGGGGTCGGTGTCCCCCGAAGGCAGGGCGGGGAGCTCGGCGTTGAGAATGGAGAATTCCTGCAGCCACTGCAGGCTGGTCAGGCTGTCATTCAGGGCGTTGGACTCCTCCAGGCCGCCTTCCGGTCCGGCCTCCTCCGCTGCCCCTGCTCCCGAGACGCGTAGCCAGCTCTCCGCCATATCTGCGGGGACTCTCCGAGGGGGCTGTCAACATCCACGAGCCGAGCCGAGGGTGGCCGCCGAGCTCTCCGGCCCGCTGACTCCCGCGGCTTCAGTTACGCAGCCTCCCGGAAGCGGGCTTCCATCCCGCGATCCGGGGGTAGCCTCCTCCAAACGGAATGTGGTGCCTGCGGGGACCAGAGCGGGAACTGAGCCCTCTTTCCCCACCCCCGAGGGGAGAGTGTGGGCGAGGGGGGAGGCTCTTACTAAAATCCTTCCTGCAGCCGGGGAGGATCTTTTACTGCCGAGGTCTGGGAAACAGAAGGTGTGCCCGGGGGTGCGACCCACACGGGGTTCGCCTCGCTCTTTTCCTCTTGGATCTTTTAGAGGAGACTTAATTAGCCCAACGAGGGAATAGTGTAGGGGCATGCGAGGCCACCCCTTTCTCCCTCAAAGCGGGGAATTAACCCCCCTCTCTCCGTCCACAACCAATGGAAATGGGGCGAGAGAGTCCAGGAGGGCAGTACGACGGGTCGGGGGGCGGGGGAGGTCGTCTGATCTTTGAAAAGGGATATTAGGATGGGGCTCAAGGGGAAGGAAGGAAACAATACAGAGAGTTATAAGGGGGTGGGAAGTGAGTGTCCCCCAAACGCCTCTGATGTCAGTCCCCGGGCCCTCCACTTCCGTCGGGGACGGATGGGAGAGCGGGCTGGTACTGACGCCCTCCCTTCCCACGGCCGGCAGCCCTCCCCGTCCCTTACCTGGCTCAGAGCGCAGCCCGGGCCAAAGGAAGCTTCTCAAAGAAATTCCTCCCACCGCCCACCCTCACCGCGGCTCTCTGCTCCCAGCTCCAGGGCCCAGCCAGCAATCCTCGTCGCCACTCACGCCCGCCGGCGCCTCTCTGAAAGCCAGCGGCTGGGGACCGGCACTCAGTAGCCGCTCGCAAGGCGTCTCCTGCTGCCGTGGCGACGCCCCGCCCATATAAACAGCTTCCGCTTCTGCCATTGGCCAGGGCATCTCCAAAGAGACCGCGGGCTCTTAACGGCTCTCTCACGCGGTAACTCTCTTCCAGCTCCCTCCTGCCGCCCTCTCCCGCGCGCGACCCAGCCCCCTACCCGCCACCGCGTCCCGGCTCCGCGCATTCCCGCCCGAGGGCCCCGCGCAGGGCTCGGAGAGGCGCGCGGCTCGGCGCTCCCGCAGAGGCCCCGGGGCCCTCGGCGAGCAGTTCGCCGCGGGAACCGTCCTCCGCCCCACCCCCTTCCCATCTGGGCTGCTCAGAGGTGGCGACGGCTCCTGGGACGCAGCCCGTGGCGCGGGGGCCAGGGCTGGGTGCATGCTTGGGGCTTTCCTTTCCTCTCCTCTGGGCTGCGAGTGGCACTTCCTCACGTTTCTGCGGCCTGTCCCGGTCTCCCGACCGAGTGTCGTCTTGGTGCCCGCAAGCAGGTCTGACTCTCCGATGCCACCTGCCGCTCAGGTCCGCAGAAACCGCAGCCCCGGTCGCAGGCACCCCAAGGCGGCTAGGGTAATCCAGTGTTTCCCGGTAAGCGCCCCCTCCCCGCCCCGTCCTCAGCAAGATTCCCAGAAGCTGACATTCCAGAGGCTTCTTCGGAAGTGCTCTCCCTCCTTTCCAGGTAGCCGAGGAAACAGAGCCGTTGGGTGAAAGCCAGGAAAGCCGTGGACTTGCCAAATTCTTTGACTGGGGTCATTTGCCCCATTCATTTCACCAGCCTTTAAGTGACGGACTAACGGTGGACTGTGGTCCTTCCTCCTCCCCTCCCCCAGCCTCCCTCCAGTCACCAGCTTTCCTGCTCTTCAGTTATTGAGGAGCTGCAGTTGGAAGTTCTCTGGTTGAAGGGGGTGGGTGGAGGTGAGGGCTCCTTATCAGGCCTCTGGGCAGGAGCTGTGCCCGGGGGATGGTACACCAGCTCCCACCCAGAAACATGTCTTTTCCTCTACCCCTTGCCCTCTCTCACTCCTCCATGTCCAGCTTGTCTTGAGTCAAAGTTTTTTTTTTTCTTCCCAAGTATTTATTGTTTTATTTTAATTTTTATTTTATTTTTTTATTAGTTTCTGCTTTATAACAAAGTGAATCAGTCATACATATACATCTGTTCCCACATGCCTTCCCTCAGGCATCTCCCTCCCTCCCACCTTCCCCATCCCACCCCTCCAGGCGGTCACAAAGCACCGAGCTGATCTCCCTGTGCTCTGCGGCTGCTTCCCACTATCTACCTTACGTTTGGTAGTGTATATATGTCCATGCCTCTCTTTCGCCTTGTCACAACTTACCCTTCCCCCTCCCCATATCCTCAAGTCCATTCTCAAGTAGTTCTGTGTCTTTATTCCTGTTTTACCCCTAGGTTATTCATGACATTTTTTAAAATTCCATATATATGTGTTAGCATACGGTATTTGTCTTTCTCTTTCTGACTTACTTCACGGTGTATGACAGAGTCTAGGTCTATCCACCTCATTACAAATAGCTCAGTTTCGTTTCTTTTTATGGCTGAGTAATATTCCATTGTATATATGTGCCACATCTTCTTTATCCATTCATCCGATGATGGACACTTAGGTTGCTTCCATCTCCGGGCTATTGTGAATAGAGCTGCAATGAACATTTTGGTACATGCCTCTTTTTGAGTTATGGTTTTCTCAGGGTATATGCCTAGTAGTGGGATTGCTGGGTCATATGGTAGTTCGAGTTTTAGTCTTTTAAGGAACCTCCATACTGTTCTCCATAGTGGCTGTACCAATTCACATTCCCACCAGCAGTGCAAGAGTGTTCCCTTTTCTCCACACCCTCTCCAGCATTTATTGTTTCTAGATTTCTTGATGATGGCCATTCTGACTGGTGTGAGATGATATCTCATTGTAGTTTTGATTTGCATTTCTCTAATGATTAATGATGCTGAGCATTCTTTCATGTGTTTGTTGGCAGTCTGTATATCTTCTTTGGAGAAATGCCTATTTAAGTCTTCTGCCCATTTTTGGATTGGGTTGTTTGTTTTTTTGCTATTGAGCTGCATGAGCTGTTTTTAAATTTTGGAGATTAATCCTTTGTCAGTTGCTTCATTTGCAAATATTTTCTCCCATTCTGAGGGTTGTCTTTTGGTCTTGTTTATGGTTTCCTTTGCTGTGCAAAAGCTTTGAAGTTTCATTAGGTCCCATTTGTTTATCTTTGTTTTTATTTCCATTTCTCTAGGAGGTGGGTCCAAAAGGATCTTGCTGTGATTTATGTCATAGAGTGTTCTGCCTATGTTTTCCTCTAAGAGTTTGATAGCTTCTGGCCTTACATTTAGGTCTTTAATCCATTTTGAGCTTATTTTTGTGTATGGTGTCAGGGAATGATCTAATCTCATACTTTTACATGTCCCTGTCCAGTTTTCCCAGCACCACTTATTGAAGAGGCTGTCCTTTCTCCACTGTACATTCCTGCCTCCTTGATCAAAGATAAGTTGACCATATGGGTGTGGGTTTATCTCTGGGCTTTCTATCCTGTTCCATTGATCTATCTTTCTGTTTTTGTGCCAGTAAAACACTGTCTTGCTTACTATAGCTTTGTAGTGTAGTCTGAAGTCAGGGAGCCTGATTCCTCCAGCTCCGTTTTTCGTTCTCAAGATTGCTTTGGCTATTCGGAGTCTTTTGTTTTTCCAAACAAAGTTTGAATTTTTTTGTTCTAGTTCTGTGAAAAATGCCAGTGGTAGTTTGATAGGGATTGCATTGAACCTGTAGATTGCTTTGGGTAGTAGAGTCATTTTCACAATATCGATTCTTCCAATCCAGGAGCATGGTATATCTCTCCAGCTATTTGTATCATCTTTAATTTCTTTCATCAGTGTCTTATAATTTTCTGCATACAGGTCTTTTGTCTCCTTAGGTAGGTTTATTCCTAGGTATTTTATTCTTTTTGTTGCAATGGTAAATGGGGGTGTTTTCTTGATTTCACTTTCAGATTCTTCATCATTCGTGTACAGGAATGCCAGAGATTTCTGTGCATTAATTTTGTATCCTGCTACTTTTCCAAATTCATTGATTAGCTCTAGTAGTTTTCTGGTAGCATCTTTAGGATTCTCTATGTATAGTATCATGTCATCTGCAAACAGTGACAGCTTTACTTCTTCTTTTCCAATTTGGATTCCTTTTATTTCCTTTTCTTCTCTGATTGCTGTTTCTAAAACTTCCAAAACTAAGGTGAATAAGAGTGGTGAGAGTGGGCCACCTTGTCTTGTTCCTGATCTTAGTGGAAATGGTTTCAGTTTTTCACCATTGAGGACAATGTTGGCTGTGGGTTTGTCATTTATGGCCTTTATTATCTTGAGGAAAGTTCCCTCTATGCCTACTTTCTGCAGGGTTTTTATCATAAATGGGTGTTGAATTTTGTCGAAAGCTTTCTCTGCATCTATTGAGATGATCATATGGTTTTTCTCCTTCAATTTGTTAACATGGTGTATCACATTGATTGATTTGCGTATATTGAAGAATCCTTGCATTCCTGGAATAAACCCCACTTGATCATGGTGTATGATCCTTTTAATGTGCTGTTGGATTCTGTTTGCTAGTATTTTGTTGAGGATTTTTGCATCTATGTTCATCAGTGATATTGGCCTGTAGTTTTCTTTCTTTGTGACATCCTTGCCTGGCTTTGGTATCAAGGTGATGGTGGCCTCGTAGAATGAGTTTGGGAGTGCTCCTCCCTCTGCTATATTTTGGAAGAGTTTGAGAAGGATAGGTGTTAGCTCTTCTCTAAATGTCTGATAGAATTCGCCTGTGAAGCCATCTGGTCCTGGGCTTCTGTTTGTTGGAAGATTTTTAATCACAGTTTCCATTTCAGTGCTTGTGATTGGTCTATTCATATTTTCTATTTCTTCCTGATTCAGTCTTGGCAGGTTGTGCATTTCTAAGAATTTGTCCATTTCTTCCAGGTTGTCCATTTTCTTGGCATAGAGTTTCTTGTAGTAATCTCTCATGATCTTCTATATTTCTGCAGTGTGAGTTGTTATTGCGTCAAAGTATTAAAAGCGTGCTGGAGAAAGTCGGACAGCAACTTTCACAAATAAGCCAACTGCGCAGTTAACACCTCTTCTTCCCTTGTGAACAGTTTTATTCATTTTTAAGAATCATGCAGCAGTCCATAAATATTGCATCCTTGACGTCCCCACTGTAGTGTGCCCATGAGTGTACTCCAGGGAGTGAGGGGTACACAGATGGCACAACAGTACACACATATTTACACACACTAGGTGTGCAGATCCTAAAGCACAGTGAGCAAGCAGCATGCCAAGGTCAGGTGAACAGGACAAAAACCCTCCCCAGGTGAGATGGCTTAACGTGTGTGGATCCGTGCCCAGGAGACGCCCCAGCATTGGCATGGCCTCTGGTAGGATGGGACTGGGGAGGAGAAGGAAAAAGGGCTCTGTGAGAAGGCTGGGATCACCACACCACCCGGAAGTGAGCTCATAGGTGAGCTCCGACTTGAGTGTGGCAGGAAGGAACCCCAGGCCTCCGGTTAGTCTGTGTCCTTGTGTGAGAAACCAGGCCCCGTCATATTCTCTGTGGGTCAACTGCCAACAACATGACCATCTCCAGATGATGACTGGGGCGGCTGTCCTGTTCCCCGACCAGGCTCTGTGCCCTGTTCCCTGATCCCAGCCCTTTTGGATGGGATATTTCTGCTCGCCAAAGAGCTAAATGAGGGCAAAGAGGTGCGGGGATGGGGGAGAGAGCAGGAACTGTCTGAGAAACAGGAGTGAAGGGCCACTTCTCACCCGGGTATGTCTTGGTTATGGAACCAAGGCCTTGAGGAATCTCTCTGAGCCTCTTCCTGGGAGAAGACAGACCCTCCAGAAAGGGTGAAGACAATGGCTTCCTCTTAGGGTTCCTGGCCACTGTGGCGACTGTTTACCTACATCTCCTTCATCTCAGGTAACACCACACTCTGAATACTACCTGCCGGGAGAGGAGGTGGATCTGTATGCCATCACCCCAGGCTCAGGGAGAGTCCCCTTCCCTAGTGCTTCTGGGGCTCAGATTTCAAGGAAATCAGGAAGTGTGGTTATTGCTGGAATCATCAATATGAAAGGGTCTGTAAGAATGTTTCGGGGAAAGAAAGGACATTAACAGGGGTCTGAAACAGCAGAGCCCACTGCAGGATTTCAGAGCGGGTGGACACCGGAACTCAAGGCAGAAGCTGAGATTTGGCTTGGCTCATGTAGTGTCTGTCAGGACCACAGGCCTCCGCCTGCCCACCCCCAGGGCAGGATGTGAACCACAACCACCAGGCAGTGAGGGTCACCACGCACCTGACGGCACAAGGCAGCCACACAGGAGGTGCAAAAGATCCCCCGGCACTGGGCTCTCTTTGAGGCCTTGGGAAGGACCATGAAAAGTTCCTCTAGGGCAACAATTCCAACTACTAATTCAGGCCATCATGGTGGGCATAGCCTAGGGCTCTGTCACATCTCAGCCTCACAAACTGTTGGATCCCACTTTGCTTCTCAATCTCATGCTCCACTAACTAACCACCTCTTCCAAAAGCCAGCAGACAATGCATCTATCAGAGAGCTATGAGGAATCCATTGATAACACTAGTGTTGAGAGACGAACAGCCAACAGCTTACGGTCTTGCTGTTTCAGACTGTTATTTATATGCCTACACTGGACTGGGGTGGGGTGGACATGTGATTTGAACAATATCTCTAAATCTCTGATGAGCCTATGGAAGGCAGTACCTCCGGCTCCCCCCATCAGGCTCAGCTGATCTGGAGGACAGGGGAGGAAAACCGGTGGGATGGGGAGCCTCCCAGACCACCACTGACCCCAGCTCAGCCCTTCCCCCAACCTCCTTTGGGGTTCCTGGGCACCAAATGAGAACCACCGGTCCACCCCTCTCTCAGCTTCTTTCTTCAACTCTTTCAGAAAAGCGGGGTGGAGACGGGGGCAGCAGGGGTAAGAATGCCACCTGACAGGGCGGTAGTGATGAAACGTGATAATATACGACAGTCCCTAACAAGTGCCTGGTACATCGAGGGGGTCAAAAATGCCTTTGCAGTGTCACCTTAGGATGGAGCCCCAGGCCTTCCTGAGTGCACCTGATCATAAAGAACTCCCCGGTAGGTCATCATGTAACTGAGGGGTTCTCAGATTCAAGGCCTCCTTCCTAAGCAGACACACGAGGCATAGCCTCTGCTACCAGAAGCAAGAACTGTTTTCCCAACCAACCTTCTGGTGGTTGCCACTGCTTCTTGTCCTTGAGAGAGGAGCTCCTAATGCATTTTGAGGGAAACCCCACTTACAGTGCAATATGGCTTTCCCTTCTCACAGGAGTCATCCCCCAACGCCACCCCAATCTGCAGGTCTCAGATTGGTTATGATGTCCCAGAGACTAGAAAATGCCAGATGGGTGTTTGTAATGAAGTCACCCAAACTCTTGAGTCTTCTTGGTCTACCTCCTAAGGAGAAAAAAAAAAAAGATACAAAAGAAATAACCAGTCTGTAGACCACAGCTCCACCTGAAGATCAAGATACAGTGGAAACATTCCAGAGACTCTCTGCAAAGGGTCTCGTGAGCTGCAGTTCGAGTGGCTTTAGCCCACAAGGAGAAAAGAGGTTTCCAGTCCCTTCTGAGAAGGGAAGGATCACGGTTGCGGAAGAAGATGAGTCTGGGAGAAGGGTCAGGTGCCCTCAGCATCCAGCTTTCACGTGGGTCTAAAAAGTCTCCGTGTGCCTGGCTGAGGATGCCCAGGAGGTCAGTGGTGCCATGAGGCCAGGATGGGATGTGAGAACGGGAGGAGAGCCCTGGTACAGGGGCTAAGGCTCTCAGATGGCCAAAGGATCCCACACGCAGAGCCTGTTCTCGGGGTCCTCCAGGCTGCCAGAAGATGGGCGTCTGCGCTGCGTGTTCCGACGACTGACCACGTTGTCGTCAGCCTGCCAGGCACCTGAGAAGAGGAAAGGAAGGTTACCGGACCTTTGGTTTGGTGCAGATGGTGTCTCTGGCAGGACAGTCCGGGAGTTTGGCACGAAAGCTGGCAAGATGCGCATTAGCTGGAACTCCCACAGGGTGCAAACCACAGCACGTGAAACTTGGGAGCAGTGGCGTCCACTGGGCGAGGGACAGTCATGGCCACTGTGGCCCACTGATGGAGGGACATGCAGGATGGTCCTTGTTTTGTGAGCTTGCCGTAGGATCCACCTTTGTATCTTTATTTGGTCTTGAAGTTTGCCTAAGTGTTACAGCGGACCAGGAAAAGAAACTGAGTCTGGCTGAGACTTTCACGAGAGCAGGAGGAGGTGAAGGGGAGGGAGAAGAGTGTGTTAATTTGGGCTCAGAGTTAGTGTTTGCTGTGGGGGCCAGGGTGGGGCAGGAAGGGACTGGCTGCCCAGCAGGGTGCCAGGGACCAAATGGCATGGCAGAGAACAGAGTGACAGCTGTTCCTCTCCTTCTGCACCCGAACAGCCCACCGAGAGTTGCTATCAGCTGGTGCCACCAACCCCAGGAGACATTAGCTCCAGAGCTTTGGGGTCCCCCGGGTACCATCCACGAAACTCATCATCTTCCCCCCTTGTCCTGCAGTTCCTGCACGAGAAGCACCCGCTGCCCATGCTGGAAACCCACTCTTGGTGCTTCTCTCTCCTTCATGCTCTGTATCCAATCCATCCTGACCTCCTGCTTGTTCAAGCTCTAGTAAGGTCTAAATCTGTAGTCAGAAAACCGGGATACAGCCCCAGCTTGTAACGTACTGACTGTGTGACCTTGGGCAGGTCACTGTACTTGGAGCCCTGGTTTTCCCATCCATCAGATGGGAGACAAGTACTTACACCCCAGGGATGCCGTGAGACTAAGCGAGGTGACATGGAAGAGTGGTGAGCAGGGCGCCTGACTCACAGAATGTGCGCGAAAACCATCCGCCCCCCAGGCCTTGTTCAGGCTACACTCATCTCCCCCAAGTCGTCCTCCCAGCCCACAGAATGACTCCATCTGATTCAGTCCCCCCAGTGCAGCGAGATGCCCCTTCTGAAGGGAGAGGATGAAGCCCTAACCCCCTGAGTTGGGGGAAAGCCTTCCATTCTCTGGCCGAGGACTGCTGAGCTGCCTCTTCCAGCACCTGCCCCCAGAAGGCGCCCCCTGAAGCCAGATGGGGTCCAGCGTGCTCCGAAGTGCTCCCCCACTGGCCCGTACCACCACCCCGTTTCTCATGCTGTGTGGAAATTGCTGGATCCTCCAGCACACGGTGATCTCCTCCAGGGCAGAGCCGAGAGCCATGCCCTTCAGAGGGCTCAGTTCGTGGACGGAGCCGGCTGACCCTGGAGGGTGGGCGTGAGGCTCACTGCGTCACATTTGAGGGAGGCCACTCACAAATGTCTGGGGTCAGCTTCAGGTTAGGCCAGCCCAAGACACGAAACCCTTTAATGGCAGAAACACTAGGATTCAGCGGGTATAAATTGTGTATACCCATAAATGTCCTGGTGTGCTAATCCGCCCTAAGGCTCTAATAATAGTCTTGTGGAGGTGGACCCCAGGGGAAGGGGAGTGAGTGGGACAGGAAATGTTTAGGTATCTCTCACAGCCAGATGGAATGCGGGGATCTGTACTCCCTGGGGGTACCGGAGTCCGGCACATGGGGCCACAGTGCTTTTCCCCTCTAAGGGTGACAGGATGCAGAGCAGGCAAGATTGCGCTTTTAAGTTAGGAACCCCCAGATGAAATAAGTTGTTCCTTCATTTTATATAATTTGGTAGATCTCATACTTATTCCTCTGTGTTTAGTGGGCAGGACTCCGGAACTGTGGCTGTTTGGTAGGAACGACCAAAAGCAAATGGTAAACAGGAGAGAAGACACACACACACACACACACACGCACGCACGCACACGCACACACACACAAAGTCAAATCAAAACACTGCCGCAGCCTCGCCGCCACCACCACTGGCTGCCAGGCTGCCTGGCTCTGAATTCTTGAGTCCTTGCTACAAACACCACCGGTCCAGATTCTGAGCCAGGGCTGAAAACTGGCTCCTTCTGAAACAGCCTGAAGACTCAGACCTGAAGTCTCTGATCTCCCCAGCTTCTTGGTACAGTCGGTGGTGCTCTTTCCTCTA
This sequence comes from Mesoplodon mirus, assembly GCF_964341445.2. NCBI lineage: Eukaryota > Metazoa > Chordata > Mammalia > Artiodactyla > Ziphiidae > Mesoplodon > Mesoplodon mirus. The sequence continues at coordinate 35,849,847 of NC_138994.1, read as the reverse complement.
AAAAGGCTTCTGCCAGACCCTCGGCGAAACCCTGCTGCTCCGTGCATCCTGGATGCGGAAGGTAAGCCTGGAAGGCGCAGGAGGACTTCCTGAGCGAGTGCTACCATTCTGTCCAGCCCTCAGCCAGAAAAGGGAGCCTGGAGATTCAAAATCCTTCCCGGGAGGTAGAGAAAGGTGGTTCCCACTTAATTCCCTCCTCAGGCTCAGAAACGGGGGAGTGAAGACACCTCTAGAGGCAGATTTGGGGAGCACATCTAGGGGGATTCCACACACCTCTTTCCTGCCTCTACCCAGCCACTAATTAAATTTAAGATCTGTAACAGTTCCACCATCTTGTAGAGTTTCTCTCCAAGAAAAGAGAAAGTTAATTCCGATTTTTCCTTAGTATCTGCGAAGCATAAGCCTTCCTAGTGGCGTCTTAGTCTTGGGTTATTTCAGGTCTCCATAAGTACTTTTCTTTGTTTTGTTTTTGGCTGTGCAGTGGCTTGGAGGATTTTAGTTCTGTGACCAGGGATTGAACCAGGCCACTGAAGTGAAAGTGCTGAGTCCTAACCACTGGACTGCCAGGGAATTCCCTCCATAAGTACTTTTAGATTTCATCGGTATGCCCACTCCTGTCCAATGCCATCATTTTAAAACATCTGTATCGGGCTTCCCTGATGGCGCAGTGGTTGAGAGTCTCCCTGCCGATGCAGAGGACAAGGGTTTGTGCCCTGGTCCGGGAAAATCCCAAATGCCACGGAGCGGCTGGGCCCGTGAGCCATGGCCGCTGAGCCTGCGCGTCCGGAGCCTGTGCTCCGCAACGGGAGAGGCCACAACAGTGGGAGGCACGCGTACCACAAAAAACAAAACAAAACAAAACAAAAACATTTGTATTTCCACTAATAAACTCAAATTATCTTTGCTTTTTCCCATCACACCACCCAGAGCCTTTTCACAGAATTGTCACTGGTCCCCTGGCCACTATCCTGATGCCTGTGTGATACTCCATCAGGTTCCTTGGGGCCCCGTCTACCTAGCATGGCCTCGCGATTATAGTCAGCTCATCACCTACAATGGTCAACTCAGATTTCCTCCCTTTGAGAACCTTGCAGAACAATCTCAGAACATACCATCGCCCCCCCACCTTGGTCTCGGGGCCAAAGAAGACCCAGAGGCTTCTTAGCGGAAGAGGTGCTGGAATGACACAGGTGCTTTCTCAACATCACTCCCACAAGGGTGATGAGAGCAGCGAGGATGGGGACCTGAGCCATCCTTGCCGCGAGCTGGGGCTCCTGGCAGAGCACCTGTGGGCCTGGGGAGGGTGGACCATGGGGTGCTCCCCGGGCTCCCTCCTTGTGGGCGCTCCGTGAGGGGAGTGGCATCCGTGTGGGGAGGGAAACAGTGTGGAGAGGGAGACCAAGTGCCTGAGAAGCTGTCCTGATGGCCAAGCCAGCCTGAGGCACCTCAGTCATAGGAAGGAACTTTGAACTTACAGCTGAGCGTGGTGAGGTCTCTTGATTCCATGGGACCTACCACAGTGGATGCTCCTGTCATTAACCTGACATTAACCTGACAGATTCTTCCAGAGAGTTCCCCAGCTCTTTACTACCAGTGTGACGCTAACGGCAGAACCCGAGAAACATTTTACCAAGAGAGCAGATGCACTTTCCTTCTCTCGTAAGAGCCCTTGAGACCTCAGGGTGAGGCTACGATGCGACCCTCAACTCCCTCTCCCGGCAGGCGCCACTGTCATTCGGTTTCAGGTCTGGCCTGAACGGTGAAGCCAGTTTAATCTGAGAATGGCTGGCTCCCGAGATCACCGTAAAGAAGCCCAGGCATTGTTTTCCTTCCAGGCCTCGCTCTCCTGCCGCAATCCCAGAGTGGAATAAACATCCACCAGCAGGTTGGCCGGAAGGAGTTAGGGAGAGGAGGAAGCACAAGGCCTGGGGTCAGTTTCCACCAGCATGGGCGGCTAAAACAATTCCCAGGAGCTCTCTCTGCCAAACACGGGGGTTGGTGGGGAGCCACTGCGGGGAGGCAGGAGCCTAGATTCCTCTCTTGAAGCCCAGTGAGCGGCTGGCCGGCACAGCTGCCACAGACTCAGGGCGGAATGAGGGCAGAGATGGCATCTTCCCCAACTAGTGACCAAAACAAATCCTGCCTGTAACCTTTGCCACAGAAGCATCCCCGCTTTTGTGGAACAGGGATTAATCTAGTCTCACAAATATTTTTTTTTTCCTGGAAAATTTCAGCATATTAAATACAGGCTCTTGCCAGTTAGGAACGGAAGCCTCAGCGAGGGCCCCTCGGATGTGCGTGCGCCCAGCAAGCTTGGGGTTGGGTGTGGGTGAACATGAACTTTCACACGAAGTCTGGGTAACCTAAATGAGTTTCAAAATAAACAAACTGGACAGACAGACGTACATTTGGCAAAAAGACATGAGAAACAAATGGACAGACAGAAGCCAGGTAAAGAGTGGGAAGGCAGGAAGTGAAGTGTACCCTGGACCTCAGCCACTCTGGCCCAAGCCTGGCTGGGTCAACGCTAAGTGGGAAGGGACCGGAGAGCCCCTGGGAAGGCTGTGGGAGGCGTCTCTGGGGATTACGGCTTCCTCCACCACAAGCCTGCATGGGGCCAGAGGGGTGAGTACATGGGTCTTCTGCAAGCTGATGGAGAGTGGCAACCACAGGAGTTTGTGTCCCTCCAGCACCTGTAACCATGTTGCAAAGAGAGTAAAGCAATGGAGCCATGACGGGACCTGGCTGTCCTGAAGCTTAAACATGTCCAGGGCATGTTTAAGAGATTACAGACCACGCAACATGAAGGCAGTCTCTGCTGTGAACCAAGGAGGGGCAATTTCGACCTAGTCCACCAGGCAAGACGTGGCTTTAGAGCCATGGTTGGTGAAGCCCTTGGTGAGCATGGAGCAGAGAGACATCAGTGCCCAGAGTGTGACTGACAGGTGGGCTCCTCCTGAGAACTCATCCTGGATTCAGTTTAGTGTCATGAGAAGGAATAAGGGGCACGTTGATGGCCCTGATTGAATTTATAGAGTTAGGGCTCCAGGGAGAAGAGTTACCCTCGACCCCTGATTGTTCCTTTGGGATCCAAATCTAGGGAGCACAAGGCAACTGGTGGTAGCCCAGGGCTCACTGGGTCACAGAGCTAGTCTATAAAATGCTGGCATTGAAATTCCTCTCTGATCCTAACTAAACACTCTCCTTTGAGTGGCTACAGGTTCCCTTTTCAAGGGCTCAGGCTCTCTTTCCAAGACCTTATCACAGAGGCCGTGTCTGCCTTAAACTGCCTGTTGATGGAAACAAGACCAGGCCCCCTGCCATGGGATCTGCAAGATCATGATGGAGTGGGCACGGTCAGGTCAAATCGGAAGGCTTTGGAGGTATTTTTGTGCCTTTCTCCATGCCCAAATAGATTCGCTTAGAGCAGAGTCGCTCTTTGCCCAAGGACTCTCCCAAGGCTGCCTCACTTCCTTTCAGCAACTGGCTCCCAGCACTTTAGCAAAGCCCATGCCTTCTTGCAGGAACTGCAGGGCAGGAGATGGGTGTCCCAGGGTGAGAGCAGGGGTGCGAGCAGGGGAGCGTCTCCCACCAAGTTCATGTTCAGCAGACTGCCACTCACCGGGTAAGCAGACCGCAGAGCACAGCTTATTGTCCAGTGCTTTCATGCTGGCGATGTCAAAGTCATTGTTATTGTCACACTCCATACCTAGAAATGCGAATGTCCTCTGGCCTCTAACGGAGTTAAGGCAGTTAGAGAGGACCTGGCTGTGTTTTTCTCTGCTTTGCTGTCCTTAAAATAAAAATCTTAAGGATGGAGACAAAAAACATCAAATCATATGTTAAAAAAAAGACAATAATTAAGTGGGGAGAGAGGACAATAAAGGAAACTGCGTGGGTACGTTTGTGTTCTCGCTCTGTTCTGCTCTGTTTCCTTAACTGGCCCCTTTCCAGCCTTCGTTCGAGGGAAATCAGACCCTGGGGAGGTCTGTGGGATTCGGACACGCAGACCCGGGCCCAGAGCAGAGCCTAAGCCAGGCTGGAAGAGCTAGGAGAGCCACGGGGGAAGTGACCCCGGGCTCAGGCCTGTGTCTGTCGGTGCACGTGAGGTGTGTTTATGACCACAAGGCTCTGCGAAATGACTAATACATAAAATGGCAATTAAAGCTCTTTGGTCCCGTAATTTTGCACCTCAAATCAAAGAATCGCATTGCTTGCAAAATTATGATTTATTTTCTTTGAGACTTAATTTTCTATTCTGAAGATGTTTTAAGGGGCTGACCAGAAACCTACAGTCGTGTAAGATGGGAAGGGGACAATTTTAGATGTTATTTTTTCAAGCCCCCACCCGGTTTTATTTTCCTTGGTGAAAGGGAGAGGAAGAAACATACATCTACTGTGTACAGCATGTCAGGTGGAAACCACATATGGAATGTCAGGCGGAAACCACGTACTGCCCTGTGCCTTTTAGAAGCAAATATTCTACTGGGGACGACAATCACAATGGAGAACTCAGAGCCTTGCGCCCTGAAGACATCAACCGAGGAGAGGTAGCGCCCAACTCCGGCTTGGTTGGCGTGCACGTGCGGCAGAGGCACAG